>NC_034185.2:13700340-13800340 GCF_002021735.2 Oncorhynchus kisutch | reverse complement strand
ATGATACAAAAGCAAATGAGTCATCATCAACAAAAATAAATAACAAATAAATGCAAGACAGGTTTTTTCTGGTTAAAACAGAACATTTTACAAACGTATTTCTTTCTTTGCAAACAAAAGTGGTCAAATATGCTTTTGTGAATGTGACATTTGACAACATTTGTTACTCCACAGATTGCATTTATGACCTTCATTTGACATATTTGTGACTCACTACTTAGTTTTCTAATAAAACGTAAAAAATATATATCTCCAGTCTCTCACTGTGACTCCAGTAGCCGGTCGATTCATTGTTAATGACGAGACGCAGACGAGAATAACATGTTGGGTGGTGGGAGGGGGGGGCACAGGATTGTCATTTCCTCATCACATTTTTAACACTAGTTTTTTTGTTTTTTTGTTGACGCTTGTGCATTCATTTGGAGACGATTTGCGCGGTTGAATGTATTCATAGATTACTCATGTGTTTAGGGGTCCTCCTGCCATATGTATTAGTTTGGTTGGTTGAGGTCCATACACACAGCTCACTGCAAAAACAAGCAAGTAATTTCATTGGTTCTAGTTACACATAGTCCTAGGGCATTTCCTTGAGGTGGTTGTTCATTGGTGGATTGTGTTTTTACTGTTCATGTGTGTACAGACACTCAGTGTTGTCATTCCTTAGATCCTTCCAGTGGTGGAGGACACGTTCCTGTTCTCCCAGGTGCCCCTGGCCTTCCAGAAAGTAGAGCGGGGTCACGCCAGGGGGAAGACTGTGGTCACCGTGGCCCAAGAGGAGGAGGGGACTGGAGTGACTGAAGAGGAGGGGGAGACTAGTGACACCCCAGAGCAAGTCAGGGAGGAAGTCAGGCAAGCAGCGCCAAAGAGCTAAACCACTGTGATGTCAACACTAAGCATTGGGGCATTAAGGCACGCAACCGTTTTTTTTTTTTAAACGCTTCGCAACGGACAACTTAAATCATTTGAGTTTTTTGGTCCCACCCTGTTTGTCAGTTTTCTTACATTTGCCTAATATGTACAAACCTGGATATGGTTTGTCCATGTCCATCCTGTAGAACGCTGAACTCTTGAGCTCTACTGCAAAACACTGGTTGGTATGCATTGTTTGTGCTTTTGCAGATAAACTGCTTGTTTGAGAAAGGCAAAATGTATTAATCTTATGGTTTGTCTTGTGTGTTGAGAATTCTTTACGGAAAAGTCAAATATATACATTTTGGCCTGCGCAATTGATTCATACTTTTATGACATGTTTTGTTAGGCAATTTGTTTTTCCAAATATTCTAGATAACAAAAGATAATCACATCGCATATTTATTTACATAAGGACATTAATGGCAGAAGGGAATAAAATGTCAAAAAAATACATATTCATCCAAAAATATTATTCAGCAAACTCGTATATTATCAGATATTAAAGGGTAGGTAAAGTATTTCAAGTTTAGTCTGAGTCCATTTTCCCATAATGTAGTAATGAATACTATTGTTTTGTTCGTGAAGAAGTAATGCGATATTATAGATTATCCAGGAAATTTGATATATTTTTCATCTTGACCTCAGAGGAAAGATTATACTGTATATAAGCTTCTCTTCCAGCAGCAAATGTTCTGTTCCTGAGGCATCTTGTCCTTGAGACTTGTGTGGGGCCCACGCTGCAGCTGCGCCACAGAGCACTGAGGCCCCTCACCATACTGCACCTCAAAGACTACACCTAGTTCTTCCCTCTCAAAACAAGACCTCAGAGAATCTCCACTGTCCATCTTTGGTTGGGTTTGTTTGGATCAAACGCGTTGAGAATCACCTGGTTTCTGTCATAGTGTTGACCACCTGCAAGGACAGACAAAATTATTTGAGTTGTGCCTTGTTTAAATACAATGTGTCCCTTCCTTGGGCCAATCACTGATCTACCAAGGTTGGATCAGTGAAAGCACAATGGAAACGTTGCCTTAACTTATCCAGACAACATTGCCTTATCTAATAACTTACTGATTAGTGAATACCTCAAAGGAGGGGAAAATTTGAGGGGGGCTTTCATAGCCTATCGGTGAATCCCAAAACACCCTCTGGTCCCTACCAACTCGCTTGGAAGGCCCTTCCTTGGGACTTGTGCATATGGTGGAGGTGCGCGCAAATGGAGGAACGAGGAGAAGGGAGTGATTTGAGATTCAGCCTGTCTGTCTGAACTTGTCACAAGCCTACTTGTTACTGAATCCAACTGCAGCCCATTGTCATGTCTCTGTCCATCCACAAGGTGTCGCTAATTCACAATTATTCTAGTCAAGTTACCTAATCTCCTAAATAAAACCCCAGAACTGAATGAAGTGAAACCAGTGAACAATACAATACACAGACTAGTTCCTGTAGCTCTGAGAGGTAGAAGCATTATTGCAATAGGTTTCTCTTTCCTTCTGATTGGCTGGGTGGCAATGTCGTCATATTGCTCCTACCTATCAAATCCTCTCAGATCTACAGGAGTGGCATCCCATATTTGTTGTTTTTGCCTCACCTTTGACCTCCAGGAGCAAGTCAGGGCTGACGGTGTAGCGGATGAGGCCATCAGGCGTGATGCTCCAGCAGGAGGGTTGTTTGCCAGGCTCAGGTGAAAGGCCCATACGACTGCCTGGCATGGCCACGCTGCACGGAGCCACACAGCAATCCTCCTGCACCTGGCCAGACAGAGTAGAAAACTTTATTATCCTCTAAAGAGGAAATCATTTGTACCGACATTCAATCACAAACTTTAAATAAAGAATGGGCCTGCATCAAGCATAAAAACTAGTTGAGTGTTGTAATAAACCATATAAGTGCAACATAGAGCATGATGCTGTGAGACGTGGCAGGGATTCCAGAGCTGCAGTACAAAGGCTGTCATAAACTCACTAATTGAAGTCATGGGTCGTAAATTTAAAGTTCATGAAATAATAATCAATATGCTTACTCAAAAGTTCTACTCCCAAAAATAGTTGGGTGCAGGATCCTCGTCGATAGTCCATGAACAATGAAATGGATGGCATTCAATTTATGTGAAGTTACAAGGTCATGTTCAGAGTGCTTCTCTGGAAGCATAAACTATAAGAACTGTTCAGTAGGTGTAGCCCACGACCTAGACAGACTACTGTATAGATAGAATACTTAGAATAGAATACAAATCCCCAAGAATTTGATTACCCAAGAACCAGCAGTACTCCAGAATCTGATTTAAATACCCTGACTCTAGTGCTTGTTAAGTCACAGTTTTACTGGTCTGTCCACCTTCTCTAAACTGGAGCTCTGCTTCCCGACCCGAGCCCGACGGGCCCCGACATTATACATCGGGTTAGAGCCTGGTAAGGCCTGTTTTCTCATCAATTACATAAGGGCTCGGGTATCACTACATTGATCACTAACATATTGAAGTTGAGCATTTGCTTGTGCTGTGCTGCACACTAGTCATATCTGACTAAGATCATAACATGGTGTCAGAAGTGCTTCAACCTCATCAAATATAAAACAAAGATTATTTAAAGTAACGTATAATGTTCCTTGAGTTAGCTAACAGCTAATTGCTCTCTCATGTCTCTTCGTTTGCTGAGCAGAGCCAGAGATACTTTTAAGGAGATGGAAAACTCCCTTGGAATCCTATTAACGGCCATTGTGTACATTACCCATGCTACATCAATGGGACACATGGTCCATTCTGGGTGATTCTGGGACAAGGAGAGCTTTCTCTCAAGGCGTGAATGGGAATCAATTGGGTGCTAGCTCAAAAACCCAACATTAGCATGAATTTTGTCAACAAGAAGTACAATATTACAAATCTTCGGAGATGTGAGATAATTAACTTGCTATCTGTATAGCTTTGGAATTGTGACATTATGTACTTATTGAGGAAAATAGGCACATTTCTCGACTCGCACCCTGATTTTGAGAAGGGATTGTGTGACGATTAGTTTAGCAACCATGTGACGCAGCATGAGAACGTGAACGCGATTGGTTGACAGTCTGCTGGGTGGGGCGTTATACGTTCCTCCATTCATTGCCCATTGCTATGGATACACAGACTCAAGAGTCGCCATGAGCAGAGTGCATGTAGAGTGAGCTGGCTGCACGCAGGGAGCGATAAGAGTGACAGGAGCGGCTAATGGATTTCCTAATGGAGGAAGTTACTTCTGATTTCGGGCAGGGCCTTACATTTGTCAGAAGCAATCGGGCCTGGGTAGGGCCTGAACGTCACGGGCATGGGCAAGGCTTAAAAATTCATGCCCCTGCAGGGCTTTACTCTAAACACCCTGTTGCCATGACGATGCTACCTTGCAGTGGAGATGTCCGTCCCGATAGAACCAGATCTGTTCGACTCCGCCCATCTCCTCCGTTGCCTGGATACGCATCAGCTTGATGTCATCCATTTCCCCAGTTACAGACATTAGAAGGCCCTCCTGGCTCCTCAACCGGAAGTGCACCTGTCGCTGCTCAGGTAACAAACACACACACACACACACACACACACACACACACACACACACACACACACACACACACACACACACACACACACACACACACACACACACACACACACACACACACACACAGGATTATGGTTCACTATGAACCATAAGTAGTTCTCAGTTCAACATACTGTCAATGTATTCCTGTGTGCCATGCAGCCCCTGTGCTCACACAGAATATTATGCAAAGCTCCATTGATGGGGACGTTACAGAGTAGTGCACTATAGAAGCCAACAGCACACCTTTAAAAGGTATTTTCCCTGACTTTGGCAGAGATCCATTAATGGTAAACGCTGCCGATGTTGGCTCAAGTGTAAATTACCTTTAAAAATCTGTTATAATGCGTAGCTCTATAACGAAACTAGGATTGAATCCTGGCCTTAATCTCCGTGTGCCCATATAATCATGTTATCACATTTGAGATGGCTTCTTACCTGGATCAGTGGGCGCAGGGATCCGATTCGCTGCCAGCTACTGAATGTTCGCCAATCGAGCACCTCGCCGGGCTTCAGCAGAATCTGAGCTCCGCGGTAGTTGATCCCCTCATACAGCACCCACCTGTCAATCAGAAGTAACCAAGTGTCAATCAAAAAGTATCAATACACACTAGCAAAGCTTAGTGTCTCACATATCAGACAAATTATTCCTTGAACTTTTCACTCGGTGTCAATCAAAGACGAGGTCAAAACACAGTTACCAAACTAAGCGTCTCACATATCAATTAGTGAGGAATGATTGCTTTGCCTTTTCACCCACTCAACCCCCATAGAAACTGGAACACATCAACACAGGAACATCCTGTCTGTGCTGATGTCATCGCTTTATCTGGATCAAAAGCTCCATTCATTTGGCCTCATCGCATTTCTCTCCCTGCAAGAAAGTCCCACTCATGAGTTATAGGTCTGACCCTGCCGTGTCTCCTTGTGTTTCTGTGTGTTGCAGAGGTGAGTCCACATCTCCAGTCTGAATGTCACACACCATTGGGAACTTTCCACTGGTCTGGACCAAGCCTCACTACCTCATAATATCCCACGATTCCAAGACCCTTCCCTTCCAAACCAACCTTTATTTATACAGCACATTTCAGACATGGAATGCAATGCAAATTGCTTAAAAAAAACTTTAATATTTACTACACAACAAACATAAGAGGATAAAAAACAAAAGAATAACAATTAAAACTGAAAAGCACCCTTAAGAAAAACAAAGCTAAAAAGGTGTGTTTTAAGATCTCTTTCAAATATGTCCACAGTTTCAGCCCCCCTCAGGTTCTCTGGCAGGCTGTTCCAGAGGCTGGGGGCATAGTAACTAAAGGCTGCCTCTCCATGCTTCTTGGTTCTAGGCTTTGGGATAGTTAAAAGGCCATTGTCAGAGGACCTGAGGGACTTACTGGGTACAACTTAAAAGCATGTCTGACATGTATTGGGGTGCACAGTCGTGGACTGATTTAAAAACCAATCGAATAATCTTCAGATAAATTCTGAAAGTCACAGGCAGCCAATGCAGAGACCTTAAACCCAGTGTAATGTGTACTGTTTGTCTGGTCTTGGTCAGTATCCGTGCTGCAGCATTCTGTATGTTTTGCAGTTGACCAATGGCTTTTTTGGGTAGACCAGACAGGAGAGCATTACAGTAGTACAGCCTGCTTGTAATAAAAGCATGAGTGAGTATTTTTGTATCTGCCTGAGAGCGAAACAGCCACACCTTGGCAATGTTCCTCAGGTGGTAAAACACTATTTTGGTCACATTTCTAATGTGTGATTCGAAATGGAGTTCAGAATCTAATATAACACCTAGGTTTTTTAGTTAGTTTTTGATCTTTTATTGCCTGTGAATTAACATTTGTGGCCAGATTCTCTCTCTGTGCTTTGGCTCCAACAATAATTACCTCAGTCTTGATTTAGCTATAGGAAGTTGCCAGCCATCCAAGTATTTAAATCCCTAATAATTTATCCATGGAGCTAAAAATCCTCTGGTGACACAAATGTAAAGTTGTGTATAGTCTGCGTACGTGGGAAAATCAGTGCTGTGCTTTCTGATAACGCTATCCATTTGTTGTTTGTATGCTGTTCTTTGTATGACATTTTAATATTTGATTATTAACCAATGATATTAGGCCACTCTTGGCCATGATTACAGACACCTGTGTCTTTTGACACTACATAAACGAGTCATCCCACAGTGTTTGTGATTATACCCTGATGAAGACAGCTTGGCTGTTGAAACGTTGGTAATTACATTTTTGCATCTGAGCTCCTAGAGTGTGCGGCTCTCTTTTATTTTCAATCAATTGAATTTACTACAGGTGGACTCCAACCAAGTTGTAGATACATCTCAAGGATGATCAATGGAAACAGGATGCACCTGAGCTCAATTTCGGGTCTCATAGCAAAGGGTCTGAATACTTACAGTTGAAGTCTACATACACCTTAGCCAAATACATTTAAACTCAGTTTTTCACAATTCCTGACATTTAAACCTAGTAAAAATTCCCTGTCTAAGGTCAGTTAGATCACCACTTTATTTTAAGAATGTGAAATGTCAGAATAATAGTAGAGTGATTTATTTCAGCTTTTATTTGATTTTTTATCACATTCCCAGAGGGTCACAAGTTTACATACACTCAATTAGTACTTGGTAGCATTGCCTTTAAATTGTTTAACTTGGGTCAAATGTTTTGGTCAGCCTTCCACAAGCTTCCCACAATAAGGTCAATGAATTTTGGCCCATTCCTCCTGACAGAGCTGGTGTAACTGAGTCAGGTTTGTAGGCCTCCTTGCTCACACACACTTTTTCAGTTCTGCCCACACATTTTCTATGGGATTGAGGTCAGGGCTTTGTGATGGCCACTCCAATACCTTGACTTTGTTGTCCTCAAGCCATTTTGCCACAACTTTAGAAGTATGCGTAGGGTCATTGTCCATTTGGAAGACCCATTTTCAACCAAGCTTTAACTTCCTGACTGATGTCTTGAGATGTTGCTTCAATATATCAAATATTTTCCAGCCTCATGATGCCATCTATTTTGTGAAGTGTACCAGTCCCTCCTGAAGCAAAGCACCTCAAAATGATGCTGCCACCCACGTGCTTCACGGTTGGGATGTTGTACTTCAGCTTGCAAGCCTCCCTCTTTTTCCTCCAAACATAACAATGGTCATTATGGCCAAACAGTTATTTTTGTTTCATCAGACCAGAGGACATTGCTCCAAAAAGTACGATCTTTGTCCCCATGTGCAGTTGCAAACCTTTTTTATGGCTGTTTTGGAGCAGTGGCTGTGCTGCCTTTCATGTTATGTCGATATAGGACTTGTTTTACTGTGGATATAGATACTTTTGTACCTGTTTCCTCCAGCATCTTCACAAGGTCATTTGCTGTTGTTCTGGGATTGATTTGCACTTTTCGCATCAAAGTACGTTCATCTCTAGAAGACAGAACGTGTCTCCTTCCTGAGCTGCGTGGTCACATGATGTTTATACTTACATACTATTGTTTGTACAGATGAACGTGGTACCTTCAGGCATTTGGAAAATGCTCCCAAGGATGAACCAGACTGGTGGAGGTCTACAATTTTTTTTTGAGGTCTTGGTTGATTTCTTTTGATTTTCCCATGATGTCAAGCAAAGAGGCATTGAGTTTGAAGGTAGGCCTCGAAATTCACCCACAGGTACACCTCCAATTGACTCAAATGATGTCAATCAGAAGCTTCTAAAGCCATGAAATCATGTTCTGGAATTTTCCAAGCTGTTTAAAGGCACAGTTAACTTAGTGGATGTAAACTTCTGACCCACTGGAATTGTGATATAGTGAATTATAAGTGAAATAATCTATCTGTAACAATTGTTGGAAAAATTACGTGTCATGCACAAAGTAGTTTGTTAACAAGAAATTTGTGGAGTGGTTGAAAAACAAGTTTTAATGACTCCAACCTAAGTGTATGTAGACTTCTGACTTCAACTGTATGTAAATAAGGTATTTCGTTTTTTATAAATTAGCAAACATGTCTAAAAACCTGTTTTTGCTTTGTCATTATGGGGTATTGTTTGTAGATTGAGGATTTTTAAGATTGATTTTAGAATAAGGCTGTGAAGTATCAAAGTGGAAAAAGGGAAGGGGTCTGAATACTTTCCGAATGCACTATATATGCCAAGTTGCTCTCTCAGAATATCATAATGGACCTGCAACTTTGACTTTCTCCACTTCCGCTCTGCCTTTCTGCAACTTCTCTTTAATTGATTAGTTTCCTCACGCATCCAAGAGCCTCTCCGTTTGGCTGTGGCCCTTTTCATCTTTACTGGAGCTATGGCATCAACAGTTGCCTTTAAATTGCAATAGAAACTATCAACTAAATCACAAGAGGAAGGCAGAATAGGTGGTGGAGTATTGGTCAGACACTCAATAAAATCTGTAGAAACTTCAGAGGTAAGATAGCGTTTCTTAATAATGTGTTCAGTACTACCCTGTGCTATGGGCAACAGGGAAGTAAAAAATACACAGTCCCCCGTTGCCTGGATGAGACTCCAACTTCCTGCTGACCGTGTGTTCTACACTAGACTAAACTCCTACTTCCTGCTGACCGTGTGTTCTACACTAGACTAAACTCCTACTTCCTGCTGACCGTGTGTTCTACACTAGACTAAACTCCTACTTCCTGCTGACCGTGTGTTCTACACTAGACTAAACTCCTACTTCCTGCTGACCGTGTGTTCTACACTAGAATAAACTCCTACTTCCTGCTGACCGTGTGTTCTACACTAGACTGAACTCCTACTTCCTGCTGACTGTGTGTTCTACACTAAACTAAACTCCTACTTCCTGCTGACGTGCGTTCTAGACTAGACTCCTACTTCCTGCTAACCATGCATTCTACACTAGACTACACTAGACTCCTACTTCCTGCTGACTGTGTGTTCTACACTAGACTACACTAAACTCCTACTTCTTGCTGACTATGCGTTCTACACTAGACTACACTAAACTCCTGCTGACCGTGCGTTCGACACTAGACAAAACTCCTACTTCCTTCTGACCGTATGTTCTACACTAGACTAAACTTCTACTTCCTGCTGACCGAGCGTTCTACACTACACTAAACTTGATGCAACATTTCCAAAACTGTGAACCGTGCAATAGTAGCTCCAACTATAGTCACCTGATGTTGTAACTTTAATGTGTTACAGAGTTAATGTTTAAGTTTATTCTTTGAGCTGTATCTAAAGATATTTCTTTAGATTTATTTGCATATGTAATTGTATTGGGTTGTGTTGAATTACGCTTTTTGACTGCAAGTCCCAGAATGCTTTGCGAGAGGAATGAGAGCGATAACTCGCCAATTATGTGCAGGTGCTAGTGATTGTGGCTGACTTTCCGATAGCATCTTACCTGCATTGCTCTCTGTACCAAAACAAAGTTGTTAAATGTAACGTGAACAAGTATTTTTACTAAAAGAAGCTTTCGTATCAAAACCGACGTCCCGAGTCATTACTAAGAAGTTAGTTAATCTAAAACCTGATCTAGTCTGTTCTACACTAGACTAAACTCCTTCTTCCTGCTGACAGTAGGTTCTACAATAGACTCAACTCCTCCTTCCTGCTGACTGTGCATTCTACACTAGACTAAACTCAATGCAACATTTCCACAACTGTGAACTGTGCAACAATAGCTCCAACTATAGTCACCTGATCTACTACCCACGCAGGTGACTTGTGTGAAGTGTACTTCACTCTGTGTTTACAAAAGGTTGATTAACTGGTCTGGGGGTGTGAAGTAGTGTTATGACTCATGAGAAACCTTTTGGCATTTTTAAATACTGTGATTAATTGGCATAGTGTGTGAACTGCTTGTATTAAGCGTTGAAAGAAAGACTACAAATGGCTTTGTCAGTTGGATTAAGGACTACACATGGGTTGTGTCAGTGGATAAAGGACTACACATGGGTTGTGTCAGTGGATAAAGGACTACAAATGGCTGTGTCAGTGGATAAGGGACTACAAATGGCTGTGTCAGTGGATAAAGGACTACAAATGGCTGTGCCAGTGGATGAAGGACTACAAATGGCTGTGTCAGTGGATAAAGGACTACACATGGCTGTGTCAGTGGATAAAGGACTACAAATGGCTGTGTCAGTGGATAAAGGACTACAAATTGCTGTGTCAGTGGATGAAGGACTACAAATGGCTGTGTCAGTGGATAAAGGGCTACAAATGGCTGTGTCAGTGGATAAAGGATCTGCTTTTGTGTCACACGACGGTGACGTTTCTAACAGCTCCATAGAAAAATGATCTTTCCATTTTGGTGTTCCTTTATATAGTATGCACTGTAAGGATAGAAACATAACAGATAGCTTCCTGGAGAACCGTCAGTAGGATTCTCTTAGACTCACTCACTCACTCACTCACTCACTCACTCACTCACTCACTACCCAGCGACACACCCACCCAAAGAACATAGAGCTCTGTCTGTGGATAGGAAGGGCCCCAAAACCTTGTCCACAGGCTATTGTGCACAATCTGGGGAGGACTATCTGGTGCGTGAGACTAGGAGGCCCATGCATACAAATATATGACCTTCGACAGAGAGACAAGCAGGCAGGCAGGCAGACAACAGACAGAGACATGAGGACAGACAGGCTGTGCTGTATGTACTCACATGCCTCCCTCCACCAGGACAGACTGGACCAGGCTGCAGCCTCCGGCAAGCTGCAGGTTAACCGAGCTTTCGGTCAGAACCACCCTCTTCCCCCGCAGACTTGACCTCTCAAACAGGGTGACAGAGGGCAGCGAGAACTCCTATGGGGAGAGAGTGAATAGGAGAGGGAGGGGATATATAGAGAGAGGAAGAGTGAATAGGAGAGGGAGGGGATATATAGAGAGAGGAAGAGTGAATAGGAGAGGGAGGGGATATATAGAGAGAGGAAGAGAGAATAGGAGAGGGAGGGGATATATAGAGAGAGGAAGAGTGAATAGGAGAGGGAGGGGATATATAGAGAGAGGAAGAGTGAATAGGAGAGGGAGGGGATATATAGAGAGAGGAAGAGAGAATAGGAGAGGGAGGGGATATATAGAGAGAGGAAGAGAGAATAGGAGAGGGAGGGGATATATAGAGAGAGGAAGAGTGAATAGGAGAGGGAGGGGATATATAGAGAGAGCAAGAGAGAATAGGAGAGGGAGGGGATATATAGAGAGGAAGAGACAATAGGAGAGGGAGGGAATATATAGAGAGAGGAAGAGTGAATAGGAGAGGGAGGGGATATATAGAGAGGAAGAGACAATAGGAGAGGGAGGGAATATATAGAGAGGAAGAGTGAATAGGAGAGGGAGGGGATATATAGAGAGAGGAAGAGAGAATAGGAGAGGGAGGGGATATATAGAGAGGAAGAGACAATAGGAGAGGGAGGGAATATATAGAGAGAGGAAGAGTGAATAGGAGAGGGAGGGGATATATAGAGAGAGGACGAGAGAATAGGAGAGGGAGGGGATATATAGAGAGAGGAAGAGAGAATAGGAGAGGGAGGGGATATATAGAGAGAGGAAGAGAGAATAGGAGAGGGAGGGGGATGAAGAGAGGAAGAACGAGAGGGAGGGGGATGGAGAGGAAGAGAAGGATGGAGAGAGAGGGAGGGGGAGAGAGGAAGACAAGGATGGAGAGAGGGAGGGAGAGAGAGGAAGACAGGGATGGAGACAGGAGAGTAGGAATAGGAGAGGGAGGGGGATAAAGAGAGAGGGGGAGAGAAAGAGAAGGATGAAGAGAGGGATGGGGAGAGACAGAGTTTGGAAAGAGAGAGAGAGGTTATTTATACACCTGACAATGGTATGAGAACACCAACTCTTACCATTACTGGTGACTGTTTTAATGTTTGAATGACTAAACATGTTCATACATTTAAATAGTGACCTTCATTGTTTGATACCGACCGTCAAGCTACTTAAACGTCTCCTGAGCCCACATATACAGTCGTGGCCAAAAGTTTTGAGAATGCCACAAATATTAATTTCCACAAAGTTTGCTGCTTCAGTGTCTTTAGATATTTTTGTCAGATGTTACTATGGAATACTGAAGTACAATTACAAGCATTTCATAAGTGTCAAAGGCTTTTATTGACAATTACATGAAGTTGATGCAAAGAGTCAATATTTGCAGTGTTGACCCTTCTTTTTCAAGACCTCTGCAATCTGCCCTGGCATGCTGTCAATTAACTTCTGGGCCACATCCTGACTGATGGCAGCCCATTCTTGCATAATCAATGTTTGGAGTTTGTCAGAATTTGTATGTTTTTGTTTGTCCACCCACCTCTTGAGGATTGACCACAAGTTCTCAATGGGATTAAGGTCGGGGGAGTTTCCTGGCCATGGACTCAAAATATCAATGTTTTGTTCCCCGAGACACTAGTTATCACTTTTGTCTTATGGCAAGGTGCTCCATCATGCTGGAAAAGGCATTGTTCATCACCAAACTGTTCCTGGATGGTTGGGAGAAGTTGCTCTCGGAGGCTGTGTTGGTACCATTCTTTATTCATGGCTGTGTTCTTAGGCAAAATTGTGAGTGAACCCACAGAAGCAACCCCACACATGAATGGTCTCAGGATGCTTTACTGTTGGCATGACATAGGACTGATGGTAGCGCTCACCTTGTCTTCTCCGGACAAGCTTTTTTCCGGATGCCCCAAACAATCGGAAAGGGGATTCATCAGAGAAAATGACTTTACCCCAGTCCTCAGCAGTCCAATCCCTGTACCTTTTGCAGAATATCAGTCTGTCCCTGATGTTTTTCCTGGAGCGAAGTGGCTTCTTTGCTGCCCTTCTTGACACCAGGCCATCCTCAAAAAGTATTCGCCTCACTGTGCGTGCAGATGCACTCACACCTGCCTGCTGCCATTCCTGAGCAAGCTCTGTACTGGTGGTGCACCGATCCCGCAGCTGAATAAACGTTAGGAGATGGTCCTGGTGCTTGCTGGACTTTCTTGGGCGCCCTGAAGCCTTCATCACAACATTGAACCGCTCTCCTTGAAGCTCTTGATGATCCGATAAATGGTTGATTTAGGTGCAATCTTACTGGCAGCAATATCCTTGCCTGTGAAACCATTTTTATGCAAAGCAATGATGACGGCACGTGTTTCCTTGCAGGTAACTATGGTTGACAGAGGGAGAACAATGATGCCAAGCACCAACCTCCTTTTGAAGCTTTCAGTCTGTTATTCAAGCTCAATCAGCATGACATAGTGATCTCCAGCCTTGTCCTCGTCAACACTCACACCTGTGTTAACGAGAGAATCACTGACATGTCAGCTGATCCTTTTGTGGCAGGGCTGAAATGCAGTGGAAATGTTTTTTGGGGGATTCAGTTAATTTGTATGGCAAAGAGGGACTTTGCAATGAATTGCAATTCATCTGATCACTCTTCATAACATTCTGGAGTATATACAAATTGCCATCATACAAACTGAGGCAGCAGACTTTGTGAAAATTAATATTTGTGTCATTCTCAAAACTTTTGGCCACGACTGTACTGTATATAGATTGCCACTATTCCTATTGTAACCCTTTATACCAAACAATTGTCCAAAAACAATGATTTAATTGGAAGAAGTCACGTGATTATGTGGATCCAATGTATTGGATGAAATAGGTTTTTATTTGTGCCATAGAAGGTTGACATAGACCAGGGATGGGCAACTTTGATGTGTTGTGAGCAAAACATCTTAGTGGCTCACCTCTTGTCAACAGAAAGAAGTTGTTTATGTTTTAGAGTTCATTTTTTGCAATTCTACACATTTTGCCATGCGGGAGGAGAGAAATGTTTGCAGTTTTTAATATGATATCTAAGTGACACTGACAACAAAAAAATCAATGGGGGACCCCCGGCAGGTAATTTGACCAAGATAACAAGTTTAGATACATTTGATTTGAAATAAATTTGATTTGATTTGATTTAGATAGCTGGCCACTAAACAAATTTAGCATTCTGAAAAATGTTAGCAGGCATGGGCTAATTGACTAACTATCAATGACTGACATAACCAGAGTAAATCTGCTGATGCACAACCACATTTCAAAATTGCACTTTGGGTAGTCTACTATTCGGAAAACGTCATCTTCCAATGCATTAACCTCCAGCAGAGAGATGTGAGTTGCAGGAACAGTGTGGGAATGTTTGGGATGTTTATGCCCATCCCTGACATAGACATGTTTATGCCCATCCCTGACATAGACATGTTTATGCCCATCCCTGTCATAGACATGTTTATGCCCATCCCTGTCATAGACATGTTTATGCCCATCCCTGTCATAGACATGTTTATGCCCATCCCTGACATAGACATGTTTATGCCCATCCCTGTCATAGACATGTTTATGCCCATCCCTGTCATAGACATGTTTATGCCCATCCCTGACATAGACATGTTTATGCCCATCCCTGACATAGACATGTTTATGCCCATCCCTGACATAGACATGTTTATGCCCATCCCTGTCATAGACATGTTTATGCCCATCCCTGACATAGACATGTTTATGCCCATCCCTGACATAGACATGTTTATGCCCATCCCTGTCATAGACATGTTTATGCCCATCCCTGACATAGACATGTTTATGCCCATCCCTGACATAGACATGTTTATGCCCATCCCTGACATAGACATGTTTATGCCCATCCCTGACATAGACATGTTTATGCCCATCCCTGACATAGACATGTTTATGCCCATCCCTGACATAGACATGTTTATGCCCATCCCTGACATAGACATGTTTATGCCCATCCCTGACATAGACATGTTTATGCCCATCCCTGTCATAGACATGTTTATGCCCATCCCTGTCATAGACATGTTTATGCCCATCCCTGACATAGACATGTTTATGCCCATCCCTGTCATAGACATGTTTATGCCCATCCCTGTCATAGACATGTTTATGCCCATCCCTGACATAGACATGTTTATGCCCATCCCTGACATAGACATGTCTATGCCCATCCCTGACATAGACATCCCTGTGCATCTCAAATGGCATCCTATTACCTATATAGTGCACTACTATATATCCTATGGACCTGGTCAAAAGTAGTGCACTATGTAGGGAATAGGGTGCCATTTACAACACAGAAAGAGAGCTAATAGACAGAGTACTCACAAAGCCAGTAGTCTGCAGGGACAGGACAGAGGAGTTGGGCTCCACGCACCCCATGGCCCTCAGATCAGGGTAATCCCCCTCCTCTAACACATACATCCTCTCAGTGAAGCCCTGGCCCTCAAACGCCAGCCAGCTGGAACACATAGACATGCACAGACATGGCGATTATCATTATTTTTCTTCACCATTTTAACAGCGAAATGTATAAAAGTATAGGCATCATTATAAAACTGTAGGTATAAATGACTGTTGCCAACAGTAACTTTGTCTTGCAAATGATGTAGCTAATGGTACGGGAAAGATACTGTACGTGTTACAATCTGCAGATTACGTTGGATGAATAACAAGTACGACACTCACCTGCCAGCCAGCACCTTGCAGGAGCCCAGGGAAAAGCCGTGTGGCAGGGCAGAAACACTGTCCTCCACAACGTGGACAGAACCCTGGAACCCTGGCTCCGAGAACAACTGCATCTGAGACACATAACGGATACACTGTCAGATTCTGTCAAATATGGGGCTGTCATGGAGTGGTTTACAAAATATATGACAAAGAAATGTAGGTTGGTCCTGTTGCATTTGGTTGACATACCTTAAACTTGGAGGAATTTCCCAGATTATCCTAGAAGAGACCACAAATGAGGGCATTATTGAGAGAACTGAGGAAATAATTCAACAATTCTTGGATCAGTGTATTGGTCATTGATGACTTTGTTATCATCATTGGGATGCATCCCAAATTGGCACCCTCTTCCCTATATAGTGCACTATCAAGTCTCTTTAGATCATCATTATCCCATACTGTATGGCTCATGTCATTCCCCCGACCTTGCCCCCTTTCCAAACGGATGTAACTGATTACAGAATATTTCAATTATTGAATATTTTATCATGTTAATCATTTATTGTTGCAACATTAATACTATATTATATGATTAGTTTATCATTATAATAATTTGTCATTTAATATTGTGTTGATCTTACCAGAATGACGGGCATGACGGATGCGATCTTGGAGCTGAGGGCCCCCCAGTCTTCTGGGCTTCCGTAGAGGCCTTTCTCCAACACATACGCCTTTCCAGAGAACCCTGCCTCCTCAAATGCCACCCATCTAGGAGGGACACATGAGGACCGTATTCAGTACTGTTTCTTATTGCTCAAGTTCAGGTAGTGCCTTGATGTTTCAGTCCGAGGGCCAACATTTTGCGTGAACAGTTGGCAGTTTGCAAAATAACAATAACATTTCAAACAGAAGTGTCAAAGACTGCAACTCGTAGTTGCGTCCACACTTGACTAAACTCAGGTTAAGGTTGAAAAAATTTGAGTAACTTTCCAGAATTCCCAGGTTTTCCAGAAATCCCGGTTGGAGATTTCCCGGAATCAGGGTTGAGTAAGCAGGAAATCCTCTGTGGGAATTTAGGGAAAGATACTGTAATTTGGCAACCCTAAACGCACATCATTAGAGTAAGGGAAATTAAACTGCGCTGCACATTATAATGAGTTTTACGGTATTTTTTGTGCTCCTATGATGGATGACGCCAAAGACAAAATCTATAACAACGAATAGATAGACGGAATCAAAGTCATTAAAACCAAGGTTAGTATTAAACATTGACATTTCAAATCAAACATGTAGATAAGATACAGATAGTGGTTAATTAGCTCTTACGCTCCTACTCAATATTGTCTTTGATTAGTGTGTATCTGATGTGTGTGTGTGTGTGTGTGTGTGTGTGTGTGTGTGTGTGTGTGTGTGTGTGTGTGTGTGTGTGTGTGTGTATCACACAGCATAGAAAAGACCACAGCAGAAGCTGACGAGAAAAGAGAAAGATAGGGGAGAGAATGATATGAGAGATGGGGAGAGAGATAGGAGGAGAGAGAAAGGGAAAGAGGGAGAGAGAGATAAGGGAGAGAGGGTCTGCTGGGTTGAGTCAACAGGTTGAGTAACAGAGTTTAGTCAGCAGGACAAGGGAGAAGGACGATGGGGGAGAGGGACGACGGGGCGAGGCTATGTAGTACACTATAATAAGGGTTCACAACACTGTAACAGAACCAGAGACGTTCCTCCAAAAGCAAGTGGAAGTGCTCTGCTGCACATAGTGTACTCCACCCTGTTCCCAACTGACAGAGAGACCCAGGAAATGAGGCGTGGACTGAACTGATCGTCTCGGAGGAATTTTGGTCCCGTCTGAACGTGCCAGCCGGGGAGAGGCAGCCAGCCAACAGTCAGCCCTACAACTGTTCACTAGGTTCCAAAAACGAAGCGAAACGTGTATGAACAACCTGATCTTGAAATGCTTGTTTTTTGTATTCCGTTTTTAAATGTTTTGGTACGGTGTGCCCTAATGAACAAGACCCTTATCCGGAGAGAAGGAACTTAAGATAACATACTGTACATGAATGAACATGCGTTAGACCTAGCTCTGCAGGCAATACAGGAAGATATTTCAGCCAAAGTGAGAAACAATTAGCTAGCACAGACACATTAGTAACAACGATTAGAGGGCTGCACATGCTGTAGGATAGTATGTGTCAAGGTTCACTTATAAGTTAAACATCTGAGACTCTGAGATATGATGTTGCCACTAGCAGCACACCAGATGTTGCAGATGAGTGTGATGCCAGAAGATGCACTCACAGAGTAGCGCAGGGTATCTGTGCATGTTTCAATAGCTCCAACATGCGGGACTAAAACAGCAGAGAAGTTTAAACAGGGGCTTCAACGCTCTTAGTTGTAGCGGAAATCGGCCCAATATTGCTGTTTACTTGGTGCTTCGCTGAAACTCTCAAGGTAGACTCAGCGAGGGGAGGTTGAATGCACATAGTCTACACATAGTGGGTTCATTTCTGCAACAACTTCTCCACTGTTTTGGCCCCGTAGCTAACACGATGCAGCAGCGTGAAGCACACACATGCACATGTTTAGATCTGGTGATCTGGAGGCTGGTGGGAGGAGCTATAAGAAGACTCATTGTAATTTACTGGAATTAAATTAATGGAATGGAGTCCAACATGTGGTTTCCATATGTTTAATGTGTTTGATACCGTTCCATGTATTCCATTCCAGCCATTACAAAGAGCCCATCCTCCTATAGCTCCTCCCACCAGCCTCCACTGGTGTAGATCCTCTGTGTGACTGTGTGAGAGCCACGTCTTGCATCACGGTCATCTCACTATCTGCGGTGCTGCTCGTTGCAACGTCATCTCGCTGAGTCTACCTTTAACTATACAGCATCAAATATGCTTTTAGAAGTTGCATTGTAACTTTGCCTCTGTTTATTAGAACTCTACATTTCCAGCTTTGTAGTGTTCATTTTGAACTATGTAGTCCGCCAGGCCACAGGACACAGTGATAATAATGAAACTTACAAGACACCTGACCTGAGCTACTAAAGATCACTGGAGTATTTAAATCAGGACAGTAAATGAGTGGTTAACAGTATGTAGACGTCTCATTACAATCACACTGAATAGCAGAATAGCAGAGCACAGCCCGGAATTTCTGTAATCGACTAACTGGTCATTTTCATATAAAACACACAAGACTGGGCAAGGTAGATTTAAAGCCACAATCTGTAGCATTTCCTGTGGTTCAATGGTCATTTCAATTAATTATCCATGGTTCCATAGGTCTGTATGAATTTGAAAGTGGTTACATTTCCCCAGTCCCATCCCCAAGCTTACCACACAAAGTGACAGGGTCAGGCTGTTGAAATGGCAGATTGTAACTTTAACTGTGCACATCAGAGGTAGAAACAGAGAAAGAAAGAGATCTTAGACTTACACTCCGCCCATAACGTCAACCGACTGCGTTTTCAGCCCATAACCGGTGTCCTCTATATTGATGATAGGCTCTAAGATGTCGATGTTGGCACCCAGCTCGCCAAAGTCTCTCTCACTGAACATCTTGAGGTGTGGTGACATGAAATCCTGTCATGGGGAAATGAAACAAAGAACATCCTTGGTCCTGCCTATAGAAGTAGAACTACTAGAATGTACAAAACCCTCAGTTCACAGCAATTTGCCTGGTACACTCATAGGTACACCCAATATGACCGCTGGTCCATCAATCACAGAACATTGACCTGAATGGGGAAAGTCTGTTTTAGTACTACATAACTAATTGTATGGTCATGGCATACCATAACAAACAATATCCTATCATGACTTCCCTTTACATCATTGGCATGGCATACCAAACAACATCAAACATCAGAGGTGCCCAACCCTCCTCATTGACGAGAGCTCCCCTGCATGCTTTTGTTCCAACTCTAATATAGCATACCTGACTCTATTGATTAGCTGAATCAGGTGTGTTTGTGTAGGGCTACAATACACTCTTAGAAGAAAAGGTGCCCGGCTGTCCCCATATGAGAATCCTTTGAAGAACCCTTTTTGGTTCCAGGTAGAACCATTTTGGTTCCTGGTAGAACCCCTTTGGGTTCCATGAATAACCCTTTCCACAGAGGGTTCTACATGGAACCCAAAAGGGTTCTACCTGAAACCAAAAAGTGTTCTACCTAGAACTAAAATGGGTTCTCCTACGGGGACAGCCGAAGAACCCCTTTGGAAAGACTGTAGAGCACAAAATAAGAGTGTAGAGCAAAACCTCTCCAAGAGGAGGGTTGATGCTCATTTATAGCAGGGGTTCATCCATACTGTAATTCATAATTTCATACCAAATCGTACAACATTCAGTTCTTGGTCATAGCATGATACCTACAGCCAGTACAGGTCGTATAGATAGCAGCTGATCAGTCATTCCTCCCCAGTCCCTCCAGTCCAGGTACTCGCCTTCCTCCAGGACATGTTGGTGACCCTCAAACCCTAGTTGGTCATACCCCACCCAGCTGGGACAGTGAATAAAAGGGAATTAGACAATAGCTACATTGTAAGCACTGTATAGTGTATTACTTCATATGTACAGTGGGGCAAAAAAGTATTTAGTCAGCCACCAATTGTGCAAGTTCTCCCACTTAAAAAGATGAGAGGCCTGTAATTTATTATTGGTACACTTCAACTATGACAGACAAAATGAGAGAAAAAAAATCCAGAAAATCACATTGTAGGATTTTTAATGAATTTATTTGCAAATTATGGTGGAAAATAAATATTTTGTCACCTACAAACAAGCAAGATTTCTGGCTCTCACAGACCTGTAACTTCTTCTTTAAGAGGCTCCTCTATGTGGGAGAACTTGCACAATTGGTGGCTGACTAAATACTTTTTTGCCCCACTGTATGTTGCATCACTGACAGTACCATTTTGTAACACTCTCTATCACAACACGACACCTTGATTGTGTATTGTGTTTCTTAATAACCAGTAATAAAGTATTCTCCCACATAAATACATATGAATGTTTTGAGAGCTATATGAACTTACAGTCCTCTGAGGATCTTCACAGAGCCCACTGACTTCAGTCTGTTTGACTCCAGGTTTGATGCCTCTTCATCTCCTTCATCTCCAAAACAGAACACTTCCCCATCGATCTCCAGACAGGATCCCTCAAAGCCAGGCCGCTCATACACCACAGCCTGAGGAGACAAAGGTCAAATGTAGGAGGGAGCGGTTCAAAGGGTGTTTGACCCCTGATTGACCCCAAGACCTGATCGTAATGATTTGTGATTGGTTGTTTTTCAATGTGTTTCCATAGTCAGACCAACAATAGGTTAGTTGACAACATGCTAAAATAGTATGTGAAATTATAAAAAAGGTTTTAAATGATTTAAACATTTGATTGAGCCTGTCTGGGGTGCCTGATGGGTTTGTCCTTTTGGGACTATTGTATTGGCTCAATTGTTCCAGGAAATATCAATTAAACGAAGCTAAAGTATTTGAATGAACACAAATACTATTTGAACCCGGGACAACTTGAGGACGAACGTGAAACAGAATGTAATGGTAAAGTAATGGCGTACCTTGACTTCATTAGGATTCTCCACCTTGAAGGCACCCTGTAACAAACAGAGATAATCAATCACAACAGCACTATAGTCCACTAATTAAAAAAGCACACACCATCGAGGTGGGAGTCAGCAGTATGCAAATTCTGCCATTTACGCACATAGCATTACGAACTGCGACGCTGATGGAGACAGATTGCACCGCCCAGAGCCTGGACAAGCCTCATTCAGATTGAATGAGTGCATTCTGTCTCTGCGTCTGAGTCATTTCAGTCATGACTCAGTGAACTTAATAACCTTCATGTAGAGTGGTATAGGACATAGAAAGACGAGGCAAAATGTCATTAGAACACTTGACAATTGCTCACTAGTCACTATCCAATTTTGAATGCGTGTTGGCCAACAGCTCACTCACTAGTCAGTCATGACTATTTGCACATTAATCTTATCTTATGTCCATAAAATACATGGGTTAAACAACATGAAGATACATGTTCATAAAGATACATGTTCATAAAGATACATGTTCATAAAGATACATGTTCATAAAGATACATGTTCATGAAGATACATGTTCATAAAGATACATGTTCATAAAGATACATGTCCATGAAGATACATGTTCATAAAGATACATGTTCATAAAGATACATGTTCATAAAGATACATGTTCATAAAGATACATGTCCATGAAGATACATGTTCATAAAGATACATGTCCATGAAGATACATGTTCATAAAGATACATGTCCATAAAGATACATGTTCATAAAGATACATGTTCATAAAGATACATGTTCATAAAGATACATGTCCATGAAGATACATGTTCATAAAGATACATGTCCATGAAGATACATGTTCATAAAGATACATGTCCATGAAGATACATGTTCATAAAGATACATGTTCATAAAGATACATGTTCATAAAGATACATGTCCATGAAGATACATGTCCATGAAGATACATGTTCATAAAGATACATGTTCATAAAGATACATGTTCATAAAGATACATGTCCATGAAGATACATGTTCATAAAGATACATGTTCATAAAGATACATGTCCATGAAGATACATGTCCATGAAGATACATGTTCATAAAGATACATGTTCATAAAGATACATGTTCATAAAGATACATGTTCATAAAGATACATGTTCATAAAGATACATGTTCATAAAGATACATGTTCATAAAGATACATGTCCATAAAGATACATGTCCATAAAGATACATGTTCATAAAGATACATGTCCATAAAGATACATGTCCATGAAGATACATGTTCATAAAGATACATGTTCATAAAGATACATGTTCATAAAGATACATGTTCATAAAGATATATACTGTAGCTTTAGACACATTTCCACAATTCAATAAAAGCTCAAATGTGGCTAAACGAGAAGATTATTCCAAAAATAAAGATATACTTTTATAGATTAGTTCATCCTTTGCATGTACTGTTCTTCTGCCTTGGAAATGATTTGCTAGTCATTAGCACCTGTTTTTTTTTCAAAAGGTAATTAAACATTGAAAACAGAAAAAAAGGTAGAACAAAGGTTAGGAGAAAGAATAAAACAAAAAGATAAATTGTAAATGAACACAAGCCTTGTTTGTTTTTCATCGTCCTTCTTGCTTCCATTGTATTTTATGGACATGTAGTTTAATCCATGTATTTAATGTGCAGTACATATGTAGGATATTAATTTGAGCCAGTTTGTTACAGCAGGAAATGAATCCTGCAGTAAAAGGATACAGAATGTGGATTATAATTCATGGCCATTTGTTGTAGGGGTTGATACCTTTTTCGTTAAAGAAAATCAAATTACAAACCTTTTGAAACCTTGAATACACTACAAGTTTGCATTTCCTACTGCATTCTCGGCAACAAAAGAGTAATCAAATTAAGATCCTACATCTGTTATTGCGAGATACTGTAGCACCCACCATTTTGAGGGGTCTGAGGGATCCGATGAAGGGTGTGTTGAACCCCCAGGCCTCGGGATAGGGGTACTCCCCTTTCTCCAACACCGCCAGGAGGCCCTGGAACCCTGGGTCACTGAACACCAACCACCTGTGTTGGGGAGGAACAGGAATCCCTAAACATTATGTACACACCAATGGATCTGTTCTTCCAAGCAGGGTACCTCCCATTCCAATTCAGTCAATTCAGCAGCAGGCTAATCCAGACTTGAGATCAGTGTTTACATCAATTTATTTTACTAGGCAAGTCAGTTAAGAATAAATTCTTATTTTCAATGACAGCCTAGGAACAGTGGGTTAACTGCCTGTTCAGGGGCAGAATGACAGATTTGTACCTTGTCAGCTCGGGGGTTTGAACTTGCAACCTTCCGGTTACTAGTCCAACGCTCTAACCACTAGGCTACCCTGCCGCCCCAAATCAATAAATGATTTACATGAATGTCCAAATTGTCTTAAATTTAAATCGGTCCACAGGTGAACTGAGATTATATTCAAATAATGGGCAATTTTGAAATAATGGATTCAATTTCCATTCATCGCCTGAATTGATTAAACTGAAATGTTAAGTTATTGATGCCAATCCTGGTTCATAATATGCCTGTGTATCACACATAAAACATCAGTGATAGATTTACAGATAAACTCTATTTTCCATCCAATGCTGTGCCAGCTTCTTTTACCCCCAGTTCTGTACAATGCTAGATTACCTTGAGTGAGGCTAAGGAAAGAAAGACTGTACAGTACTCAGATATTCCGTGTGTGAGTCAAAAAAAGAACCGCAGGGAGAGTTGCTAAGGAAACACAGGCCAAAGTATTCAGGGAATAACATTGGTGTTGAGTTGATTACTAGCCTGGTTCAACTAGACTGAACGCTGTGCTCACCATTCAGTCTGGTGCCATGATGTACTGTATCATTGGTCTGAGGCTAGATGATCACTTCTTTGACAGCCACAAGTATTCACCTCTAATTTTAACTGCCTCCAGTAAGAATTTCCGGGATGGTCGGGCACAGAAAATAAAGTATTCCTGAAAGAGGACTTTTCGATCTCACGTGCCTAAGTAAACCGTCTTTAGTCGCAGTTTGGCAACGAAGAGGGAAATGGTCTATTGTCTATTGTGGTGTACTTCAGCTAGAAGCCAGGGCACACAATGTTCTGAAACGTACCTCTCACGTGGGAAAAATAACCTTTGAAATCTTTGCCAGATTCTTTCTTTCCTTTTTTCTCTCTATACCTCTCTTTCTCTCTCTGCTTTTACCAGTTTCTTCCCTCATCCCCCCTTTCTCTACCTCTATATGTCCCCCACCTTTACCAGTCTCCTACCCCACCTCTCTCTCTCTCTCTCTCTCTCTCCCTACCCACTTTTACCTTTCTCTCTATAGCATGCAGGAGCAGGTTGCATATGGGACATTTTGGGGACGGGGGGGGACGGCAGTAATCATTATCTGTCAGTGCTTTCTCGCTCTCCTCAGCCTGCAAATCAATTGCATTAAAACATTATTTATCCCTGAGGGGCAATCACTTTGAGCATGTGAATCTGCAACAACAACACCATGACAGCATACCACATGCAAGCCACATTAAAACGAACGCCTCATTCAAAAACATCAACATGCCCATCATTTAATCCAGTATTTCCCAATCCTGGACTGAAAGGGGTGTACTTTTTGGTTTTTGCCTAGGCACTAACACACATGATTCAACTAATCAACTTACGCCTTTGATTAGAATCATGTGTTAGTGCTGGGACAAAAACAAAAATGTGTACCCCCCTTGGGTTCCCAGGACCAGGTTTGGGAAACACGGATTTAATAATTTCCTGACTCTTCTTCAATCCAAATTCTTTGAAATACTTAAAAAAAAAAGAAGCTTATCTGATCTGGCACTCTGAGCAGGCTTAGTTTTAAGAGTAAACTAATTATATTTGAACTCAGGATCAGGTTCATTAGGGCACACCCCAGAAAGGAAAACAAAGATCAGCATTTCTTGTTGTCCCTCCCTGGTTCAATCAGTTTCATTCCCATTGGAACCTAATGAACATGACCCAGGTTTGGTTCAGAAGCAGCCAGAAGCGATGAAATAATTAACGTAGAGAATTAGGATTGCCTGGTCGTTCAAGGCTCCCGAAATGTCATTATCCCCAACTAAAACAGTAATTGAATTCTCTACAATAGCAAGAGTTGTATTGCACAGCAGTATGTAATGCTGATCTCCCGCTGCCTACCCAGATCTCATTAGAAGAACCATGAGGAGAATGCCTTGTTGCTGAGGAGGTTTACAACAAGAGCCAAGCAGCATACTAAACAAACTAAAGAGGTACCATAGACATCTAGAGGCACCGTTCAGGAGGACTACACACACTGACAACCCACAGTGGATCAAAAAGGTACCATAGACATTTAGGACAGGGGTGGGCTAACTTTTTGTCTTGAGAGCCACATCAGGAATTCGGAAAATCAACAGGGCCGTAGATTTATTTCTACCAATTTGTTTGTCAAAATCAATTTGGGGGCTAGGAAAAGGGTAGTTGTTTGAAAATATAAAGGTCCATTTATAATTTCTACATACTTTTTAAATCTAGTTTCAGACGTTCAAGCGTGTCCTGGATTTGTTTTCTTCTTTCAAATAATAAATAAAAATAAATAAAAGATGTATGCCGGATGTTTCAGTAACTACATATCTGCACGCAAGAGTAATAAGGCAGCATACCAAATGACACCCTATTCCCTATTTAGTGCACTGCTTTAGACCAAAAACTGTCCGTCCCTTGGGCCATAGTTTGACCACCCCTGATTTATGAGGAGCAAAGATGCACTTACACAGAGTGGACTGATCCACTGAACCACTACACCATAGACATTTATATGTAGCATTTTAGGAAGAGCATGGATGCACCTACACCCAAGAGCAGGGTTTCCAAAAGCTCGGTCCTGAGGCCCCCACATTGTGGTTTTTGCCCATGTAAATACAACAACCATTAGATACACTTACACTCCAGAGTTGACTTTGATGGAAGCTGTGTTCTGTGGGATACCGAAGGAGCTGATCTCTACTGTGTCGTCATGGTACGGTGCTAGCCTGCCGTGGCCCTCTGGCTCAGTGAACAAGTCAATATGGGGAATGCTGTAGTCCTACAGAGGGGAACACAAACCCAGGAACAGTCACCATACTGTGGAGGGAGAATTGTGATTGATGGCATTGTGGTAACACTTTATTTAAAACTGACAGATATAATGCTTTATATAAGCATTTATACCACAGCATTGTTGAATACTCGTTTCTAATGACCTTTAAAGGGCATTCTAGAGTGTGCATTATGTTTCTCTTTATACAATGGTTGGGTCTAATCCTGGATACTGATTGGTTAAAACCGCATTCCAGAAGGTGTCTATTCTCCAAATTACCACCGGCAAAAGACGTTGAAATGCCTGTTAACTCTGTTCTAATCTCACTGCGCAATCCACTGTCTCATCAGCCCAGCCAGGCAATTTATAAACTTGATCTCCGCTATAAAAAGCATCTAGACATTATCTCCCATTTCAACAGCGGTGATTTGTATAAACCTTGCTGCCTGTCTCTCTGAAATTTGCAACATTGTTTCAATATTGAAATTTGGTCTCCAGCTGTCCCATAGTAATGAACGTGTTGGGAGTCGGGAGGAGACAGACAGGCAGGCAGCTTTTCTCAGCCAGTCAAAATCATGAATCAACTGGCATAATTTTTATGGATATATACAAAGTAATGTCAATAGAAAACAGGTCAAATTAAACACAGCTAGTTTGCTGTGTTTTCAGCTGCAGTTTGAAGTGATTGTGTTAGCGGTGTTTACATTTAGCAGACGCACTTATCGCAACTTACAAGTAGTGAGTGCATACATTTTCATTCCTACTGTTCCCCCTTTGGACCCGAACTCACACCTCTGGCGTTGCCTGTGCCATGCTCTACCAACTGAGCCACACGGCTAGCTCCCTTGAACAACAGTGTCCTGACAAGAGACCACGTTTCCTATGCCAGGCAAAATTGTGCATCATTATCTCATTGTTGTGGATGTATCCAAATAAATGTCACCAGAAAACAGCTTAAACAAATGCAAATGCAGCTATTTTTCTGTTATTCTGGCTGCACTGTTTGACGTGACAGTAAGTTAGCCGTAGTTGGCTAGCTTGCAAGCAAGTGATAAGAAGATTGCAAGACTTAACAACTGGGTCAAGTCTCTGATCAGCCGATTTTGGTAGCAACCTTAGATTTGTGTCGGCACTATATCCCTTGGAAGAATGAAATAGTATGAATAAATGAATCAATCATTATTTGAATATGTTGGTAACCCGTTGTAAAAAAGTGATAGGATATATTGGCACGGTTTGCCGGCCGTCGACTTAATAACACTCCAAACACCGGCTTTTCCAGCATTATCACTTAAGTAATGCACGGCAATAACCAACAGCTATGAGGTTCATTCTAATATGTTCTATGTTTGAGTTGCTTTTGAAATAAAATTTGAATTGAAAACATCATTGGCATTGTTGAATTCGATTTTCATAATAGCAAGCTAGGAGGACTAACGTTTTGGTTAGCTAAGTCTATTTGTCTGGTTACCAAAACAACTAATGTAGCGATCTAGCAAAGTTAAACTTGCTAGGTACTTCAATGGATGTTTAACACATTTTTATAAGCAAATTAACACATTTCTAGCTGCAAATGGGTTATATTATAACCGTGGGATAAGCAGAATAATCAACTCAGGCTTTTATGCCTTCTGTGGAAAATAATGCAACTCAGTCGACGGTCAGTGGCAGTCTGCTGTGCGTTGTGGCACACCTTTCATATAGTGCATTATTTTTAACAGAACGCAAAGCCCCTCGTCAGGGTTGCCAGGTCTAGCTACATTTCTAACCAATGACCTCGGAAAACCCGTCCACAAGGCCTGAAAACTAGCCGTGCAGCAAGAGAGGAGTTGCCACATTTATCCAATAAACCTTTTACCCATAACGTTATCAAGTGAATTAAGAAGGAATATAGAAGTAATTTATAAGGATGTAGGCTACGAAGCAAAATTTGGTTTCCATCAAAATATGACTTATTGCCAGTTTAAGAATATGTCACAAGAGAAAATATAAATGGCCCGTATCAAACTTTCCAGATCATTTTCCATCAATGTATGTCGATTTAACTTGTTTTGACTGCTATGTGTTTATAATTGCAAATCAACTTTGCCATGTTTTGCTGAGCTAGATGTAGGTAGCCTATATATTGCCCCTGATAGGCCAACATCTCATTTCAGGGAAAAGTCCACAATGAAGCTGACATTAAATCTGGAGAATGATACATTTGTGATAGGCTGTGACCATGATCACAATTGATGACTTCAAATTTAATTAACTGACATGGCCATTAATAATTTCATAATAACACAAGGCTACAACAACAGAGTTATAGGCTATTTATTAAATCTGTTTGCTAGCTCCAGGTAGGCTGCACAAGTGGCACAAATTGATTTGCAACGACTCCAGCGATATCGTAGGTTCAACATATTTATTGTATCAAATGGTAGTTTACAGTAGCCTAGAATGGCATAGAAATGAATAGCCTACTTGATGGCCAACAGATGCAGATGTACCCTATCATTCTCCACACGTTTTCCCATAACAGAAGCCCACCAGGGAGTTCCATAACTTCCAATTCAAATGTACACCCACGCTGCGCTCCAGACCCTAGAACTGAGCATGAGTCAAATGCAGTGAAATATACTGTAAATTTCTTTGAGAGAAATGCCATGGCGGCCGCAATGCAATTAGAAGTAGCCCAAAAAACCTGCCACCCGCGACCAATATATTTTCACCAGCGACAACGTTTTCAAAGTAACCCAACTGGTGGGAAATCGGCAAACATGGCAACCCTGCCCCTCGTTGATGATCCCTTATGTAGTATTAGCCTTTATTATGCCTTATTATAAGGCTCATGATATGTTACGCTGTGTCTCTCTATGTAGCAACATTTACAGCAGAGTGGACACTCACCCATACAGCCAGTCGGATGGAGCCGATGACCATTGGTATGTCGACATGGGGGTGTGAACCTGGCGGCCCTGCATCTGCCCAGACATTGGTTAGCTCAATAGGCCCCTCCTCTAGGGCAATGGAACGTCCCTCGAACCCAGGCCTCTCGTAAAGCACCCAGCTGCAAAGACAGATAGGAGCAGGTAAACAAACACATAAAATATGAATAATAGAAATATAATAATTTGAACAATATGATTATCTCTTTCTCTTAATTGATGTATTATTTTACATGTATTTGATTACTGTTGCATTGATTATGGATGATCTGCATTAAACATATTCGTGTGAGTGGGACGCTGAGAGAGGCATTCCCCTGGAGAGGGGAAACCGCAGCTAACCAGGTATTCCATGACTAAAATCCATGTTTGGTAAGCAAGTCTATAATTGCATCTGTAATTAAATGTCATTGCAGATGATGTTGTTTATACCTCTTAAGCAAACCTTTGACCTGTTATAAGTGCTGATGTGATAATTACTTGTAATCTGTACTAGAGGTCGACCGATTCATCGGAATGGCCGATTTCAAGTTTTCACAACAATCGGAAATCTGTATTTTTGGGCTCCGTTTTTTTATATATATATATTTTTTACACCTTTATTTAATCTTTATTTAACGAGGCAAGTCAGTTAAGAACACATTCTTATTTTCAATGACGGCCTAGGAACAGTGGGTTAACTGTCTCGTTCACGGGCAGGAAGACAGATTTTCACCTTGTCAGCTCGGGGGATCAAATCTTGCAACCTTACAGTTATCTAGTCCAAGCAATAACGACCTGCCTCTCGACCGATTAATCGGTATCGGCTTTTTTGGTCCTCCAATAATCGATATCGGTGTGGAAAAATCATAATCGGTCGACCTCTAATCTGTACGGCTAGTTACCAAGACCACTGTGCCTTATTTGGAGGTTCCTACAAGATTTAGTGACATTGTCGACAGAACAGTTGTTCCTGATAGTGGCTATGTAGACCTCCTTTATTCTAACTGCAGAAATGCATACAAGGCACTCTCTCGTCCTCCCTTTGGCAAATCTGACCATGACTCAATTCTCCAGCTTCCTGTTTACAAACGAAAGCTCAAATGGGAACAACCAGTGATATGCTCATTACAGAAGTGGTCGGATGAAGCAGTTGCGAGGCTACAAGACTGTTTTGCTAGTACAGACTGGGATATGTTCCAGGACATTGAGGATACCACAACAGTCACAGGCTTCATCAATAAGTACATAGACAATGTCGTCCCCACAGTGACTATAAGAATGAATCCTAACCAGTGCTTAATTGTACATTTGGAGGTGCCGGAAACAAAAAGTGAGCCAGAGAGGGGGGTTACCCGGGGTGATCTGAGGTACCAGAAAGCTTGAAAAAAAAACTCCTTTGTGACAAAGCATTGCATGCATTATCTTGCTTTTGTGTACTGGCATAGATCAGTAGAGGCGCTTGCAGGAGTTGCACACAATGGGGATTTTATTTTTATAGCCTAAGTGGCCCTTATAAACGCATTTCATGCAATTCTATTTCATTTTAGAATACCTCACAAATTATCGAAATGATATGCTACTTAGACACTGACAAACTGAGATGAATAAAAACGACCTTGACTTCAATCCATCATTGGCCTAGGCCTAGGTGTGTGTAAATGGATGGAGGAAAGGGGGAAGGAGGAAATTCTAGTCCTAAAAAAGCTTTCTAGTTTCACTGACTCACCCAATGATGCTCAGCTCACTCACCGGCGACGGCCGATACGCTCGTGCCAAAAGCTTCTCTCTCTTAATTCACTTGGTAAAACAATGCTGTTCGCTCAATAGGCCTATATGGAAGCTGATAACTTGGTAGCCTACAGACAGATTAGTCTTTTTTCCCCTTTGCTTTCCAAGCTGTATTTTCCAGCAATTGTATTTGAAATATTGTGAAAGGCTTGTTTTGGCTTTATGCTGTTCACTGACAGGTTTGCAGCATGTTCCTGACTGTAGGCATGCCTCGTGATTGGGCTACACACAATCCACAACTATGCAATTTTGCTTTTTGATTGGCAGTCATTGTAAATAAGAATGTGTTCTTAACTGACTTGCCTAGTTAAATAAAGGTAAAAAAAAGAAGAAAAATAAAGGTTAAAAAAAACCCAAAAAACAGGGCTGTTGTGGGGCAGGTCAAGAGCTTTAAGTTCCTTGGCGTCAACATCACTAAGGACTTAACAGGGTCCACACACACCTGCAAAGTCGTAAAGAGGAGACGGCAGCGCCTCTTCCCCCTCAGGAGGCTGAAAAGATTTGGAATGGGCCCTCAGATCCTCAAAAGGTTCTACAGCTGCACCATCGAGAGCATCTTGACTGGCTGCATCACCGGTTGGTATGGCAATTGCACCGCCCTTGACCGCAAAGCACTACAAAGGGTGATACGGACAGCCCAGTACATCACTGGGGCCGAGCTCCGTGCCATCCAGGATCTTTATATCAGGCGATGTTAGAGGAATGGCCGAAAAATTGCCAAAGACTCCAGCCACAGAAGCCATAGACTGTTCACTCTACTACCGTCCAGCAAATGGTACCGGAGCATCGGCAGCATCGACAGCTTCTTCCCCCAAGCCACTGCTAAATAGTAAACTAATGCGCTGATCCTACACACACTCACTAGACTATATATACACACCATATCATTCACACACACTACATTGATACTCCCACACTTTGGCACTGCTACTCTGTTCTTTTCTAAATTTGACTCTTATTATTATTATTATCTATTCTGATATCACTTTACTCTGCCTTCATGTACAGTATATATATTTTTTATTTCTTTAACCTTTATTTAACTAGGCAAGTCAGTTAAGAACAAATGGGACTCCCAATCACTGCCGGATGTGATTCAACCTGGATTCAAACCAGGTACTGCAGTGACTCTCTTGCACTGAGATGCAGTGTCTTCAATCACTGCGCCACTCGGGAGCGCACATACAGTGCCTTCGGAAAGTATTCAGACCCATTTATTTTTTCCACATTTTGTTACGTTACAGCCTTATTCTAAAATAGATTAAATAAATAAATAAATCCTCAACAATCTACACACAATACCGCATAATGACAAAGCAGAAACAGGTTTTCAGAAATGTTTGCAAATTTATTCAAACTAAAAAACAGAAATACCTTATTTACATATGTTTTCAGACCCTTTGCTGTGAGACTCAAAATTGAGCTCAGGTGTGTCCTGTTTCCATTGATCATCCTTAATTGTTTCTACATCTTGATTGGAGTCAACCTGTGGTAAATTAATTTGATTGGACACGATTTGCAAAGGCACACACCTGTCTATATAAGGTCCTACAGTTAACAGTGCATGTCAGAGCAAAAACCAGGCCATGAGATCAAAGGAATTGTCCGTAGAGCTCTGAGACAGGATTGTTGTGAGGCACAGATCTGGGGAAGGGTACCAAAACATTTCTTCAGCATTGCAGGTCCCCAAGAACACAGTGGCCTCCATCATTCTTAACTCCATCATTTCTGCAGCACTCCACCAGCATCATGCTGTGAGGAGTTTTTTCAGCGGCAGGGACTGTAAGACTAGTCAAGATCGAGACAAAGGTGAACAGCGTAAAGTACAGAGAGATCCTTGATGAAAACCTGCTACCAGAGCGCTCAGGACCTCAGACTTGGTTGAAGGTTGACCTTCCAACAGGGCAAAGACCCTAAGCACACAGCCACGGTAATGCAACCTTCAATGGCTTCGGGACAAGTCTCTGAATGTCCTTGAGTGGCCCAGCCAGAGCCCAGACTTGAACGTGATCGAAACATGTCTGACGAGACTTGAAAATAGCTGTGCAGCGACCCTCCCCATCCAACCTGACAGAGCTTGAGAGGATCTGCAGAGAATGGGAGAAACTCCCCAAATACAGGTGTGCCAAGCTTGTAGCGTCATACCCAAGAAGACACAGGGCTGTAATCGCTGTCAAAGGTGCTTAAACAAAGTACTGAGTAAAGTGTCTGAATAATTATGTAAATGTGATATTTCAGTTCTTTATTTTAAATAAATGAGCAAATATATTGTCATTATGGGGTATTGTGTGTAGATAGATGAGAAAAACAACAACAATTTAATCAATTTTAGAATAAGGCTGTAACCTAACAAAATGTGGAAAAAATCAAGGGGTCTGAATAGTTTCCGAAGGCACTGTACCTCGTACCTCTACACATTGATCTGGTACTGTTACTCCCTGTATATAACCTCATTCTTGTCTATTTTATTTTATTCCTCGTGTTAGTTATTTTATTTTGTATAAAAAAAATTAAACTCTGCATTGTTGGGAATGGTTCGTAAGCATTTCACTGTAAAGTCTACACCTGTTGTATTTGGCAGCCATTAGACTTTTTCTGTGCTCTTGCTGGATGTCTTTCTGTTGCAACTTGAATTAATCCAGATGCATTTTTTTATTGACTATCAGAGACCGCTCATCTTAATTTCACCTGGAAATTCTCTTTTACACTTCACGTTTAACTCTTTCTGTCGCCTGAAATCCTGAACCTGCTTGGCTAACATTACACTCCTTGTACCTCATGTTTTGCATGACAAGGAGTGTAAAGACTGGTACCCAGTCCCCTTGACTTTGGACTAGTTTATTGTTTGTGCATGTCCCAGTATCATGTAGGACAATAACTTTGGGTGGTTGATTCAATAAAATGAAGTAATATGAATGATAAACAGTCCAATATAATTGTTATCACGCATTGGTATTTCCTGACATGAGTCATAGGATGGGATGGTATTTGAAACCATCGAATAACTCTGCTTGGCATGCCAGATATTCTCTGCCAAGGAAGTACTACGCTACATGTTATGTAAATATGCTTTCTACAGACGCCAGACAGAGCATACAAAGCTGTGTGTTTTTTCTGTTAACTGGATATTCCTATTCCAGACCTTGCTTGAACTTTGAAAACAGAACATTTACTCTGTAGGATATAAGAGCCAGTTTGGCTGTGTGACTCACCATCCTCTCAACACCTTCACAGAAATCCTAGGAGACAGTTGGAGCTGGGTGGCATCTACCACGTCTCTGAAGACTTCATAAATCTGGCCGCTAAACTGATCATGCTCAAACAACACCATCTAAATCATAGGAACAGGGAAGCCATTTTGTCATTTCAAAACATCAAGAGAAAATGATGTCATGAGCAGCTCTGATGAAGGCAGAGAGACCGTAAGCTTAATAAACTAAAGTGATACTGGCAAGGTGCACTGTGGAAAGCATAAAGAGAGAAGGAAATGCTCAAACATCACCATGGAAACACCATGTGTCATTTCAAAATATCAACAGAAAAATAAATGCTGTCACTGCCTCATTTTGAAACATGTTAGTTTAAAAAAAGAATATATATGTTTTTGAAGAAGTAAACTTCCATTTATCCAACTACCAAAACAAACTGTCTTTTAATCAAGACATCAAGAAAGGGAAGTACATTAACTCTCCCTCTCTCTGAATCTGATGTCGATATTCCATCACATTGTATGACTCATCGGGTGACTCATCATATGACTAAGTTGGCAGAGCTACCATGAGAGTTTGTTAGGATGTTTCATTCCATTCACTTGTAATTCTCATCTTCAAGCATTATATAACCTCACGATATAACATCCCAAAAGGCAGCATATTCCCTTTATAGTGACTGCTTTTGGCCATCGAGCTCTTATCAAAAGCAGTGCACTGTATATGGAACAAAGTGTCATTTGGGATGCCACCTTATCACTCTTGCATGCAAACCTACAGTTACTGAAACAGCATAAAGAAAATAAAGTACATGTTTAACTGCCTGCCTTCCATCCCCACCCCCTGAGATTCCACAATGCAATGCTTTACCACAGAGTTTAAATGACTCTTGGCTGTACAGAATAGCTTGTTCTTAAACATATCCAGCTGTAGATCTGCTCCTTTCTCAAACAACCCCATTTTCCCTTGATGTGAAACCATATGAAACAGATGTCTTCAATAACACAATGGTAGAGTCCCAAATGGCACCCTATTCTGTATAGTCCTATGGGTCCTGGTCAAAAGTACTGCACTACATAGGGCATAGGGTGCCATTTGGGACACAAATAATAGCTTCTCCTTCCATTCAGTTTCAATTCTATCCTGGTTCTTTGGAAATATCTGTTTGAAGCTGTGCCTACCTTTCCTGGTCGCCTATGGAATCCATTCACATCCTCTCTCTGTAACACCAAAATCACATGAATACTGCAATTATCATGACATTCTAGATGGTTATCTTCAATGTCATAAAATCCAGGTTCCAGAGCTGCTAATCAGTGTTTAAGTTAATTTTGTGTACTGTGTACTGTTAGAAAGGGTTCCAAAAGGGTTCTTCAGCTGTCCCCAGAGTAGAGACATTTTTGGTTCCAGGTAGAACCGTTTTTGCTTCCAGTACAAAGGGTTCTACATGGAACCCAAAAGTATTCTTTAAAGGGTTCTCCTATGGGGACAGCCAAGAACCCTTTAAGGCTCTAGATAGTTTTATTTTCTAAGACTGTGTTCTGCGTACTGTGTACTTGTTTGTGGGTCAGGCCTTTTATTGACTATTATGAGACATGTTTAAGTCAATTAATATAACTGTTTTATACATAATACTTAATGAATATTACACACGTGTAACCCCCCAACCCACCCATCCATCCCCTTCTCCCACACACACTTACATGGTCAGTACGAGTCCCTAGTGGGCAAGCCAGAGGGGCCATGGCCTCGAGTAGGGAGGATGGAGGAACCAGAGGAAGATTCGGTCTTCCATCCAGCATTAGGAGTCCAGGACTGATATTCAAGTCTCCTCTACCACCTCCTTCAAGTGACTTCATCCCTCCAATAACCTGATATAACCAAACAATAACCATTAAATACCCATCAGATAAGGATCCGTGTGTGAGGCAGTAAGACATGCTTCCCTCCCCGTAAAAACCTACGGAAATACAAAAACAATTACTGAAATAGGATAACATGTTTAAACACAGAACAGAGTGTCTGCGTTCTATGATAATGTTCTTCTAATCAACAGGAAATCCAAAAGGAAAGCCAAACCCGGACGACGTTGGGCCAATTGTGTGCCTCCCTATGGGACTCTCAAGCACAGCCGGATGTGCTGCAGCCTGGATTCGAACCAGAGACTGCAGTGACGCCTCTTGCACTGAGATGCAGAGCCTTAGACTGCTGCGCCACTCGGGAGTACACTGCTTGCATTTCACACCATTCAATCAAGCTTGATCACACCCTCTATAGCTTTCAAACATCTCAATGGCAGTGTTACCCAAAACACCTGCCAGTACCCGCACATCTGAATGGTCATCTAATCGTTAAGTATTGGATTAGAGTATCAGGTGTGTTGGTACTGGAATATAACAAATACGTAACATGACTTGGGATTCTCAAAGAGAGGTTTGAGAAACACTACCATTGAGATGTTCAAAAGTGCTAGAATCAACATGTGGTGTGGGATGCAAGCACTACTCAATAGAATTGAGAGTTGTCGAAAACCTACCTCTGAGTTGAGCAGTTCCTGCCCTGTGCTCAGCTCTAGTTTCCCAGCAGGCTCTCGGAGAGGAAGGTACTTCTCTAAATACTCCGGCAGCTTGATGTCGTTAAAGGACGGGAACGGAGAAGCTGAGTCACTGACCACAGCAGTCTGGGCAGTGGGCCTGTTCCCCAGGTTACGACTTTGGATGGTAGCCTCCCCAGAGGAAGTGGGGGAAGTCTGGAGGACTGGTGGTAGAGGGCTGGGCTGTTTGGCCAATGCCTGTCTGAGCTCCCCAGAGAAAGGGGGGGTAGTCTGGGATGGCTTAGTGACTGGTGAAGGGCTGGGCTGGAGGTGAGGGGCCTCAGTGGGAGACACCTCCCCACCCAGAGTGGTGTCCATCTGGAGTTGAACTCCGGGCCTCTTGCCCCGGGTGGAGGAGCTGTTCAGGCTACTAAGGATACAGCTCCCCTCCAAGCGTGACATACGAGGTTTCACCACCTTCGCCTCCTCCTCTTCCTTCTCCTCCCCCTCACCACCTTCCTTCCTCTTCTCCTCGCCCTCCTCCATGGTGGTCTTCTCCCTCTCCAAGAGGAGCCTGGAACGGGTGTCGAGGCTCTTGAGTAGGATGCTGCCCCTGTCCCGGTCTGTGATGCTGGCCCTGGCCGGCTTCAGCTCCCCTTTGACCTGGTTCCTCTGGAGCTTAGGCAGAAGACTCTGGGTCGTCTCCACAGAAAACTCCCTCTTCCTCCTCAGGCCGAACTGGAACTCCTCTGGGTCAAAGGTCTTCTCGAAGCGGTCCTCCCGGATAGCGGGCATTGCGAACGGTGGCTTGGGAGGATGGTGGTGGTGGTTCTGCCGCGGTGGCAATGAGAAAGGCACGCCAAGGCGTTTTATGTTCTCGATGAAGTCATCGTCGTCCAGTTCTCCGGACGTGTCCAAGAGGTTGCTCTCGCTGACCGATGAGCTGAGCTTGGGTTCAGCGGGGCGGAGGAGCTTCGGCTTGGGAAAGCAATGGTCCACGTCTAGCCAGCTGGAGGGGGTGTCGCGTTGGAGTGGCAAGCCACTGCCACTGCCCCCCAGTAAGGGGAGCTTATTCAGGGATGGATGTTGGGGAGAGACTGGGCTCTGTTTTTTGGTGGTTTCAGTAGAAGAGAGTATCTTCGGAACTTTGCCTGGACTGGGGAAAAATGTTGATTTCTCATTGGTTGTCTTGAGTTGTGTTACCGGGTGGATCTCGACATTCCCAACCAGTGTAGGATTTGTTACCACAATTCCTTGCTTTTCATCAGTTGTCCTTTCTTGCACAGTAGTAGTACAACCACTAGTAGATGACTTTTGTTCAAGTGCATCCCATTTTCCCTCTGCTAGCTTTCCATTGGGCAACATCACTGTCTTTTCTCTGTCCTCACTCTGTGATTGGCTTGGTAGAGTGTTCCCCTCCTTCACATCCTCTGACTTTTTTACCTCTGGGGCTATAGTCTTTTCAGTGGAGTTCTCCTTCCCAACATCCAGCCTTGGCCCCTCACTGCTCTTCGGCTTTGGCCCAGGTAGTTCTTTCTCTCCCTGACCCTTTGTCTTTTCTCTGGCTTTAGTCACCGAAGGAATCTGAGCAGAATCTACCGCTGTAGGTTTTGAGGCCTTGCTCTCTGTTTTTACAGCAGTGGAGTTCTCCTTCCCAACATCCAGACTTGACCCCTCACTGCTCTTCGGCTTTGGCCCAGGTAGTTCTTTCTCTCCCTGACCCTTTGTTTTTTCTCGGGCTTTGGTCTCCGAAGGAATCTGAGCAGAATCTACCGCTGTAGGTTTTGAGGCCTTGCTCTCTGTTTTTACAGCAGTGGAGTTCTCCTTCCCAACATCCAGACTTGGCCCCTCACTGCTCTTCGGCTTTGGCCCAGGTAGTTCTTTCTCTCCCTGACCCTTTGTCTTTTCTCTGGCTTTAGTCTCCGAAGGAATCTGAGCAGAATCTACCACTGTAGGTTTTGAGGCCTTGCTCTCTGTTTTTACAGCAGTGGAGTTCTCCTTCCCAACATCCAGACTTGACCCCTCACTGCTCTTCGGCTTTGGCCCAGGTAGTTCTTTCTCCCCCTGACCCTTTGTTTTTTCTCGGGCTTTGGTCTCCGAAGGAATCTGAGCAGAATCTACCGCTGTAGGTGTTGAGGCCTTGTTTTCTGTTTTTACAGAGGTGTCCTTCTCTACTACTGGCACTGTAGTGCTAGGCATTGAGGGGGTGGGTTCTGGGGTAGGCCTCACTCTGTGTGTCAGTGTGTCGTGGCTAGGTTTATCTGTCTTCGCCTCAGATGACATTAAAGACTGGGTCTGCTTTGAGACATTGGTTTGCTGCTTTTCTAATACAGGGTCCTGATGATCCGATTTTGTTTTCTGCTCAGGCACACGTGTAGACGACCCTTCCTTAGGAGGCTCGATTGCACATTTATCACTCTTTTTTCCCATCGCTGTCTCATCAATCTGAGTGACAACACTGGCAGTTTTATCTGACTGAGAAGGCTGTGTAGGAGTCAGTGAGGCTGGAGGTTTAATAGGAGCTACAGAGGTTGGGACAGCTTTAGTAGCAGCTGTCTCAGGGGTGTATTGTCTACTGCCTGAAGGCAAATCCTTCTCTGACTTTGTATCTGTATTTTTCTCAGGCTGTTTTACCATTTCCACCGCTTTCTTTTCAGGCTGCATTGGTCTGTTGTCGACTTTAGCGTGTGGGACAGGTGAGCCTTTCTCCACACGAGAGGGGTCTTGAACAAGAGTCTGTTTATTCTTAGGCAAATGTGAAGACAGGGATGTTTCGCTGTTGTCCTTGGAAACATTTGGATTTATCTTAATGGTAGAGGTCGTCTCAGAGCTTCCCACCTCTGCCTTCTCTCCCTTGGAACTCTGTGAGGGTAGAATGTCAGTTTTATCATTGGGCCCCTTTCTTACACTGATAGGATCAGAGGTAGCCATTTTATTGTCTTTGTTGACGTTTGGAGGTGTGGGTGATTGCATCTTTTCCTTTAACGGTTTGTTAGAATTTTCCTTTTCATCTGACAATGACTTGATCGGCTTGTCTGAGGCTGCTGGCTTTTTAATGACTACTTGTTGGCTATTTTCACTAACAGACTCTTTTTTAACATCTGATTTTACGTCTACAGATTGACTGTATTGTGGCGATGTAACTGTATTAACGTCCTGCTCAAATGCAGTGGCCATTTTCTTTGTGGTGCCTGCCTCTTCCTGTTTGCTGTTGACCACTTCCTGCTCAGTGTTTGTCACTTCCTGTTTCATGTCACAGCTCGGGTTCAGGTGATTGGCTGACTCCCCTCCTTTGCTTTTCCGTCTCTTTGACCTGGAGTTTTGTCTGCTGTTGGCTTTGGATTGTGGGCTGACCTCATTGGTTGAGTCCACCTGAGGTGTCAGCTCGCTTGAGTCTGAGCTACTCCCCCCTTTAACTGAAGTATTTAGGTCAATATTGGTAGGTCTCTTTGGTAGCTCCACTGTTTCAGTAGCCTCTTTTTCCTTTGTTTTGGAGTCTGTCTGATCTGCTTTAGGAACTGGCATGACCCCTACTGGGGTGGTATCTGGCTCCGCTGGTTTCAAGGTTATCTCTGCCTTTGGGGTGCTCCGAGTAGGAGTCTTTTCCCTGCTGGCCAGTTTTCCCTGAATGTCCTGTTTTGTTGTATTTGACACAGCAGAATCTGTAGACTTTTCAGCTATTCCTGCAATACTAGAGGACTTTTGGGGTACCATTGTTTTATCATCCACCTTCTGAGCCTCTGCAAAGTTCCTCGCCCGCTCCCGTATCGTTTTTAATTTCTCCCGAACAGGGGGGGCCGAGCTGGACCTGGCATCGCCACGTTCCACCGATTTCTCCCGCTGATCTGGCAACCTGAGCTCTCGGTTTACATTTGTTCTTAGCTGCTCTGTGACTTTCCTGGTGGGAGAAACATCTGCACTCCTGGGGTAAGTCTTACTGGGACTGGCAACCCCCATCGCTCTCCCCTCGAAAAGGCTGATCCTATCTGCGATCCTCCCAATAGGCTGAGGAGTCTTGGATTCCTTGTCCACTTTCTTTAAATCAGGTGGTCTGTGACGAATGAAAACAAAGAAGCATGTTTTCTGTCTCAATATGAACAAAAACCCTGATATTCAATTGATCTAGCTGTAAATACACTACATTTGTTCTATATCACATACAAAATCTATCTCAATGGATTTAGTGTTTTGAAAATACTTTGAGCTAAGTGGAGTTAGTGGTTGAAATGCCAACAAATGTAGGACATATTTTGATGCACTACAAAGAGTTTTCCCTTTACAGGTAGAATATCATTATTTAACTTTTTTTGCTATAAACAGAGATATTTAAAGTATTTAAATAACATATCTGATTCCTAAACTGCGTAGTCAGGAAGTAGGTTATCCAACGATACAGTAATCTAGTAGTCAGGTAAACACAACTCACCTCTTGGTCACCTTCGGTTCCACCTTGCCCTTTCCCTTAGCTGTATCATGACCCTCCGTGACCTTTCCTGTAGCCACTCCTCCTTTCTCAAAGCTCATGGCTATGTGTCCTCCATCTCCCTCTGGACTCAGTGGCTGCTCCGAGTTCACCATTACTTTCTTCGCAAAGAACTTCACCTCGCTGTGTGACACCTTCACGCTCCTGCGTTTGGACTCGGCGCTCTCCGTGCGCCTCTCCACCCGACATGGGCTAGTGTCGTCGACCATGTCTATGTCCATGTCCCCTTCCCCGTCCACCACGGCCACCAGGGTGGCGTGTACTGGTGCGTCTAGGTCCTCCTGGGCTTCCTCCCTCTCCTTCCCTCTGCATATTTTTGGGGGAACTGAAGCATGTTCGTCTTTAGAAGAGGAGGGGGTGGAGTCTCCAGGTTTAGGTGTGTTATATTCTGATGATGTAGGTGAGTTCTCGGCTCCAGGCTGGGTTTTGGTGGGTGTATTCTCCTGAGAACTGGCTCCTCCTCCGTCTCCAGAGGAGTTCTTCCTGGTCCGCCTCTTGCCTGAGTTCTTACGGCCCATCGTGTCTGTGTCTCTGTCTGACTCCTCTTCACCAGAGAGCTCAGGGATGGTCTGTGAGCTCGTCTGTGTCTCTGTGGGGGACTTCAGTGACACTCCCACCAGGGCACTGTAACTGCTATGACCTTTGATCCCTATAGCAGCTTTGAGACAAATCCTTTTGCGCTCCTCTGTCCTCTCCTTTGTATTGGTGTTCTCTGATGACAAGTCAACACTCTTGGATGATTTTGCTCTGGAAACCACCTGAAGTCTTTTCTTCACCCTGGTGGTGATGATGGCGTGGGGCACTTCCTGCTTTGTGTGGGTGTTCGTTCCGTTCTGGCTCAGGCTCAGGCTCGTCTCCTCCAGGTACACATGCAGCCTCTTGCCTGCCTGGACTTGGGCTCGGGGCAGGGCCTGGGTGTGTTCCTGTCGGTCAAAGTCCTCCCAGGCCACTCCCTCTTCAAGGGCAGATGAAAGAACACGTGTCAGATGGCTGGCATTCCTCTTCGGGGCAGGATTCCCGCTCGCTCCACTGCTCTTTCCCCCCTCCTCCTCCGTTTCCTCTCCCTGCGAGGCAATCCACCACTCCTCCTCCCTAGGACCTCCTCCTTCTCCCCACTCGCTGTGGCTGCTGGCTGCAGAGAGGGGGCTGTCCCTGTGGGTAGACGCTCTGGCGTCCGCCGTGTTCCACTCCTCAAAAACCCTGGAGAGATGCCGCTGGGCAGGCTGGGAATTCTGTCCCTCCTTCTGCTGCTCCTCTTCTCCCCTCACAGGCTCCTCCTGGGCCCCCTCTCCTTGTGGCCTGGGGCTCTGGTCTTCCGTCTGGGACTGAGAGGCATCGTCACTTGGACTCCTGGGGCTCCCTCTTTCTTTCCAGGGGGAGAACCAGCTCCCGATCCGGCCCAAGACACCAGTACTGTGCTCTTCTGGGGTCTGAGACTGTAGTCGTAGAGGCAGACAGAGAACTAATTAGACATGTCTTTACAGTACCAGTACATACTCACTGACTGCCAGTGCCAATACACATGCATACGCTGCACATGCATAAGCATAAGAGGTTACCATTTACTTAAAATCTGCAGGTATAATGCATTATAACTTGTTGTAAGCATGTATGAGCCTTTATTTACAATGCCTTGTTATGAGGCTGTTTTGTCCCTCTCTACTGTATGTAGGAGATTTTCAAGTGACTCAAATAGGCTGTTATTTTAGTCAGGATGATTATAATAGGATAACAAGACAGTAAAGAGGCTCATTTGTGCCTATAGTCTTACAATGGATTAGAACGTCATTATAATGCATTATACCTACAGGCTTTAAGCAACGTGTTACTGCTTACAGTGTAGGTACCTACGGGCTTTAAGTAAGTGTTACTGTATACAGTGTAAGTTACGTGTGTACGGCACAGTGAATATTGCAGATAGGCGAAAGGAAGGAAGGGTCAGAGAGTCCAAGGGTTATTTGCTTTGTCAATGTCAGATTTTGTGCAGCTCTCAACATAATGAAAGCATGCAAAGAGCAGTACTAATAATACCTTTGTTATAGGAGCTCAACTCACCCAAGAGCCAAGTACCATATCATTCAGAGTCTTTATGCCGCTTGTGAACATGTTTTAGGCTTTAAAACATTTAAACCTATAGACCATAAAACACAAATATAATATATAATCATCCTAAAATACATACTATTTAGCTCTGTTGCAAATTAACATGCACCTATGCAAATAATTCATATTTTAGAGCATTTCCCCCAAAAAATTTAATTGGGTAACGTGGTGTAATTCTAACAGAAACCACTTTATGTCACCAATTTTTTAACACCCTTGCTGCCACTACTCTTCCTCGACTACAATTTTTATCTGTCTCATCTAAAAAATGTACAATACCGGTTAAAAGTTTTACAAAACCTACTCATTCAAGCTTTTTCTTTATCTACATTGTAGAATATTAGCGAAAACATCAAAACTATGAAAAACACATATGGAATCATGTAGTAACCAAAAAAGTGTTAAACACATGAAGGTCAGTCAATACGCAAAATTTCAAGAACTTTAAAAGATTCTTAAAGTACAGTCGCAAAAACCGTAAAGTTTTATGATGAAACTGGCTCTCATGAGGACCCACACAGGAAAGGAAGACCCAGAGTTACCTCTGCTGCAGAGTTCATTAGAGTTACCAGCCTCAGAAATTGCAGCCCAAATAAATGCTTCATAGAGTTCAAGTAACAGACACATCTCAACATCAACTGTTTCAGAGAAGACCGTGTGAAACAGGCCCTCATGGTCGAATTGCTGCAAAGAAATCACTACTAAAGGACACCAATAAGAAGAAGAGACTTGCTTGGGCCAAGAAACAGGAGCAATGGACATTAGACCGGTGGAAATCTGTCCTTTGATCTGTCCTTTGTCCAAATTTGAAAATGTTGGTTCCAACCTCTGTGTCTTTGTGAGACGTATAGTAGGTTAATGGATAATCTACACATGTGTGGTTCCCTCCGTGAAGCATGGAGGAGGAGGTGTGGGGGTGCTTTGCTGGTTACACTGTCAGTGATTTATTTAGAATTCAAGGCACACTTAACCAGCATGGCAAAAGGACAATGACCCACAACACCTCCAGACTGTGTAGGGGCTATTTGGACAAGAAGGAAAGTGATGGAGTGCTGCATCAGATGATCTGGCCTCCACAATCACCCAACCTCAACCCAATTGAGAAGGTTTGGGATGAGTTGGACCGCAGGGGTGAAGGAAAAGCGGCCAACAAGTGCTCAGCATATGTGGAAACTCCTTCAATACTGTTGGAAATGCATTCCAGGGGAAGCTGATTGAGAGAATGCCAAGAATGTGCAAAGCTGTCATCAAGGCAAAGGGTGGCTACTTTGAAGAATTTGTTTAACACTGTATTGGTTACTACATAATTCCATATGTGTTATTTCATAGTTTTGATGTCTTCACTATTATTCTACAATGTAGAAATGACTAAAAAATAAAGAAAAACCCTTGAATGAGAAGGTGTTATAAAACTTTTGACCGGTAGTGTAAGTCACTAACAAAACGAGTTAATTTGATCTAATATTTCATAATTTATCAAATGTTATATAATATAGTATTATATTATATAGTATTACATCTATAAATGTTTTATGTATGTACCATTAAGCTTAGTGCAAGCTCTACGCCGACGCAAGATTCGGAGTGTTGCAATTTAATTTTTAGTTAGAAAAGGGACAGCTTCTTTTAATATGCTCTGGCATTCAACATACTTTTAATACGCTCTGGCATTCAACATACTTTTAATACGCTCTGGCATTCAACATACTTTTAATACGCTCTGGCATTCAACATACTTTTAATACGCTCTGGCATTCAACATAATTTTAATACGCTCTGGCATTCAACATACTTTTAATACGCTCTGGCATTCAACATACTTTTAATACGCTCTGGCATTCAACATAATTTTAATACGCTCTGGCATTCAACATACTTTTAATACGCTCTGGCATTCAACATACTTTTAATACGCTCTGGCATTCAACATACTTTTAATACGCTCTGGCATTCAACATACTTTTAATACGCTCTGGCATTCAACATACTTTTAATACGCTCTGGCATTCAACATACTTTTAATACGCTCTGGCATTCAACATACTTTTAATACGCTCTGGCATTCAACATAATTTTAATACGCTCTGGCATTCAACATACTTTTAATACGCTCTGGCATTCAACATACTTTTAATACGCTCTGGCATTCAACATACTTTTAATACGCTCTGGCATTCAACATACTTTTAATACGCTCTGGCATTCAACATACTTTTAATACGCTCTGGCATTCAACATACTTTTAATACGCTCTGGCATTCAACATACTTTTAATACGCTCTGGCATTCAACATAATTTTAATACGCTCTGGCATTCAACATACTTTTAATACGCTCTGGCATTCAACATACTTTTAATACGCTCTGGCATTCAACATACTTTTAATACGCTCCGGCATTCAACATACTTTTAATACGCTCTGGCATTCAACATACTTTTAATACGCTCTGGCATTCAACATACTTTTAATACGCTCTGGCATTCAACATACTTTTAATACGCTCTGGCATTCAACATACTTTTAATACGCTCTGGCATTCAACATACTTTTAATACGCTCTGGCATTCAACATACTTTTAATACGCTCTGGCATTCAACATACTTTTAATACGCTCTGGCATTCAACATAATTTTAATACGCTCTGGCATTCAACATACTTTTAATACGCTCTGGCATTCAACATACTTTTAATACGCTCTGGCATTCAACATACTTTTAATACGCTCTGGCATTCAACATACTTTTAATACGCTCTGGCATTCAACATACTTTTAATACGCTCTGGCATTCAACATACTTTTAATACGCTCTGGCATTCAACATAATTTTAATACGCTCTGGCATTCAACATACTTTTAATACGCTCTGGCATTCAACATACTTTTAATACGCTCTGGCATTCAACATACTTTTAATACGCTCCGGCATTCAACATACTTTTAATACGCTCTGGCATTCAACATACTTTTAATACGCTCTGGCATTCAACATACTTTTAATACGCTCTGGCATTCAACATACTTTTAATACGCTCTGGCATTCAACATATTTTTAATACGCTCTGGCATTCAACATACTTTTAATACGCTCTGGCATTCAACATACTTTTAATACGCTCTGGCATTCAACATACTTTTAATACGCTCTGGCATTCAACATACTTTTAATACGCTCTGGCATTCAACATACTTTTTTACTACCTGAACATTTTCACACTGTATCATTCCTTCTGCAGTCGTGGGGGCAGTATGGCTTGGTTCCTTGATTTGATATATGGGCTATATATAGGCTATTCATCAAAGTAGCCTATTTTTCATTGATAACTAAATATAATCTCAGCCATTGTTCAAACAACAAGAATCCACCCAAAAAGGTGTTTTGTTTAAAAGTAATATCTAGTGAATACAGGATATTGTGAAATGGTAGAAACTGCTGTAGCCAACTAGCTAGCCATGTGCTTTTTTACTCTGTGACCAAAACACAATGTTTTAGCTGATATGGGAATGAATACACAAGCAGCATATCAAACTGCGATAATGTTTTAAGTTCAATCATCGGCAAGTATAAGAATATTTGCTAGGGCATATTTTTTGCTAGGGCATAAAAATTATAAATCAGATTTTTTTCTTGTGTGTATGTGTGAAGCTAAAAAGGCTAGCTAGCTTGCTAAATCTTTAGCCAAGCTAAAGATAGCGGCTACAAGCAAGGGAAGGCAATTCTTCCTTGTTTTCACAAAAAAAACCTGTGCTATCGCCCCCTTGTGAATGGCCGTGGGACTGGCGAGGATACCATGTTACCAAAAGGTGTCCACTAATCCAACAATCCCACTCCACCTACGTGCACGGAGTTAGATCAACGGAGTAAAGCTTGTAGTAACCTGGAGACTAAATATAACTAATCCACTTGTTTAGAAAGAAAAATAGGAATCAGTTTTGATTAAAGCAGTAACATTTAAGTTGAGGGTTTTGAGGGCAACTGGTCCACCCCTCCAATGGGGCAACTGACCCCCCGGCAATCTAATGCAAGTCTATGCTACCTAAATTAGTATTTTACAAATAATGTCCAAATCATCTACAAGTAACTTCATTGAGTTACACAGTCATTTTTAGACACTTTAGAATGATCTGGAGCGATAAAGAAAATAGAGGCCTTACATCAAAACCTCATCATAGTGAGGATATTAATAGTGAGATGTGCAATGCCATTTTGTTTCAATATTTGATGTATTTAAGTCAAACAAGATACCAAGACTTAAGCATTTAATTATTCTAAAGTATCAAAATAAAATGTATTAAATTGATTTTAACACAGTAATCTTCAGATGGGGGGGGGGGGGGTACCCTTGTACTTGGGAAAACTGTCATTTTCTAAAAACGAAATGTCATTAAATAACCCAAAAAGTGTAGCCACTTACTCCTCTTCATAGTTTGCTTGCCTAAGTATGACAATCATTCCCATTCCAAAGTTTTACCAAACGTTTTTTTGTGTCAGCAATTAAACATTGTTCTTAGGGGGGGCTTGTTACCCCATGTTCCCCTATATATGAAAATATATTTTTCAATCTAAATATAAGTACATGATAGATATAAGACCTCCAACATGTTCAACTGCTTCCATACTCCAGTGACAGAGAAATCTAAAGAACAACTTACCTTAAATTAGAGGAAAACTCCAATATTTAAAACCCAAAATGAACAGCTGTCAAGTACAGAATAAGTCAGTCTCACAATATAGTCAGTATGATAATAGTCTTTCTCTCGTTTTCTTTGTAAAAGTATTTTCCATGTCTGACTAACAGAAAAAGCAAGCAGAACAAGAGGAAGACGGGTTGAAAGTGGAATCGAAGATATGTGTGCAGGCTGAGTTGAAGTTTGATCATTATTTCTGTGCGGAACGGCGCGCATACGCAGCCTGGTGGTAAAATATCCGGCAAACGTTTCCCTCGGGAGATGACGCATTCGATTTGTAGGCTTGCCTGTTCCTTTTTTGAATCGTCTGGTTTCAAAGTGTGCCACTGTTGGCGGGCTGCTCAAGTCAGTCTTTCCATAAGCAGTTGAGAACTGTAGTTAACCCTTCAAATAACTGTCTGCCTCAGGATAACATGTAGTTGTTGTTTGTCTGTTTGTTTTGTCTATTTGTCAATAGAATGACCATAACCACAAGGCAAATGAACAAATATTTACACATAGCCTATTTCTTTCCACTTAATTAAGTTATTTATGCACCTAAATGTCAGCTATTAGGCCTAAAGTGCGATTGTCATTGTTATTATGCTACTTTGCAATATGTTTTTATCATTGATATAGCCTAATCATAGGCTAGACATTGCATACCTGTAATTACAAAATAATAATGTGATATAATAACATATAATAGAATATAGGCCTAAATAAACATTGAAAGAAAAGACAATTGATATATCACCAATAAATATAACCCAAGTCACACAGATGCATTCCCTAGGCTGTTTATCAAATATTGACATCAAATACAGTGCCCTTTGTAAAAGCCTTGGCGCGCAACAGGTAAACTAATCCTGAAACAGTCGACCAAAATGTCAATGTTGCATTCCTTTCTGTTTCCCATTTAACACGCCCAGTTCATCTGTTAGACAAATCCCAAAGTTCAGCCAAGCCGCCTGCCATACACTAATTATAGTCAAAGAAATACATTAGAGAGAGACGGAGTACTTACCATGATAACGCCTTCGTTATTGAATCCGTTCCAAATCTCCCAGGAATCGGTCAAATGGAACTTGCTGGGGCAACTTTGAGCAAGGTCCCGGTTAAAATAACACTCTCACTCCGCCACCGTCTCTCTGAGGTGAGGCAACCTATGTCTGCATCACCAGGACATTTCCCTACAAACTAATACCGTAAACAAATCATTATATGAGTCCAAATGTCCTTGTCAAGAGTTCAGAGGCAATTTTTTGAATTAAACCAATAGCGTAGCATTATCCATGTCGTTTGAGTGGCTTTCTGAGAGGAGGGCTGAGGCTACAGCTGGAATCTGCCCAGCCCAGGTAACACACCCCAGGGAGAAAGACTGGTGACAGCAGGTATGGCAGTATGTTGTGCAACACTTTCAGTCCAACACAAAAGTAAAGCACTCTCAGAGACACAGACACACACACACACACACACACACACACACACACACACACACACACACACACACACACACACACACACACACACACACACACACACACACACACACACACACACACACACACACACACACACACACACACACACACACACACACACTGTTGATACCCCCCATATTATAAATTATTCATCTATTGCAGTTGAAACCTGCCTCTCCAACCCTATTAAACATTTAAACACTGTATTGAATCAACGTTCTTATACCAACACTTGTGGGAAACCGAACATAGACCTATTACATGTGCAACAATTTATTATAAAACACCTGTAGACACACACCAGAAAAGCGGCCCTCTGAGCATATACTGGTTGAATCCACATTGGTTCCAAACAACAAGGAATAGCCTAGATGTTTCTGGCCAGAAGAGGAGATTTGGATTAAATCCTAGATGCCATCACCTGCCTTTGTGCCTGTGAGCAAGGCACTTAACGCCCACACTGCTCCTGGCGTTTGGGCTGGTAACCAGGCTATCTATGCTAGACTGACCCCATAGGTAATCGTCCCCATCACATAATGGTGCTAGATTATAAAATATACATCACGGATATCCCTTTGTGACCCTGTAACACACTTGCATTGATACTCCACCAAGCCAACTGACCCGGAGGTAAAATGACACCACTGTTGCTTTTTCACCTGCGCCAAGATAGCCAACAGGCATCAGTTTGTCATTCACCTGGACCTTAGTGCACTATCGGCCTACTTTAGGTGCACTAATGAAACATTGCATATTTGAATATTTTGTTAGAATAATTAAGTAAGAACTGGGCTGACTGGAGGAAATGTTGTTCCGACAGGGCTGGTTTCCCATACACAGATTCAACCTAGTCTTGGATTAAAAATAATCTCCATTGAAATAGCTTTTTAGTCTAGGACTAAGCTTTATCTTCAAATGTCAAGTTTTAATGTCACATGCACATACAGTGAAATGCCTTTCTTGCAAGATCTAAACCCAACAATACAGTAATCAATATCAATATAGTTCTAAAAATAGCAATAAGTAAGTAAACTATATACACTGAGTGTACAAAACATTAAGGACACCTGCTCATTCCATGACATAGACTGACCAGGTGAATCCAGGTTGCTTGTTGTGAGCGCTGAGGGAACTTTATGCACTTGGCCAGATGGCTACTATTTACTAGTTGACATATAAAATATATTCAGCCCACCCAGTATTGTAATCAAAATGTACAAGAAAGCATGTAGTCCTTGGCTAAGACAGTGTAGTAGTGTGGGCTCAATAGCATCTCATTAGTGTGCAGGATCTTGAGTATCAGCTGTACATGTGATGGAAGAGTGCACTGCACATGTGATGGAAGAATGCACTGTGCATGCAGAGGGTTGCAATTCCATTGAGACCTAGAATTGCCTTATATGTATCCCACAAAAAGTGTTCACTGTTATAAGCTAACTTTCTTGATGAATTTAAGCAAAATTCCCCAAATTCCCGAGCTTAACTTCTAATGGAAAGTTTCTGATCCTTTGCCATCCTAGTTCCAATACCATATTTACAATGTGCAGGGATACTGGAGTGATAGAGGTAGATATGTATAGGGCAGTGGAGGCTGCTGAGGGGAGGATGGCTCATAGTAATGTCTGGAATGGAGTCAAAGGAATGGTATAAAACATGTGTTTTTCATGGGGTTGATATCATTCCATTGATTCCATTCCATCTATCACTATGAGCCGTCCTCCCCTTAGCAGCCTCCACTGGTAAGGTGATTAGGCATCAGGATATATGGTAAACAGAGTAGCAGCAGCGTATATGATGATCGTATATGAGTGGGTGTGTGTGTTTGTGTAGAGCTAGTAAACATGTGTGTGCATGTTATGTGTGTGTGAGCAAATTAAGTGAGTGTGTGTGTGTGTTTGAGTGTCAGTGTGTGTGTGTGTATGTGAGTGTGTAGAGTTCTGTGAGTGTGCATTGAACCAGTCCAAAAATAAAATACACTGGTCAACTCATAAAATACACTGGTCAGCCATTTTGTTTGCTATTTGGTAGTCTTATGGCATTCGGATAGAAGCTGTTCATGAGCCTGCTGGTGTCTTGATGCACCGGTACCACTAGCCGTGCGGAAGCAGAGAGATCACTCTATTGCTTGGGTGGTTGGAGTCTTTAACGATATTCCGGGCCTTTCTTTCACCCGATATACAGTGGGGCAAAAAAGTATTTAGTCAGCCACCAATTGTGCAAGTTCTCCCACTTAAAAAGATGAGAGAGGCCTGTAATCATAGGTGCACTTCAACTATGACAGATAAAATGAGTGAAAAAAATCTAGAAAATCACATTGTAGGATTTTTTATGAATTTATTTGCAAATTATGGTGGAAAAAAAGTATTTGGTCAATAACAAAAGTTTATCTCAATACTTTGTATATACCCTTTGTTGGCAATGACAGAGGTCAAACGTTTTCTGTAAATCTTCACAAGGTTTTCACACACTGTTGCTGGTATTTTGTCCCATTCCTCCATGCAGATTTCCTCTAGAGCAGTGATGTTTTGGGGCTGTTGCTGGGCAACACGGACTTTCAACTCCCTCCAAAGACGAAGAACTTGTAGCTCTCGACCCGCTCCACTGCAGTCCCGTCGATGTGGATGGGGCTGTGCTCCCCCCCTGTAGTCGACGATGAGCTCCTTGGTCTTACTCACATTGAGCGATTGCTTGTTGGCCCGGCACTACACTGCCAGGTCACTGACCTCCTGTCTGTAGGCTGTCTCATCATCGCATGTGATCAGGCTTACCACCGTTGTGTCTTCAGCAAACTTGATGATGCACGAGGCAGTTGTGGGTGAATAGAGAGTACAGAAGGGGACTAAGCACACAAACTTGTAGGGCCCACGTGTTGAGCATCAGTGTGGCAGAGGTGATGCTGCCTACCCTTACCACCGGGGGTCGGCCCATCATGAAGTCCAGGATCCAGTTGCAGAGGGAGGTGTTCAGTCCCAGGGCCCAGGGTCCTAAGCTTGGTGATCAGCTTGGAGGGGAGAATGGTGTTGAACGCTGAGCTGTAGTCAATGAACAGCATTCTCACATAGGTATTCCTCTTATCTAGGTGGGTGAGGGCTCTGAGAACATGCCCTGGAATGCTGTCCGGCCCTGTGGCCTTGCGAGTGTTGACCTGATTAAAGACCTTACTCACGTCGGCCTTGGAGAGAGAGATCACCCAGTCCTCTGGGTTGGTGGGGGCCCTCACGCAGAGCACAGTGTTGTTGTTGTCAATGCGTGCATAAAATGCATTGAGTTTGTCTGGTTGAGAGGCATCATTGGACAGATCACGGCTGGGTATTCCTTTGTAATCAATACTGGACTGGAGCCCCTGCCACATGCGGTGTGCATCGGAGGCTGTGTATGATATGATTCCACCTTATTCCTATATTGTCCTTTTTGTCCTTTTGCTTGTTTGATGACTCTGCGTGGGATGTAGCGGGGCGTCTTGTACTTGTTCCTGTCCTCAGCTGTAGCTTCAGGGTTGTCTGCGATAGCAATGTATGCGGTAGCCCTGTCCTTTGTCTTAGCGCCAACCTCATCCAGGGCTTTTGATTGGGGAAGCAGCGAACCTTCACTGTGGGGAGAATATCACCGATGCATTTCCTAATGAAGCCGGTGACGGAGGTGGTTAGCTTGTCGACGTTAATGGCGGAGTCTCAGAACATATTCCAATCAGCGCTAGCAAAGCAGTCATGTAGCATAATCTCTGTTTCTGATGACCATTTCTCAACGGAGCGAGTCACGGGTACTTCCTGTTTGAGGTTTTGCTTGAAAACAACAAGCTGAGTAGGGGACGAGGTGCTTGTTTGTGGGTAGAGTAACAGTGGTCTTTATTGCCCCTAGTGGCAAAGGAGACGTTTTGATGCAAGTTGGGCATCACGTGTCTTAATGGCGTGGAATTAAAAGCACCGGCAACAAGTAAAGCAGCCTCTGGGTACAACGTTTCTGCTTGTTTATAGCCTTGTTCAGTTGTTAAGGGCCATCTTGTTATTGTTCTTGTCCTGAGGTGGAATGTATACAACAGTCACGATAACAGCTGGAAACTCCTTCGGGAGGTAGAATGGTCGCCATTTGAGCATCAGGTATTCCAAGACGGATGAACAATGGTTAAAGAGTTCCACTGCACTCGAGTCAGCACACCTTTTGTTGTTAATGAAGAGGCAAACCCTTCCCCCTCTGGATTTCACAGAGTCCACTGTCCTGTCGGCTCAGTGGATAGAGAATCCATCCAGTAGAATACCCATGAGGGGTATCTTGTCCAAAAGCCATGTTTCAGAAAAGCAGAGAATATTGCAGTCACGAGAGTCCCTTTGGTAGCAAATCCACGATCAGAGGGTATCCTGACCCACACACGTTGAACTAGACACTGGCCTTATATACACTTTAAGGGAGTATTGGCGGGCCAATTTGAGTCACTGTGCAGGTGTAACACATACCAGATGCCACTGTTCAAGGACATGTCACCTTTTGTGAGGATAGCAACAGGCACAAGACACAGATGGGCAGTGACAGTGTATTTTTACAATGGATGGTTACGATGACAACAACACGTAATTTCCGCCACTTTCCAGCTGCTACAGTACCTAGGCAGACCTGTTAAACATGTTTCAGTAGACACAGTTCTTGCCCAAAACAAATGATCCAGCTATGTCAACAATGTTAGCTATGTGGTTAAATAGGCTGTCTTCCTCAATGTTTTTCAGACACATCTTAGTTCATCTTTAATTGAAGGCTGGAGGTGTAAGGGCTATTTGACCAAGAAGGAGTGTGATGGAGTGCTGCATCAGATGACCTGGCCTTCACAATCACCCTGATTAATGATACAGTAGTCTCTTGACTAATTTCCATATAACATACGGTACCAGTCAAAAGTTTGGACACACCTACTCATTCAAGGATTTTTCTTTATTTTTTAAAACTATTTTCTACATTATAGAATGATGGTGAAGGTGTCAAAACTATGAAATAACACATATGGAATCATGTAGTAACCAAAAAAGAGTTAAACAAATCCAAATATATTTTATATTTGAGATTCTTCAAAGTAGCCACGATTTGCCTTGAAGACAGCTTTGCACACTCTTGGCATTCTCTCAACCAGCTTCACCTGGAATGCTTTCCCCACATATGCTGAGCACTTGTTGGCTTCTTTTCCTTCACTCTGGGGTCCAGGGTGATTGTGAAGGCCAGGTCATCTGATGCAGCACTCCATCACACTCCTTCTTGGTCAAATAGCCCTTACACCTCCAGCCTGGAGGTGTGTTGGGTCATTGTCCTGTTGAAAAACAAATGATAGTCCCACTAAGGGCAAACCAGATGGGATGGCTTATCGCTGCAGAATGCTGTGGTAGCCATGCTGGTTAAGTGTGCCTCGAATTCTAAATAAATCACAGACAGTGTCACCAGCAAAGCACCCCCACACCATCTCACCTCCTACTTCCAATTTTCACGGTGGGAACCACACATGCAGAGATCATCCATTCACCTACTCTGCGTCTCACAAAGACACAGAGGTTGGAACCAAACATCTCAATTTGGACTCATCAGACAAAGGACAGATTTCCACTGGTCTAATGTCCATTGCTCGTGTTTCTTGGCCCAAGCAAGTCTCTTCTTATTATTGGTGTCCTTTAGTAATGATTTCGTTGCAGCAATTCGACCATGAAGGCCTGATTCACGCTGTCTCCTCTGAACAGTTGATGTTGTGTCTGTTACTTGAACTCTCTGAAGCATTTATTTGGGCAGCAATTCCTGAGGCTGGTAATTCTAATGAACGTATCCTCTGCAGCAGAGGTAAAGGCAGGTAGCCTAGTGGTTAGAGTGTTGGGCCAGTAACCGAAAGGTTGGCAGATTGAATCCCCGAGCTGGCAAGGTAAAAATCTGTTGTTCTGCCCCTGAACAAGTCAGTTAACCCACTGTTCCTAGGCCGTCATTGCAAATAAGAATTTGTTCTTAATTAACTGACTTGCCTTGTTAAATAAAAAAAACTCTGGGACTTCCTTTCCTGAGAGCCAGTTTCATCATAGTGCTTGATGGTTTTTGCGACTGCACTTGAAGAAACTCTCAAAGTTCTTGAAAATGTTCCGTATTGACTGACCTTCATGTCTTAAAGTAATGACCGACTGATGTTTCTCGTTGCTTATTTGAGCTGTTCTTGCCATAATATGGACTTGGTCTTTTACCAAATAGGGCCATCTTCTGTATATCACCCCTACCTTGTCACAACACAACTGATTGGCTGAAACGCATTAAGAAGGAAAGAAATTCCACAAATTAACTTTTAACAAGGCACACCTGTTAATTGAAATGCATTCCAGGTGACTACCTCATGAAGCTGGTTGAGAGAATGGCAAGATTGCGCAAAGCTGTCATCAAGGCAAAGGGTGGCTACTTTGAAGAATCTCAAATATAAAATATATTTTGATGTGTTTAACACTTTTTTGGTTACATGATTCCATGTGTGTTATTTCATAGTTTTCATGTCTTCACTATCATTCTACAATGTAGAAAATAGTAAAAACAAAGAAAAACCCTTGAATGAGTAGGTGTGTCCAAACTTTTGACTGGTACTGTACCTAGCATTGGCGTGTGCTGTTGAACAAGTTTTCTACACACTCGAAGTCACACTATTCATGTAGTTTGATTGACAGTACACTGACCAACCCACCACTGGCATTCCTAGTTATCTCATAGCCATAATCTTGTCACTTTGGGGGCGTTCGTAAATTGCCTCCAGTGTATCAGAGTGTGCTCTGGGTTATTTGCGTATCCAGAGTGTACACAGGACACTGACCTGGACACTCTGACCAAGGATTAGGCTTTCTGACCTCACAACAGCAGTCCAACACCCAAGCTAACTGGCTAAAGTTGGCTAGCTTGCTAGCTACATCCAGACACAAATGTGAGAACGCCTCACTCTGACCATTTTACTCCCCCTAGCAGAGCTGTTTAGGCAGTTTTCATGTTATCCAGAGTGTTGGTGACTGTAACTGTGCTGCTGGCAACAAATTAATTATGTTTTTTTTGCTGATGTTTACTGACACCTGTCCTATTGAATGGGTTTTGTGCGTTCGTAAATTCATCAGTATTTCTGCGCACTGGCACACTCAGACGAGAGTGCTCTGAAATCAGCGTAGATAGCCAGAGTGAATTTACACACACACCTTTTGTCTCATTCTCTCTCACTGAGTCGCTGCTGGAGACATACCAAGGCGCTAACTCAATCAACATCCAGTCATCTATATTTGCAAACAAGAACTCTGTGTAGAAGTATGCACAGATCTAGGATCAGCCTACCATGGGTGGAGGACACAAAATGGGCCTCAGGGTCCGTATCCGCAAAGCGTAACAGAGTAGAAAATTGGTGTAAGTACCATGTGTAGAGACATGTTAATAATGCTCTCATGGGTAAAAATAAAAGCGACGCATGAAGCTTCTTTATTCACGAGTCCCACCTAGTCGACAGATATTTAGGACACCTCATGAGCTGTCCTAACCAGTTAAGAGTTACCAGCAGGTAAAAAAGACAGCGAGTCAGTGTTTCCTGCACCATAGACAGGCAAATGCTCTGGAGTTGTTGAAATATTTAGTTTGATGTTTCTATATGATCAATCCATAAATAATCTAGACATTCATGCAACAGTGTCTCTTGCGCTTTTGCCAATGATTTCACATAGGCCTAGGCCTCATTGGGTGTCTTGGGGGTAAACCCACTCCCCTCCCTATCCTGTAATTCTCCCAGAAATCACTATGTCAACAACAACAAAATACCAACCCTTTCCCTGGCTTCCATTACTCTTGCTCAACTTAACAATTAATGTGTCTCATCTCAACCTTTTTAGTCAATCCAACATAAGGATTTGTGATGGCCTGTCTCCACTGTGTCTTATGTTGAAAAATATGATTAGTTCCATTTCAGAGCTCCAAAATGGTATATCATACTATGTGATTGGAGGAAGCATGGGCAAATTATGCTACTTTAAACATTAATAAACATGTTATCCCACTTGGGAGACAAGTAGGAGTAAATGACCTGAAAGATTTAATGTAGTCACATTCACCATGGTTGTCTGAAGCGAGCACAGCTGGCGATGGCTCATCGTGACTGGTTATTCCCAATGATATATTCCCCATCATTTGCAACAATGTCAATGAGCATCATCACTATATTTCCTTTGTTGTACCTCAAACTGTTGTGATTACCAGCTGAGATAAACTCTTATGGGTTTATTTTACTCCTGGCTTTGTCTGGGCAGTGTCATGTCACCCTAAAACCTACTCTGAGCTGGGAGTTTTTTATTGTCTTAAAACAGGTTTTAGCAGGATACCTAGGTACCTTTCTGAGACGCTTTGTGGAAACTGCCTCAGATCAGCAACTCGGGGAAACTTCACCCTACTTTGTGAACCATCATCAGTGCCACTCCACTGTCCCACCCTCTGGTCAACAACAGTCATTACACCTTCAAGGACCAGACTTCTCAATAGAAGCAGGAGATGTTAGGGTGAAGTTGCCTCTAGACACTGATCTTGAGTCAGTTTAGGATGTTCCCCACTCTTGGTTGAGGATAGGATTGCTGAATGGAGAAGCTGATCCTAGAGCTGTACCTAGGGGAAACTTTACTCATGGAAGCATAATAACAAAAAAACAAAAAAGTGTGTGTGCAAAATGTGACGTAGTGGACCAGTCACCAGTAACCACCCACCCTCTTCCATCCATTAATTGATTGTGTTTCCACTCTGGATTCTGCTTTGCTGACCTAAACAGAACTCATTACTTTGGGGGAGGATGAAGTCTGCATCTGAAATGGCTCCCTATTCCCTTTTACAGTGCACTACTTTTGACCAGACCCATTTTGACTATGGAAGAATAGGGTGCCACAAAGGCTGATGGAACACTTCATTCAGAGGGAAATGTAAGAATGCCTGACTCCACCCTTCCCACTCAGTCCTGGGTCACCATAGAAACATTCCTTCTTGAACAATAAACACAGTGACTAGTTCTGAACTTCTACATTTATTCAACAGAGAGTATACTCCGTATTCAGTTTACACAAGTAATTCACAACACCAACTGTGTTCCTATTGTGAAACTTTTCAAATCAAGTTGCATATGTAACCCGACTCTTAGCTTGTGTTTACGTTATAAAAATCTGTAGTTATCACATTTGAATTTAAAAAGCTCAAAGAGTGAGTAACAAAATTGGAGAAGCCAGAGCCTGTATTCATAAACATGTCAGACTATGAGAGCTGATCTGGGATCAGTTTAGCCTTTTAGATCACAATGAATACGATTATATGAACAGGTGGGAACTGACATATCAGTCCACCTACTCTGAGAAGCTTCATGGACCCTGGCAGACCCTGGCGCTTGCAACCCCAGGATTGTGGGTTCGATTTCCAAGGGCCACCCATATGTAAAGTGTATGCACGCATGACTGGAAGTTGCTTTGAATAAAAGCATCTGCTAAATTGCAGGTATTTTATTATTATATTATTATTATGAATTGTTCAGTACCTAATATGCTAAGGGCCAGTGGTGTAAAGTACTTAAGTAAAGTCGTTTTTTGGGGTATATTTACTTTATACCCCTGGTCATCCCTACTGCCTCTGATCTGATGGAGTGTGCCCCTGGTCATCCCTACTGCCTCTGATCTGATGGAGTGTGCCCCTGGTTATCCCTACTGCCTCTGATCTGATGGAGTGTGCCCCTGGTCATCCCTACTGCCTCTGATCTGATGGAGTGTGCCCCTGGTCATCCCTACTGCCTCTGATCTGATGGAGTGTGCCCCTGGTTATCCCTACTGCCTCTGATCTGATGGAGTGTGCCCCTGGTCATCCCTACTGCCTCTGATCTGATGGAGTGTGCCCCTGGTCATCCCTACTGCCTCTGATCTGATGGAGTGTGCCCCTGGTTATCCCTACTGCCTCTGATCTGATGGAGTGTGCCCCTGGTCATCCCTACTGCCTCTGATCTGATGGAGTGTGCCCCTGGTCATCCCTACTGCCTCTGATCTGATGGAGTGTGCCCCTGGTCATCCCTACTGCCTCTGATCTGATGGAGTGTGCCCCTGGTTATCCATAAATAAAAAACAAAAACATTTGAAATTATTTATACTTTTACTTTTGATATGTAAGTTTATTTAAAACAAAATACTTTTAGACTTTTACTCAGGTAGGATTTTACTGGGTGAATTTTACTTGAGTCATTTTCTATGAAGGTATCTTTACTTTTACTCAAGTATGACAATTGGGTACTTTTTCCGCCACTGCAAGGGGCTACAGTGGCAAATGCATTTTGCTAAGTGTCTCAACCAGTGACGATTTTAGCATGTAAATCTTGGTGTGGAAAACAACATTTATTAGTATTTTTATTCATGCCAGCAAAGCCACTAAACTACACAACACTAAGCAGTACATTCATTGCACTATAATGGTGCCAGTCACACCAATGTGTCAGAGGAAACACCGTCGAACTGACGACCGAAGTCAGTTTGCAGGAGCCCGGCCCGCCACACAGAGTTTCTAGAGCACGATGAGACAAGTCCGGCCAAACCCTCTTCTAACCCGGACGAAGCTGGGCCAATTGTGCGCCGCCCCATGGGTCTCCCGGTCACAGCTGGCTGTGACACAGCCTAGGATTGAACCCAGGGCTGCAGTCGTGTCTCAGCACTCATTGTGCTGAAAATATAAAAAACTATCGGCCTATATCGAGTCTTCCATTCCTCTCAAAAATTTTAGAGAAGGCTGTTGCGCAGCAACTCACTGCCTTCCTGAAGACAAACAATGTATACGAAATGCTTCAGTCTGGTTTTAGACCCCAGCATAGCACTGAGACGGCACTTGTGAAGGTGGTAAATGACATTTTAATGGCATCGGACCGAGGCTCTGCATCTGTCCTCGTGCTCCTAGACCTTAGTGCTGCTTTTGATACCATCGATCACCACATTCTTTTGGAGAGATTGGAAACCCAAATTGGTCTACACGGACATGTTCTGGCCTGGTTTAGATCTTATCTGTCAGAAAGATATCAGTTTGTCTCTGTGAATGGTTTGTCCTCTGACAAATCAACTGTAAATTTCGGTGTTCCTCAAGGTTCCGTTTTAGGACCACTATTGTTTTCACTATATATTTTACCTCTTGGGGATGTTATTCGAAAACATAATGTAAACTTTCACTGCTATGCGGATGACACACAGCTGTACATTTCAATGAAACATGGTGAAGCCCCAAAATTGCCCTCGCTAGAAGCATGTGTTTCAGACATAAGGAAGTGGATGGCTGCAAACTTTCTACTATTAAACTCGGACAAAACAGAGATGCTTGTTCTAGGTCCCAAGAAACAAAGAGATCTTCTGTTGAATCTGACAATTAATCTTAATGGTTGTACAGTCGTCTCAAATAAAACTGTGAAGGACCTCGGCGTTACTCTGGACCCTGATCTCTCTTTTGAAGAACATATCAAGACCATTTCGAGGACAGCTTTTTTCCATCTACGTAACATTGCAAAAATCAGAAACTTTCTGTCCAAAAATGATGCAGAAAAATTAATCCATGCTTTTGTCACTTCTAGGTTAGACTACTGCAATGCTCTATTTTCCGGCTACCCGGATAAAGCACTAAATAAACTTCAGTTAGTGCTAAATACGGCTGCTAGAATCCTGACTAGAACCAAAAAATTTGATCATATTACTCCAGTGCTAGCCTCTCTACACTGGCTTCCTGTCAAAGCAAGGGCTGATTTCAAGGTTTTACTGCTAACCTACAAAGCATTACATGGGCTTGCTCCTACCTATCTCTCTGATTTGGTCCTGCCGTACATACCTACACGTACGCTACGGTCACAAGACGCAGGCCTCCTAATTGTCCCTAGAATTTCTAAGCAAACAGCTGGAGGCAGGGCTTTCTCCTATAGAGCTCCATTTTTATGGAACGGTCTGCCTACCCATGTCAGAGACGCAAACTCGGTCTCAACCTTTAAGTCTTTACTGAAGACTCATCTCTTCAGTGGGTCATATGATTGAGTGTAGTCTGGCCCAGGAGTGGGAAGGTGAACGGAAAGGCTCTGGAGCAACGAACCGCCCTTGCTGTCTCTGCCTGGCCGGTTCCCCTCTTTCCACTGGGATTCTCTGCCTCTAACCCTATTACAGGGGCTGAGTCACTGGCTTGCTGGGGCTCTCTCATGCCGTCCCTGGAGGGGGTGCGTCACCTGAGTGGGTTGATTCACTGTTGTGGTCATCCTGTCTGGGTTGGCGCCCCCCCCTTGGGTTGTGCCGTGGCGGAGATCTTTGTGGGCTATACTCAGCCTTGTCTCAGGATGGTAAGTTGGTGGTTGAAGATATCCCTCTAGTGGTGTGGGGGCTGTGCTTTGGCAAAGTGGGTGGGGTTATATCCTTCCTGTTTGGCCCTGTCCGGGGGTGTCCTCGGATGGGGCCACAGTGTCTCCTGACCCCTCCTGTCTCAGCCTCCAGTATTTATGCTGCAGTAGTTTATGTGTCGGGGGGCTGGGGTCAGTTTGTTATATCTGGAGTACTTCTCCTGTCCTATTCGGTGTCCTGTGTGAATCTAAGTGTGCATTCTCTAATTCTCTCCTTCTCTCTTTCTTTCTCTCTCTCGGAGGACCTGAGCCCTAGGACCATGCCCCAGGACTACCTGACATGATGACTCCTTGCTGTCCCCAGTCCACCTGGCCATGCTGCTGTTCCAGTTTCAACTGACCTGAGCCCTAGGACCATGCCCCAGGACTACCTGACATGATGACTCCTTGCTGTCCCCAGTCCACCTGGCCATGCTGCTGCTCCAGTTTCAACTTCCACCTGACTGTGCTGCTGCTCCAGTTTCAACTGTTCTGCCTTATTATTATTCGACCATGCTGGTAATTTATGAACATTTGAACATCTTGGCCATGTTCTGTTATAATCTCCACCCGGCACAGCCAGAAGAGGACTGGCCACCCCACATAGCCTGGCTCCTCTCTAGGTTTCTTCCTAGGTATTGGCCTTTCTAGGGAGTTTTTCCTAGCCACCGTGCTTCTACACCTGCATTGCTTGCTGTTTGGGGTTTTAGGCTGGGTTTCTGTACAGCACTTTGAGATATCAGCTGATGTACGAAGGGCTATATAAATAAATTTGATTTGATTTGATTTGACATTGTTGAATTTGCATTTCCAATTGTGTATGTTTATGTCCAATGGCCGATGCGCACAGATACATTTTATCAATCATTTTTCTTCATATGACAAAATTTGAAAAGGATTTGCCAATAGATTGTCGACTTGACTCATAATGATGACTGCTTGTCTAGCTTGCTAGCTACGATTTGAAATTATGATATTGACATGATCAGTCCAATCAAAGCTACGGTAGATATGTGATTTGACGTCATTTTATCTGTGGCCAATGACCTTGAGCCTTCTTGAATGGGCACTTCTAATGTAACTCTATGGCAGCACCCAAGGGGAAAAAATAAATTCTCTCCCAGTAGATTTTGCGGCAACGTAGTGTCCATATGAGTGATGGAACACTGAGCCAATCACGGCTCAACTTGAGAACATTACCAACCCCTATGCTCTGTATTTTCCGCTGGCTGCCCCACCACCTCAAAAAGCACTGAGCTAGGCTGAAAGACCTGCATTTAGGAGCTGCCTTACTTAAGAAAACAAAAAAGAGACAATTTCTACATGCAGCTTTACATGCAGTTTTTTTTTTTTTACATTGCTTGCAAACTGATATGTGACACGTATTAATGCCAAAATAACATGCAAAACAGTCAACAAATAAAAACTATAACAGGTGAGGCTCAAAACAGGTGGGGCTCTGATGCATCACCAATGGTCTCAAAAATGTTAGCTACTCTACAACACCTAACAGGACTTAGAGAAAGAGAGTTTTAGAGTGTGTGAGAGAGAGTGTTTACAGAGTGTGAGAAAGAGAGAGAGAGAAAGAAAGAACACAATGAAAACAAATTTCCCTCAAAACTAGTGATACCTGTCCTCCATAGAGCAAAACTGAGTCCTGTTTTTGCGAACATTACATTTGTCAAGGGACAACGGTCCACTCTTAGAAAAAAGGTTCCAAAATGATTTTTCGGCTGTCCCCATAGGAGAACCCTTTTGCTTCCATGTACACTATATATTTACTTACAGTTGAAGTCGGAAGTTTACATACACTTAGGTTGGAGTCATTAAAACTCATTTTTCAACCACCCCACAAATTTCTTATAGTTAAATTATAATTTTGGCAAGTGTTTTGCTAAGTGTCTCAACCATTGGCGATTTTAGCATGTAAATCTTGGTGTGGAAAACAACATTTATTTGTATTTTTATTCATGCAAGCAAAGCCACTAAACTACACAACACTAAGCAGTACATTAATTGCACTATAATGGTGACAAATGGTGCCCACAAACTGTTAGGGCCTGCATAAAGCTGTCCCAACAGCAGAGCTTTCTTTTCAGCACCATGGAGTGAATGTTTACCACCACTACACCTGGCTATCAGCAGAGCCTTGTCTGGCAGCGAAACAGTTTTCAGCATCATTTATGGCCTTTTTTAAAAACATAGCTGATATGCCTGACGTGCATAAACAAAATGGTTTCTACTGACAATTGAGATGTACACACTTTTGAAATGTATAGTGAAAGAATTCAGAACATGGGCCGTTCTTACAGTATTCTGCCTGTACACCAAGTCAGAACCGTAGGATAAATAAAGGGGGCATATAAGCAGCAATAAAAGCTCTTACAATATTCAAGATGACATTTCTCTAAAATAAGCTACAGGCTACATGTGCACCACCAAGTCAGAATAGCAGCCTAAGTTATGAAGGGGGAAAGGGACCAAATTATTAGGGTGAGGCACATGGGCTACTAACAGTTTACTACACAACATACACTTAGTATTACTTTCTAGCTACAGTATACATATCTCCCTGGCATAATACATTATTTATGCAGCAGCATACAATACATTTTTGGATTCACCTTGTTGTGCTGTGCTCACTTGAACAGGAAAGTGCCGCAGCGGTCCTTCTTGTGGGCTCTAGAAAGAGACCAGAGTTTGCGATTTGGAATTCCGAGTTTTGTACTTGTGCATGACACAAGTACTTTTTCCAACAATTGTTTACAGATTATTTCACTTATAATTCCCTGTATCACAAGTCCCCTGGGTCAGAAGTTTACATACACTAAGTTGATGGTGCCTTTAAACAGCCTGGAAAATTCCAGAAAATGATGTCATGGCTTTAGAAGCTTCTGTTTGGCTAATTGACATCATGTTGGGTCAATTGGAGATGTACCTGTGGGTGTATTTCAAGGCCTACCTTCAAACTCAGTGCCTCTTTGCTTGACATCAAGTCACCCAAGACCAAAAAATGGTAGACATGCACAAGTCTCGTTCATCCTTCGGAGCAATTTCCAAACGCCTGAAGGTTCATCTGTACAAACAATAGTATGCAAGTATAAACACCATGGGACCACGCAACCATCATACCGCTCAGGAAGGAGACGCGTTCTGTGTCCTAGAGATTAACGTACTTTGGTGCAAAAAGTGCAAATCAATCCCAGAACAACAGCAAAGGACCTTGTGTGGATGCTGGAGGAAACAGGTGCAAAAGTATCTATATCCACAGTAAAACGAGTCCTATATCGACATAACCTGAAAGGCCGCTCAGCAAGGAAGAAGCCACTGCTCCAAAACCACCATAAAAAAGCCAGACTACGGTTTGCAACTGCGCATGGGGACAAAGATTGTACTTTTTGGAGAAATGTCCTCTGGTCTGATGAAACAAAATAGAACTGTTTGGCCATAATGACCATAGTTATATTTGTTGTCCAAATGGACAATGACCCCAAGCATACTTCCAAAGTTGTGGCAAAATGGCTTAAGGACAACAAAGTCAAGGTATTGGAGTGGCCATCACAAAGCCCTGACCTCAATCCTATAGAAAATGTGTGGGCAGAACTGAAAAAGCGTGTGCGAGCAAGGATGCCTACAAACCTGACTCAGTTACATCAGCTCTGTCAGGAGGAATGGGACAAAATTCTTGTGGGAAGCTTGTGGAAGGCTACCCGAAACATTTGACCCAAGTTAAACAATTTAAAGGCAATGCTACCAAATACTAATTGAGTGTATGTAAACTTCTGACCCACTGGGAATGTGATGAAAGAAAACAAAGCTGAAATAAATCATTCTCTCTACTATTATTCTGACATTTCACATTCTTAAAATGAAGTGGTGATCCTAACTGCCCCCGTGCATAAAGCTTGACTGGCCTGCACAGAGCCCTGACCTCAACCCCATCGAACACATTTGGGATGATTTGGAACACCGACTGCGAGCCAGGCCTAATCACCCAACATCAATGCCCGACCTCACTAATGCTCGTGGCTGAATGGAAGCAAGTCCCCACAGCAATGTTCCAGCATCTAGTGGAAAGCCTTCCCAGAAGAGTGGAGGCTGTTATAGCAGCAAAGGGGGGGACCAACTCCACATTAGTGCACATCATTTTGGAATCAGAGGTTCAATGAGCATACTTTTGGTAATGTAGTGTATATAGAACCAAAATGGTTCTACTTGGAACCAACTAGGGTTCTTCAATGGTTTCTCTTATGGGGAGAGTTGAAGAACCGTATTATGTTCTAGATAGCACCTTTATTTCTAAGAGTGTAGATGGCAGGTTTAGTGTTTGTACCTCCCTCCCTCCCTTGTTTGTCAGCATCAAGTCTCCTGGTTTGAATGCATTAATTGACATCTAATGCTGATCGGCTCACTTGTATTCGCCACAAACCTCTTTGTATGTGTCCCAAATTGCAACCAATCACTACTTAGTGCGCAATGTTTGACCAGAGGCCATAGGGCCCTTGTCAAAAGTAGTGCACTAAAGGGAATAGGGTGCCATTTGGGACGCAAGCTAGTCTTTGCAAGATGAATGCAGGATGACATCTCCTCTAACTTACAATGAGACAATCTCCTTGTACCTTGTATTGTCATCTTGTTATTGACTAATGTGTTTGTATTATGAAAGGTTTGTTTTTTCTGTTCTTTCATAAAGATGAATTAAAGCAAACAAAGCTTAGATTAGATGCAGCTGCCGGTTCTGAAGCTGGATGAAGACTTTAATTAGGTGTTTATGCTATGCTAGTGTAATATACCTGTTAACAAAAAAACACTCAGAGACTCATGGCTGGTGGTTTATATTACCTGTATAATCATCTATACATGAACAGTATTTATACATGCATTTATACGTTTAGAACCTGCTTCTTTAGTGTCTGATGATGTTTCTGTCTGGAACATTTCTCAGTCAAGATACGACAAGGGCAACGGAAGACTAGTGTTCATCAATATGTATTCCACACAGTCTCTCTCTCTCGCTCGCTCTTCTCCAACCCCCTCTCTGCTTTTTCATTCAATCTTTATGAGATGGTTTCTCATAAAGAGGCATCTCATCTCTCCAGTGTAGTGTCATCCAGCCCATACTTATAAAATGAATTCATGAGTTAGCCATTAAGATAATGTGATGGTTTGGTGCGGCAGGAAGTCTAGTGGTTAGAGCATTGGACTAGTAACTGGAAGGTTGCTAGATCGAATCCCCAAGCTGACAACGTAAAAATCTGTCGTTCTGCCCCTGAACAAGGCATTTAACCCAATGTTCCTAGGCCGTCGTTGTAAATAAGAATATGTTCTTAACTGACTTGCTTACTTAAATAAAAGGTTAAAAAAAAGACGCTGCAGTTTCCACTTGAGAATATTCTCCCTTGCAGAAAACATTGTCACCCTGTGTCAACCTATTAGTACAAGCTAACAAGTAAGGTTCACCAGGGCCTGATGGTGATTTGTAGAGAGTATTTTCAGCCAATAGCCAGATGGAAAAGAGCTAGGTCATGTTCATGAGTCACCAAACACAGGAAAACGGACTGAAACAGGGCGGGACTAACTGGAATTGTGCATAAGAAACACAAATGTTCGTTTTTGTTGCAAAATGTTTTTTGTTGCATGCCCTAATGAACACAACCCTGGTAGTCATGGGTGAGGTCAGTGTGACTCTACAGTACCTGTTAGTCCACACTCCTATAAAAGAAATGAGAAGAGGCCATTTGGAACTCAAGTATTGCCATTCATCTGCAGCTATGGTAACATATCTCCAATAATGATGTCAATGATGTATGTGGATGGGGCGGGGCCTCAGCTGATGACGTGGTGGCCATCCTGAACGCACGATTGGCTGTCCAGGAGGGCGGGCGGCTCACAGAGCAGCAGATCATCCTCTCCCGTCATTGAGCTGTGCTCTGAGTTCACAAAGTTGGGAATGTCGAAGTGGTGCGACAGGAAGCTGTGTTCCCTCTCTGACTTTCCCTCCTCTGGAAGTCCCTGGAGGTCGATACCGCCGTCTCCCCGCTCGCTGGCTTCTCCCATTTCCTCCAACCCGAAGGAGCTGCGTCCTCCCAGACTCCCACGGACCCTATGCGGCCCACATCCACCCCCTCTCCCCTGCTTCCCCTTGCTGATGTAGAAGAAGGAGCGGGATTCGTCCAGAAGGGGGCGCGAGAAGGCCTTGTCCTCGTCGGTCAGGGAGTCCCCCTGGGGGCAGTGGATGTCCACGACGCAGTTCCCCAGCCGGTGGCGCTTCTCGCACGGCTCCGGGTTTCTGTTGGGGAGGGAGAATAGAGAGCGAGATGTTACAAGGAGAGGAGAGAGGGAGGGTGTGAAAGAGAGGCCTTCAATAGAGACCTTCATTTTAAAGTGTTTTTATTCCAAGTTTTTATAGAGCCAAACGTACCAGTAACTAGGTATTTTCCATCATTTTCAACCAATTGCAGTCGTGTTCATTGTCAACTGTTTCTATTGGTCCAGTTAATGGAAGTCGGCAATTGACACAGGGGTTTCAGCTCAGTCATTGGGTCACCTGCCATCTTAAAGTAGGTGTGCCAGAATGTTTGTGTCAGTAGAATGTGCTTGGAGGAGGGAGAACAGGGTCTCGCATTGATCAGTACTTCTTGAGAAGTCATTTAAGTCAGTCGAATGTTCAGTGACTCGAGCAAAACCACAGTTTGTAGAATATCAGTACCCCTGTCTCTGAGCAGGCTAACTCAAGCACATAAACATCAAATGTGGAGTGTATTGAGCCCATCCAGCAAGAAAGAAAAAGTGGGTATAAACCTAGGGTTTAGAGCCCTCAAACTAAACTCTGGACCTCAAAGCCAGTTCCACTGCGTTTATTCATTGTTCCCCTCTACTCAGGGACTGATTTAGACCTGGGACACCAGGTGGGTTCAATTAATTATCCCTTTCAAATTCATCAAAGCGCTTTTCACCAAGGAAAAAAGCATAACTCTAAAAGTAAGAGCTGGAGGATCACCTGGAAAAAAAACAAATTATTTTATAGAATAGCATGTCATATATCACTTAATCCGGCATAGCCAAAGACACGACAACAACCATGACCACTACTGCAGCATGCACCAGGTGCCTGCTTGGATAACTTCAAGATAACTTCAAGTCGACCAGAATGTAGATTGAATAAATACCTTGCAAATCAAGAAGCATGTCTATCACCAAAGGTAAACTGTCTGACAAAAGGTTTCTTCATCAATGATGAGCCAATACCAACAGAGCAGCCCATAAAAACCCTTGGAAGTATTGTATGATGCAAGCCGCAAGGTCACAGACCAAGCCCAGGTGACGACGGTATGATGCAAGCCTCAAGGTCACAGACCAAGCCCAGGTGACGACGGTATGATGCAAGCCTCAAGGTCACAGACCCAGCCCAGGTGACAACAGTATGATGCAAGTCTCAAGGACACAGACCAAGCCCAGGTGACGACGGTATGATGCAAGCCTCAAGCACACAGACCCAGCCCAGGTGACGACTGTATGATGCAAGTCTCAAGGACACAGACCCAGCCCAGGTGACGACAGTATGATGCAAGTCTCAAGGACACAGACCCAGCCCAGGTGCTAAGGCAGGAAACCATCAGAGGACTCAAGAGCATTGACAGGTCCATCCATCCTGCCAAGCTGAAGCTTTGAAACCAAGTGAACAACCATCAATGCCTTGCCTCCCAGAACACCTGACCCTACGCAACAAAAAGCATTTGTCCACGGAGGAGAACAAAAACTGAGAAATCTCTCTCCAAGGACAAAGGCTGGAAATCTGAATGCGGCCCTAGAATGGAAAATGCTGACTGATGTGGACCAATGCCTCATAGTTCCATCTGAGATACAACAGCTGTTACCAACCTAAAACCAAACCTGGTACTATAGTAGACCATGGTCCCGGTCTCTGTGCGCTCTCTACTTTGTGAAGTTAACTGTGCCTTGGGATGATAAGGTGGACGAGGCATACGAGAGGAAGAGGCTGAGCTTGCAGTGGATACCGAGCACGGAGGCTGGAAAGCAAGAGTTTGCCCAATGGAGGTTGGGTGTCGTGGATTTGTGGCAACATCTACTACCAGGTTGCTGAAGGACCTTGGGATCCACTGCCAAGCATTATGTCAAACCATGAAGGCAACTTCAGAGGCTGCTGAAAGGGGTAGCCAGTGGCTCTGGCTGTAGAGAAAATAACCCAGATGGGCCTCAAAGTGAGCGGGGAGGAGATTGAGATTGTGCAGGCATAGAGGGGGCTGGTTCTGGGATACCAGAATTCACTGTTGAGCCTTCTGGAAATGATGTGGACTCATCAACGAAACATTTAAGATGGAGCAAGTTGTATGTTAGTGCTCACAATCCACTATTGGCACAAAGGATTTATAACACCATGTCCTTTGTATTCAGAACTACTTTTAACTACGGTGAGCCATATAAGTTTTAGCTGCCAGTTGTGTATGTTTAACTTGCTCTGCTACTGCAGTTTTAAATAAAGTAATTTTGAATAGGACATTCTCAGTTCGATTTTAAGCCTTTTAAGTGTTAGAGTAATGGCCATCTCTCTCACAGAGGGGGTTAGAGTGGAGAGGAGGGGGGGGGGGGGGGTTAGAGAGGAGGGAAGAGAGAGGATAAAAGGAGAGAAGAGGGGCTTAGAAAGAGAGGAGAGGATAAGAGAGGAGAGGTTAGTTGAGGTGAAGGGTTAGTAGAAGAGAAGAGGGGAAGGTTAGGAGTGGAGAGAAATTCAATTTAATAGGACTTTAGGAAAGATTATGAGGATGGATGGATGGAAAGGAGAGGGCAGAGAGAAGTCTATGAAAGAGCAGAGAAGTTAAGTGGCGAGAATGTGAGCAAGATGAAGAGGAGAACCCACTGGGTACAGACGTCAGTTCAAGTCTAGATGTACATTTGGTTGAGTTGTCAATTTAACGTGAAATCAACAACAAAAATGTCACCATGTCATTGTATTTAGGTTAAAAGTTGGGTGGGAAAAAAATACAAAATGACCTTACTTTTTGCAAATCCAATACTTTTTGCAAATCCAATACTTTTTGCAAATCCAATACTTTCCCCACATCCAATACTTTCCCCACATTGTTTCAACGTCATCACATAGATTTTTTTGGGTTGCAATGACGTGGAAACAACGTTGATTCAACAGTTGCCCAGTGGGAAGGGACAAACCAGAAGGAGCAATACGTGTCAATGAATTTATATTACTTTCAAGGACAGCAATATAGCTCCTGAATGTCTTATAATCCAACATTTGATTGAATCCTTTATTAGATTGTGTAATTCAGAAATAGTCTTAACAGACTGACGATTTATCACATTACGGAGAGAACAGATTATATTCACTGGGTGATTACTAGATTATTTTTTTTTTCCCAAAGGTAGCCTTTCTTAACCTGGTCCCAGATCTGTTTGTGCTGTCTTGCCAATAACCATATGGGAGTGAGCAAGACAGCCCAAATGGTGCTTTTCCCATTGAGACTTACCTCCACACCAGTGTGTCACCAGTGTTTTGTGTCAATGGTATCTCTAGTGTTAGTGCGTTTCCACTCCAGAGCCAAGCCATCTGCCTCTAAAGTGCCATGAAACAGCCTCGAGAGGTGAGACTTAATGGATGCAGAGACAAATGAATATAAACAGATAAATAAAGCTCCTCATTTCTCCTTGACATATACCTCTCTTTCTTATTTATTATCTACTAATGGAAATTCTGCTGATGGCATATTAACCAAAAAGCAAAATGTTAGCCACAGTTGTTCTGCAGTGCGGTAAGTAAGACGGTTGGATATGATCGAGGGAATCCGTCTTTGGCTCTGTCTCAATTGTCTAAAAATCTGTTTTCTCCTCTGGTCTTCTCCTTCATTTGTACTGATTAGAAAATACTTGGCAGGTGAAAACAATATGGTGGAAGCTCATAATTAGGCTGGATTTCACCTGCTCAATTATTTTAGATTAGTCCAGATAACAGAGAGAAGGCGAGGTGGGGACAGACTGAGACAATTGAGAAAAAGGCCTTGAAACTGCAATGCTAGTTTCTGGGGCTGTCCATGGTTCTGGAAGGGCTCCCAGCAAAGGGTGTAGAGGTAAGGGGTAGAGGGTTTCAGGGGAAATGGGGAACGTAGATGGGGTAGACAGATTGTACGGTTTAGGGGGGGAAAGAGGGGCTGTTTTCAACTCACTCTTGGTGCGGGGCTCCTGTCTTGGTCAGCAGGGTGAGGATGAAGAACATGAAGACGACGAACACGGCTAGTCCCACCCAGAAGCCGATGACGATGGAGTCTGCAACATCAGATCAACAAGGGATTATGGTCCATTTCCGGTCAGTAAATAGTCATTAAGTTGTAAAACAAGCACACTGCGTTGGAAGATGTTACATCATCTCCATCTCTCCCTCTGTCTTTCAGGTTTCTCTTATTCCCTCTCTTTAAATACAGTACGATTGTTCTGGTGAGATTTTTGGATGAGATGGAGAAGTGAATGCGACATATGTATTATTCACTGGTCGATTCCATTTGATTATTCACCCACCTTGGCATTTTTCCTATTTTGTTGCCTTCCAACCTGGAATTAAAATTGATTTTTTGTGGGGTTTGTATAATTTGATTTATACAACATGCCTACCACTTTGAAGATGCAAAATATTTCTTATTGTGAAACAAACAAGAAATAAGAAAAAAAAACAGAACTTGAGCATGCATAACTATTCACCCCCCCACCAACTTTTGCAGCAATTATAGCTGCAAGTCTCTTGGAGTGTGTCTCTATAAGCTTGGCACATCTAGCCACTGGGATTTTTGCCCATTCTTCAAGGCAAAACTGCTCCAGCTCCTTCAAGTTGGATGGGTTCTGCTGGTGTTAAGCAATCTAAGTCATTTGGATTGAGATCTGGGCTTTGACTAGGCCATTCCACAACATTTAAATGTTTCCCCTTAAACCACTCAAGTGTTGCTTTAGCAGTATGCTTACGGTCATTGTCCTGCTGGAAGGTGAACCTCCGTCCCAGTCTCAAATCTCTGGAAAACTGTAACAGGTTTCCCCTCAAGAATTTGCCTGTATTTAGTGACATCCATCATTCCTTCAATTCTGACCAGTTTCCCAGTCCCTGATGATGAAAAACATCCCCACAGCGGATAGTATTCTCGGGGTGATGAGAGAAGTTGGGTTTGCGCCAGATATAGCATTTTCCTTGATGGCCAAATCGGCTCAATTTTAGTCTTATCTGATCAGAGTACCTTCTCCATATGTTTGGGGAGTCTCCCACATACCTTTTGGCGAACACCAAACATGTTTGCTTATTTTTTTCTGGACACTCTTCCATAATTCCCAGCTCTGTGGAGTGTACGGCTTAAAGTGGTCCTATGGACAGATACTCCAATCTCCATGGTGGAGCTTTGCAGCTCTTTCAGGGTTATCTTTGGTCTCTTAGTTGCCTCTCTGATTAATGCCCTCCTTGCCTGGTCTGCGAGTTTTGGTGGGCAGCCCTCTCTTGGCAGGTTAGTTGTAGTGTCATATTCTTTCCATTTTTTAATAATGGATTTAATGGTGCTCCGTGGGATGTTCAAAGTTTCAGATTTTTATTTATTTTTATAACCCAACCCTGATCTGTCCTTCTCCATAACTTTGTCCCTGGCCTGTTTGGAGAGCTCCTTGGTCTTCATAGTGCCACTTGCTTGGTGGTGTCCCTTGCTTAGTGGTGTTGCAGATTCTGGGGCCTTTCAGAACAGGTTTATATATACTGAGATCATGTGATACTTAAATAAAGTCTACCAGTGTGCAATCTAACTAATTATGTGACTTATGAAGGTAGTTGGTTGCACCAGATCTTATTTAGACGCTTCATAGCAAAGGGGGTGAATACACATGCAAACACCACTTTTCAGTTTGTTATTTTTTTAGAAACAAGTCATTTTAAAAATTTTACTTATTTTTTTTTTGACTATTTGTGTATGTCCTTCACATAAAATCCAAATTAAAATCTATTTAAATTACAGGTTGTAATGCAACAAAATAGGAAAAACCCCAGGGGGGTTGAATACTTTTGCAAGGCACTGTAAACCTAAGCATGAAACCCTAGGCCTATAGACATTGGCTATATATTTTATCCTGGGATGAATTTAATCAATAGCTGTTGATGACTTCCTAAATGCTTTAGTCCTAAATTACAGAATTGAATATAAACTCAGCAAAAAAAGAAACGTCCCCTTACTGTGAACTGCATTTATTTTCAGCAAACTTAACATGTGTAAATATTTGGATGAACATAAGATTCAACAACTGAAACAAACTGAACAAGTTCCACAGACATGCGACTAACAGAAATGGAATAATGTGTCCCTGAACAAAAGGGGGTTTAAGTACTGCAGTGCATCTCCTCCTCGTGGACTGCACCAGATTTGACAGTTCTTGCTGTGAGATATTGCCCCACTCTTCCACCCAGGCACAATGCATGTTCCCGGAAATTTCTGGGGGGGGGGGCCTAGCCCTCACCCTCCGATCCAACAGGATCCCGGCTCTTCGCTGCCCATGGCAGAACACTGACATTCCTGTCTTGCAGGAAATCATGCACAGAACAAGCAGTATGGTTGGTGGCATTGTCATGCTGGAGGGTCATGTCAGGATGAGCCTGCATGAAGGGTACCACATGAGGGAGGAAGATGTCTTCCCTGTAACGCACAGCCTTTAGATTGCCTGCAATGGCAACAAGCTCAGTCTGATGATGCTGTGGCATACTGCCCCAGACCATGACGGACCCTCCACCTCGATCCCGCTCCAGAGTTCAGGCCTCGGTGTAACGCTCATTCCTTTGACGATAAATGCGAATCCGAACAGGGACAGTCACATCTGCAGTCCTCATGCCTCCTTGCAGCATGCCTATGGCACCTTCACGCAGATGAGCAGGGACCCTGGGCATCTTTCTTTTGGTGTTTTTCCAGAGTCAGTAGAAAGGCCTACCGTCTGTAAGCTGTTAGTGTCTTAGCGACCGTTCCACAGGTGCATGTTCATTAATTGTTTATGGTTCATTGAACAAGCATGGGTGTCACGCCCTGGTCTTAGTATTTTCTTAATTATTTTGATCAGGCCAGGGTGTGACATGGGTTATTTTATGTGGTGTGTTTTGTCTAGGGGTTTGTTGTAGGTTATGGGATAGTGGTTAGTGGGGTTATCTAGAAAAGTCTATGGCTGCCTGGAGTGGTTCTCAATCAGAGGCAGGTGTTTATCGTTGTCTCTGATTGGGAACCATATTTAGGCAGCCATATTCTTTGAGTGTTTCGTGGGTGATTGTTCCTGTCTCTGTTTGTTTGCACCAGATAAGGCTGTTTAGGTTTTCACGGCACGTTTCTTGTTTTGTATTATTCGTGTTTATCTTCTATTAAAGATTAATCAAAATAACCACGCTGCATTTTGGTCCTCCTCTCCTTCGACGGAAGAAAACCTTAACAATGGGAAACAAATTCCTTGAAAGACAGGGTCCTGAAAAAGACAGGGTCCTGAAAAAGACAGGGTCCTGAAAAAGGGACGTTTCCTTTTTTGCTGAGTTTATGATTGAAGTATTGTAACATTTAATTTGCTCTGTTAAATGCACCCTTTGGGATGACTGATTGCAACAGTGAATCTATTAGGTGTAGATTTCTCAAATCATTCTCACATTGGTAATAGTCAGTGAAAAATATTTAAGCTGGACTTGGTTAATATCCTGGATGGAAGACCAAAGGGATAGCTGTAGATGGCGCAACTCTCCAGTAGAAGGTGCTGCCCAGTTTATAATTAAGCAAGAAGGCACGAGGGGGTGTGGTATATGGCCAATATACCACGGCTAAGGGCTGTTCTTATACACAACGCATTGCGGAGTGCCTGGACACAGCCCTTAGCCGTGGTATATTGGCCATATATCACAAATCCCAGAAGTGCCTTATTGCTATTATAAATTGGTTACCAACATAATTAGAGCAGTAAAAATAAATGTCATACGGTCTGATATACCACGGCCGTCAGCCAATCAGCATTCTGGGCTCGAACCATCCAGTTTATACTTTTTTCTTAGAGGATATTGCATCTGATGTTGCTTCAAAGGTACAAATTCAACATTGAGGTTTGTTGAAAATTGGTTACCATAATGACATAATCCTGTGGTTGAATTTTTACTCAAAACAACAGTTGATGACTTTTTGCAAATCCACTATTTTCCACCTAGATTCCACATCACAATATGTTGACAAATGATGTTGAAACAAGGTTGATTGAACCAGTCTGTGGTGTCCCACTGATTTGGAAAAAAGGAGCATTACAATTAGGGAAGCAGCTGCCTGATGCAATTATAGAAACTTAATTAACAGAGGATAGACGGGGTGGGAGTGTAAACAAACATGCACGCGCGCAGACACACACGCACAGCGACAAATTCACGCCGACAAAATGTAATGTGTGCACACACTCTATCAATTGACTTATCTAGCGTTTCATTAAGAGGCCAGGGAAGGCGTTTAGTAAAATAAGATGTCACTCACATCGATGAGCCTTGAGACCCTCGAAAGACACGGGCTCGTCATCATCATAATATTCATACTGCCACACATAATCACTGCCACGTGTGCTGCTGGGTCGACTTTGATTATAATTATGGATTTCGGACATCTCAAATGGACTGTGTCACTGGGTTTACCAGACCTAAGAGAAGACAAAAAAATAACAGCAAAAGTATTGGCATGCTGAACAACTGACTTAGACCAGGGTATCCGTATGAAAACCGAACCATAAACATTTTCCAGAAATATAAGAACAGATGAAAAGTTTCCAATTGAAGTAAAATGTTCACGTTTTTTTGCCTACCTGCATTTCATTCAGAATTTTGAAATCCTACAAATGCTCCAACACATGTATCCAGCATCCACTCTTGGAAACGGTAATTCAGTCGCGAACAAATTACCAGATTCGGCGCGTCAAATGCGAATTCAAGATAAGAGAAGTAGAAAAAACATCACAAATAGACAAACTCAGCTGCGTTATTTTCAAGCATGTGCATCAGCAGGACATCACACCTAGGCTATGTATCACACTGCTGCTATAGAAGCCTGCAAAGCGCAGTATCAAGTAGCCTCCGCACGAGGGTTCACTGCGGTTGGATAAGCAGCAGCGCGGGTGGGATACCGTGTGACGCAACCTAGGATAATATATTCATATTGATCGGCTTTGGGTATTGAATTGGATTGGATGAGCGAAGGGAGGCGTTGTTGTCAAACATCTAGTGAATGGGTAAACTCAGTAATGTAGGCCTATTGTAAAAAAAATATGTTAGGCCTCTTAAAGGGGCAATCTGTGATTGATACATCAATTTTTGGACTGAAATTAAATGAACCATACATAGACATTGATTCTTGAAGAATATAAGATACACATGCCTCATGAGCTTGGTTCAACTAACACCACCAGAACCCAAAATGTGATCTTGTTTTGCTCCTTTGTTTGTAAAAAAAAACATGGTTGTAAACAAACATTGTATAGCCTCACAACACGGTTAAAACTATAATGTTGATATCATATCATGAACTTGAGAGTGGTTACATTTCTCCAGACCCATCCTTCAGCTGCAAGGTTATTATAGCTTTGTGATATTATAATAGTTTTTATTTATTAGTTTTATAAAATAATTTATATTCCTATTTTATTTTTATTTTGTTTCAGATTCAGATGTAGTTGCAGTGTTAGGGACAGACAGTTGCCTATGTGTGGGAGGCTAAGAGCCATTTAAGTGATTCAGGCTTATAATTTGTGTTTTTGGGGATGTCACTTCCTGCCACAGGGGGGAGAATACATAAGGTGATGAGGTTTGGTCATGTTCCAATTATAAATCAATCTTAATGTGACTTGGATTTAAAAGGATAATCGTCGGCAGGGGCACTCCAGGGATTTTGGGCCCCATGAAAAGATATCACATTGGGCCCCACCACCACAGGCCACACCAAACCTGCCCAATTGCTGTAACCACACACCCCCAGAACCCAATCGACCCATTCAAAGCTTTAGATAACTCTATCTTTGCAGGCTTGTAACTCTCTTGTAGTCCAATATTACTGTGTGATATTTACTGACAGTGAGCTGTGAAAATATAACACTGTGTAGACATACATGCAACATTCTGCATATAGTGGAATTCACTATTTGATACAAGACTGATAACCTCTATAAGAAATGTGCTAAAAGCCATCTTTTACAATCTAAATGTCATTTTAATTGTACAATTCTTGAATGGAAAATTCTCTTAACATTCATGAATAACTTAAAATCAATATAAATTTAACCTTCAATTAAAATAAATTAACATTATCATCTATAGAATGATATAACAAACCAAATAATAAAATCAGCAGCAGATGTTTTAACTAAGTATACATACCAACTAGAAAATAAGCAGCTGGAAAAGTGGAAATGGAAAATGGAAAACAAAATGGAAATGAAAAGGCCTGATGGTGGCGCTAGAGGAAAGGTCACGTGGTCATCAAATCAATACAACACAACACATTTTATGGCAATCCAGCCATTACTTTGAGATATATCTTGTTCTTAGTCTGTTCTCAGTCTTGTTCTTAGTCTGTTCTCAGTCTTGTTCTCAGTCTTGTTCTCAGTCTTGTTCTCAGTCTTGTTCTCAGTCTGTTCTCAGTCTTGTTCTCAGCTTGTGGGCATCATGTGTGTAGTGACCCAATATCCACAGCCATGCCATTTAACAGTTCTCACTGACCCTTGCTCAGCCTTACTCACCAAGAGCCCAGCGCCAAGCCTTCTTGCTAGCAAAGTCACTGATCATGTCTTTGAAGTCCAGCTTTCTAGCTAACTGACTTTCAATGGACAGCATGGCAAGACTACAAAGCCTGTCCTGGGACATAGTGGACCTCAAATAGTTTTTATCAGTTTTAGCTTACTGAAAGCTATCTCGCCACCAGCTACAGTCACAGGCAGTGTGCAAAATGTACGTAAAGCAATGCACACTTCTCCATAAATGCTTTGCAGCTGCATCTTACAAATTGCATTCAGGAGACCAAGAGGGGACAAGTTAGTGGGGAAAGTGGCAGCATATACAGCGTTCAGGAGACCAAGAGGGGACACGTTAGTGGGGAAAGTGGAAGCATATACAGCGTTCAGGAGACCAAGAGGGGACAAGTTAGTGGGGAAAGTGGCAGCATATACAGCGTTCAGGAGACTAAGAGGGGACAAGTTAATTGGGGAAAGTGGAAGCATATGAAACTTCAACTTCACTTCATGATCAGTGGTTGGCACACAGAGACTTAATCATTGCTAATCGGCCCAACTTTCAGAACAGCAGAAAATGATTCTACAATTTATGCAGTGGTGTGGAGCCTAGTGTCCAAGTCACTTATGATGTTGTCCATAGCAGTAAAAAACACTGTTCTGAAACACCGTTGCTGCACTGTCCTGAGCTGTCTCCTCTTGAGAGGTCTCATCGTGGAATCTCTTCCTTTTCCTCTGGCGGCTGTGTTCCTTGCTAAATTGAGGTGCAACATCCATTTGCGCAGCAATCAGTATTGCCTCAGACAGGAGAGACTCCCGTCCATCTCTAAGATCCTCTTCCTTTAAGGCTCTGATATTGGCTGCCTTTTTCCTGACTGGAGGATCACATTCCTGTCCTTAATGTATTGTAGTACCTGCAGCATCACAATGCCACCAGCCATACTGCTCGTTCTGTGTGTGATTTCCTGCAAGACAGGATTGTCAGCGTTCTGCCATAGCCAGTGAAGAGCCTGGATCTCAATCCCATTGAGCTTGTCTGGGACTTGTTGGATCGGAGGGTGAGGGCTAGGGCTATTCCCCACAGAAATGTTCTGGGACTTGCAGGTACCTTGGTGGAAGAGTGGGGTAACATCTCACAGCAATGACTGGCAAGTCTGGTGCAGTCCATGAGGAGGAGATGCACTGCAGTACTTAATGCAGCTGGTGGCCACACCAGATACTGAGTGTTACTTTTGATTTTGACCCCCCCCTTTGTTCAGGGACACATTATTCTATTTCTGTTAGTCACATGTCTGGATCTTGCTCAGTTTATGTGTCAGTTGTTGAATCTTGTTATGTTGGTACACATATTTACACATGTTAAGTTTGCTCAAAATAAATACAGTTGACAGTGAGAGGACATTTCTTTTTTTGCTGAGTTTATTCAGATGATGCTGCGTACCATTTAGCTCAAACACTGTCGGTGTGATCGAGGCGTAAAGCTGGTTGTCCTAACATTGCCGTTGATGTGCAGTTACTAATAGCTGGTGGCTGTCCTACTTTGTCTTTATACTGAAATTGTTTGTATGATTCTTTGTGTTAGCTGTTCAGATTAACTTTGAGGTTGGTTGAGTTCAAGTTTAACAGAGCCGGGCGGCCCTGGAAATTATGCAAGTGCACCGCCTTCCTCTCGTGTCAAAGCGGGTGTCAGTGTTTACAACTTAGATGAGAGGATGAAGCGGAACTATTCTTCTGGTCACGAAAAGAAAACAAACAAAAAAACACCACCAAGTGAATTGTTGAAACAGCGATCAGGTAAACTTGTGTTCTCTCCTCTCCAAGTTTGATGTCAGCAAATAACAGTAATGTTAAGTTGATGTGATAGCTTGCAGTGCATCTCTCTCTAGTATGTCTGATTTGCTAACCTAGCTGGACAGTGCATCTCTTGGTCTGTCTGTGTCTTGATTGCTTGCCAGCCACTTCCAGGGCTGTGTTCTGTGACTTTGTGCCTGACAAATGTGAGCGTGAATACAACTATTTATTACATTTGATAAACGTCAACAGGCAACCTTGTTTATAACTGCAGCTCAGAAAAGATAACCACGTTGCGTGTGAACATGCGTTCATATGCGCGTGCACAAAATGAAATTTGCGCTTTCCAGCAGCAACCTCTGTGGGGACCAGTATAGACAATATATTGGCATGATGGCACTTATCATATGTGCATATAATTTTAAAACAAAACAATGATTATCTAGTCTCTCAGTCAAGGTTTAGATACAACTCTGGACTAATGCAAGATGGAAAGCAATGGATTGACATTGACCATTGATTTATATATTGAATTTAAAATGTTGATTAGTTGGGCGTACTGGGCAATAATGGATGCACATCTCTCAGTAAATAATAACCATCAGTATTCAGCCAAGCCATAGTATAAATAGTATTTTATATTTGAAAATGTATAAAAGGAAATCTGGGGGAGCCAGTTTGAATGGGCCTGATGCAGCTGATGAAATTAATAATAGTATTGTTATGTATCATTTACAGGCGCTATGCTTAGGTTTGTCAGTAGAGGAGATATTGGATCATCAGCCAGTACAAGAACAGACTCAGCTGATCCACTTCCAGCCTCAGCCAGTACTAACACAGACCCAGTACTGGCAGCTTCAGCAAGTACTAACACAGACCCAGTACTGGCAGCTTCAGCAAGTACTAACACAGACCCAGTACAGCTGGCTTCAGCAAATACTAACACAGACCCAATACTGGCAGTTTCAGCAAGTACTAACACAGACCCAGTACAGCTGGCTTCAGCAAATACTAACACAGACCCAATACAGCCATCTTCAGCAAGTACTAACACAGACCCAGGTGAAGTACAGGCAGCCTCAGCCAGTACTAGCACTACCAGAGGTGTACAGCCAGCATCAGATACAAGCAGCTCAGACCCTAATAGAGCAGTTGCATCTCCACCAAATAACCTAGCAGATTGGACCCCAGTCTTAACAGACTTTATGAGGACTGAGTTAGTGAGCAGAGGTCCATTCAAACCAGGACTGGAATTTTCTTACCCTAAAGACAAGTCTAGAAGAGGTTTCCATTCAGGCTTATTACAGAGACAGTTGTCAAATGGGGAAAAGATTACCAGGAGCTGGCTAAATGGGGAAAAAGATTACCAGGAGCTGGCGAAATGGGGAAAAGATTACCAGGAGCTGGCTAAATGGGGAAACAATTACCAGGAGCTGGCTAAATGGTGAAACGATTACCAGGATCTGGCTAAATGGGGAAAAAGATGACCAGGAGCTGGCTAAATGGGGAAAGATTACCAGGAGCTGGCTAAATGGGGAAAAGATTACCAGGAGCTGGCTAAATGGGGAAAAGATTACCAGGAGCTGGCTAAATGGGGAAAAGATTACCAGGAGCTGGCTAAATGGGGAAAAGATTACCAGGAGCTGGCTAAATGGGGAAAAGATTACCAGGGGCTGGCTAAATGGGGAATAGATTACCATGGGCTGGCTAAATGGGGAATAGATTACCAGGAGTTGGCTAAATGGGGAATAGATTACCAGGAGCTGGCTAAATGGGGAAAAGATTACCAGGAGCTGGCTAAATGGGGAAAAGATTACCAGGAGCTGGCTAAATGGGGAATAGATTACCAGGAGCTGGCTAAATGGGGAATAGATTACCAGGAGCTGGCTAAATGGGGAATAGATTACCGGGGGCTGGCTAAAAGGGGAATAGATTACCAGGAGCTGGCTAAATGGGGAATAGATTACCAGGAGCCTGGCTAAATGGGGAATAGATTACCAGGAGCTGGCTAAATGGGGAATAGATTACCAGGAGCTGGCTAAATTGGGAATAGATTACCAGGAGCTCGCTAAATGGGGAATAGATTACCAGGAGCTGGCTAAATGGGGAATAGATTACCAGGAGCTGGCTAAATTGGGAAAAGATTACCAGGAGCTGGTTAAATGGGGAATAGATTACCAGGAGCTGGCTAAATGGGGAATAGATTACCAGGAGCTGGCTAAATGGGGAATAGATTACCAGGAGCCTGGCTAAATGGGGAATAGATTACCAGGAGCTGGCTAAATGGGGAATAGATTACCAGGAGCTGGCTAAATTGGGAATAGATTACCAGGAGCTGGCTAAATGGGGAATAGATTACCAGGAGCTGGCTAAATGGGGAATAGATTACCAGGAGCTGGCTAAATTGGGAAAAGATTACCAGGAGCTGGTTAAATGGGGAATAGATTACCAGGAGCTGGCTAAATGGGGAATAGATTACCAGGAGCTGGCTAAATGGGGAATAGATTACCAGGAGCTGGCTAAATGGGGAATAGATTACCAGGAGCTGGCTAAATGGGGAATAGATTACCAGGAGCTGGCTAAATGGGGAATAGATTACCAGGAGCTGGCTAAATGGGGAATAGATTACCAGGAGCTGGCTAAATGGGGAATAGATTACCAGGAGCTGGCTAAATGGGGAATAGATTACCGGGAGCTGGCTAAATTGGGAAAAGATTACCAGGAGCTGGCTAAATTGGGAAAAGATTACCAGGAGCTGGCTAAATTGGGAGAAGATTACCAGGAGCTGGCTAAATGGGGAATAGATTACCAGGAGCTGGCTAAATGGGGAATAGATTACCAGGAGCTGGCTAAATGGGGAATAGATTACCAGGAGCTGGCTAAATGGGGAATAGATTACCAGGAGCTGGCTAAATGGGGAATAGATTACCAGGAGCTGGCTAAATGGGGAATAGATTACCAGGAGCTGGCTAAATTGGGAATAGATTACCGGGAGCTGGCTAAATTGGGAATAGATTACCAGGAGCTGGCTAAATTGGGAATAGATTACCAGGAGCTGGCTAAATGGGGAAATAGATTACCAGGAGCTGGCTAAATGGGGAAAAAGATTACCAGGAGCTGGCTAAATGGGGAATAGATTACCAGGAGCTGGCTAAATGGGGAATAGATTACCAGGAGCTGGCTAAATGGGGAATAGATTTCCAGGAGCTGGCTAAATGGGGAATAGATTACCAGGAGCTGGCTTTCATATTCAATCAAAAACAACGCTGTGTATTGCTTATGCTGTAAGCTCTTTTTTACAAAAGACTACAAAATAATAAAGGTGTGAATGACTGGTCAAATATCAACGCCATTCTGAAACCCCATGAGGGTAGTCCTGAACACACAGATAATATGATTAAGCAGAGAGAACTTGATCTGCGCCTAAGTCGGGGACAGACTCTTGACCAGATACAAATGACAATTTTGTAGGCTGAAGAAAGAGATGGCGGGATGTCCTTACACATTTAATAAGTATCACCCAGTCTCTGGCTCAAAGAAACCTAGCATTCAGGGGTTCATCAGACAAACTCTTCCAACCAGATAATGGAAACTTACTAAAAGAGGTTGAATTACTGGCAAAATTTGACCCCGTTATGGAAAATCATCTCAGCAAAATTAAAGATGGAGAGACACATGCTCATTACCTTGGGAAGCGCAAAGAGAATGAGCTGATACAGATTGTTAGTGACAAGATTCTGGAAGCAATAGTGACTCAAGTAAGAGACTCAAAGTTCTTCTCCATTATCTTGGACTGTACGCCTGACATTAGTCACCAGGAGCAAATATCCATTATTTTGAGAAGCGTGGGTTTAAAGGGAAAGCCAGAGATCAAGGAGCACTTCCTCAGCTTTGTGAATGTTGAGGTTACAGCAGGCTTGAATCTGTCCACTGACATTTTAGATAAGCTGAACGAGCTGAAGATTCCATTTGAAGATTACAGAGGGAAAGCATATGATAATGGGGCCAACATGAAGGGCAAGCACCAAAGAGTACAAGCCAGACTGCTGAAAGAAATCCCAGAGCCGTGGTAGTCCCATGTGGAGCACATACTCTAGACCTCGTCATTGCAGATGCTGCCAAATCTGCAAAAGATGCCGTTAGGTTTTTTGGGCATGTGTAAAAGCTCTTCACCTTCTTTTCAGCTGGCACACAAAGATGGAGTGTTTTGAAGAAACAAGTGAACATATCCGTGAAGTTATGGAGTGACACAAGGTGGGAGAGTAGACTCCAAGGTATTCATGCAATCAGGTATCAGGCTTCTGAGGTTCGGGAAACATACTGGGAAACTGGATTCTTTGAGGCCCAGACTACAGCCAAAAGCATTTGTGAAGAAATTCATGTGAAGGCTGTTCTGAAAGAGAAGAGACTGAGAAACAGCAAGAGTTATTTGAGCTATGAGGTTCCTGATGAACCAGTGAATGATGCTCTGAAAAACCTTGAAGTCAACTACTTCAACATTGTGGTCGTCTCTGCTGTGACATTCATGGATGAGAGATTTGAAACACTCAATCAGGTGAAAACCAAACCTGGAGCACTGCTGAACTTCAGCACTGCCTCTCAGATGTCCAGTGAGTCTTTAAAGGCTCAGTGCATGGAAGTTGAAAACACTCTAACCTTCAGAGATGACTGTGACATCAGTGGAAAGTATCTGGAACACGAGATTCAGAATTGACCTGATCTGCTATCAGATAAGATACTGCCTTTGAGCTGCTTTCCTTTCTCTGTGAGAAAAACCGTGAGGAACTCTATCCGAATTTCAGTCACCCTACCAGTAACAGTAGCATCGGCAGAGAGGAGCTTTTCAAAATGAAAGCTCATCAAAAGCTACCTGACGTCTTCCATGTCACAGGAACGTTTGAGTGGTCTGGCCATCATGAGCATAAATCATGACAAGGGGAAACATGTCCTACGATGGTATCATTGTGATGATTTTTCCTCAAGAATGTGCAGAAGACGAGTATTGTGATGGTAAGATATGAATAAAAACATTCAAATGTTTACACACTTAGTACCATTTAAGATTGTATGGCAGAAGTGCATTTATGTAAATGACTGACTGCTTAACTATGTGACATACTTTCTCCATTTCTTCCAGACAGTCCAGATTGACTGGTGCCCAGACAGACTGGTGCCCAGATTGACTGGTGCCCAGATTGACTGGTGCCCAGACAGACTGGTGCCCAGATTGACTGGTGCCCAGACAGACTGGTGCCCAGATTGACTGGTGCCCAGACAGACTGGTGCCCAGATTGACTGGTGCCCAGACAGACTGGTGCCCAGATTGACTGGTGCCCAGATTGACTGGTGCCCAGATTGACTGGTGCCCAGACAGACTGGTGCCCAGATTGACTGGTGCCCAGATTGACTGGTGCCCAGACAGACTGGTGGCCAGATTGATTGGTGCCCAGACAGACTGGTGCCCAGATTGACTGGTGCCCAGACAGACTGGTGCCCAGACAGACTGGTGCCCAGACAGACTGGTGCCCAGACAGACTGGTGTCCAGATTGACTGGTGTCCAGACTGACTGGTGCCCAGACTGACTGGTGCCCAGACTGACTGGTGCCCAGACTGACTGGTGCCCAGACAGACTGGTGCCCAGACAGACTGGTGTCTATGCTGATGCTGAAAATGCCCAGGCTGTAGAGGGAACCAAAGCTAATCACACAGTGGTGTGTATTTTGAGACATATAGCTGCAGCCATAGCCTTTTAGGCTTATGTTTACATTGTATAGACAAAGCTAATTGTATAATATCGTGAGGACCAGACTAATTACCAGGCAGCAGAGCCAAAGCTCAGTGTTATATTTTATAATTTTCTACATTTTGTATTTTCTACAATTTCTTATTTATGTTAATGTTAATATTCACTTATCTTAAGATTCTATAGAAAATATTCTATTCAATAAATATTGTTTTTTTATACCTCATTTTGTTCTGTATAGCTCTACTTATTCTTAGACCATTAGAGGAAGCAAACCATTTTAAAGGAGGGAGGATTGTAGTGGGAGCACTGGGTATCAGGTGTGACTGTGTGGCAATGGCAAATGGTTTACATGGCTCACAGGTCAGGTAGGAGGGCCCCTTAGCAGAATTTTTCTTTTTTTAAATTTTAGTTTACTAAATTGTTTTTTCAATTTTAGTTTTTATTTTAGTTTCAGTTTTAGTTGACTGTATATAATACATAACCTTGCTCAGCTGTTTGCCAGAAACAGTGGCAAGATGAGGGCTAATACATTTTTTGTTATATATTTTCATTATATATCATCTAATCTGCCTCACCCATTATTTTGAATCAATATGACAAGTTGATATTTCAACTTTTTACATCACTCACCAACAACCAATCAAGGAGCCTCTTTTTAAAATCTTTCCTATCTAGCCTACCTCATGAAGGACGAATTGGTGTACTCCATCCAATAAAATTTCTACTTGCTTCTAAAGGCAAGATCCAATGGTCTATCAGAAGTTCATCAGTGGTCATTGATGTGGACTGCTAGAGTTGGTCTATGGTACATGAAAACATAATAAGAGATATTAATTTTCTGCACCATTGATCTATGGAATAATTTATTTATAGCACTATGAACAAGATTATCTCAAATCCCATTCTGTTACAAAAAGTTGTAGTTGTTTCAACTAAGTCTAAGGGTAGAGCTAGAAAATTCCAGCCCCACATATATTTTTTTCCATAAAATCTCATGAATGTGTGTGAAACATATACACCAAAAACATTTTTGGTCATATAAATACGAAAACGTAAAAACATTGTCTGATGTTAGTAGTAGATGGTAGCCTAGTCAAGGATGCATCAGTGCAATATTGGCACACAACCTTTTGTTACAGACCAACGGAGCAAATTTGTAGGTTTAAAATATACCTCTAGTGGCCACGGTTGACCTATTTTAAGAAATGGCATTGGTTGGTGGATATAAAGTCAACGATCTTTGATAGGCTGATTAAGAATTTGTGCCAGGATATAATCAGTGCAAACTGTTGAGGTTACCATAAGCCTAAGGTGTGTCATAAGGTGTGTCATCAAATCAAATCAGATTTATTTATAATGCCCTTCTTACATCAGCTTATATCTCAAAGTTCTGTACAGAAACCCAGCCTAAATCCCCAAACAGCAAGCAATGCAGGTGTAGAAGCACAGTGGCTAGGAAAAACTCCCTAGAAAGGCCAGAACATAGGAAGAAAACTAGAGAGGAAGCAGGCTATGAGGGGTGGCCAGACCTCTTCTGGCCGGGTGGAGATTATAAGATCATGTTATCTGAGGCAACCAGCTACAATTTAGTGTTCTGTCACGTTTAAGTCAATCAATTATTTGAATTGGCTGATACACATTTTGTGCCAGAGAACCTGTTTAAATTCAAATGGTTGCTTATGTTCCCAAGTGTGGACCTGTCATGCCAAAGAGTGTCCCCCTGCCTAAAACTGTCCCTCCCTGCATCACAATGAGATTCAAGAAGCTATTAGCGTCCATTACTAGGGTCGTTGCTAGGGTCGTTGTTAGAGCATGCCAAATTCATGCCATTTTCTCAAGTTGAACCTAAGTTTGGGACAACTAGAATTATTAAGTTCAGGTAACACTTTGACTGAAAAGTTGAGTAAACTGAAAAGAGGCTGTGGAACCATTTACTTAATAATAATAATTTTAAACAACTAGAATTTGTTTTACAGTGTAGCCTATGTGTGTGTGTAGTGGACGTTACACTGCTTGCTTAGCGAATACTGCTTCCTTCTGATTTGTCTCTTACCGAGGCGCCAACCCAGGACCTCTGCCTTTGCTAGCACACGTGTCGGTGCCACAGAAAAGCTAGCAATTTGGCGATACAAGTGGGGACACTTCAGGCTGGGGAGTCAGTTTCATACATTCCCATGCTCTACATGTGCAGGGATGAGGGATGTTTCATGTAGTAAATGAGGGGAACTTTGGAAATAATTTTCTCTGGAAGGAGATTAAACGTTCACAAATTAATGAATCTGTCAATCTACCCATCGATCCATCTACCCATCCATTCCCTACAGAATGCTGTGTCTCCTAATGCATTTTAGGCAGTATCAAAGGATGCTACACTCAACAAGCATATTTGTCCAAATCATAAATTCCTCTGGCCCTTCTCATGTAGGGAATGAACACTGTTGGCTTGTCGGTGTTGCAGCACATGCATTATTTTATGTAGCAAACAAATAGGAACAAATTAGCCCCCCCATTCGTTCCAACTCAGAATCATGACTATCAAATAATTTTCTCATTCTGTGGACTTACTTGGAGAGCTAACTACTCATGTGTAGGTTATAAGCTAGTTTACATGCTGTGCACTCCTCGTACGAAAGACAGGGAATACCAATGACTTACAAAGGACATGCCTGGGATCTTTCTACTGAGGCTTTGTAGGCCTGCTATAGAACTAGGCCATTGTCTTCTGTAGTGCTCAAAGGCAGCTGACAGTCCTTTAAATAGAAGGATACAGTATCTTCTCATCACTATCCCCATGTGGCCTTGTGATGTGGCCTTGTGATGTGGCCTTGTGAGCGAGTTATGTTTTAACTGAAAAGTCTGTGTAATGCCTACTTTGTGGGGATCAACATGTACTCTATTAACAATTTGAGTAGTGTAAAATATTGTCAAGATCATAAGAAGACATGAGAATTTACTATTTCTAGTTTACCTCCAGATATGAATCTATAATCCTTTCCTTAGACAAAGAACCACTCACATAACCTAGTCCTACACCTTTGTGCTGTCTTGCCAACAGTCTGTTTGGCACGACGCCGGCCAAATAGGAGTTGGCTAAACTGCACAAACAGATCTGGGACCACGCTACGGTGTCCATATTTACATAGATATAGCCTTAGTCTCAGCCAGGCTACCACTCATACATCTCCACCACCCAGAAAGGCATAATGGGCTCTGGCTACTGCAGCAGAACTCTCATGACTCACCCATGCAGATAGGAACTAGGCTTACATTTGGCCTGAACCGACATAGGCTCCGTACCAAATAGCACCCAATTCTGTACATAGTGCACTACTTTGTAACCAGAGCTCTATGGGCTCCTCGTCAAAATGCGGTGCATTAAATAGGGAATAGGGGGCCGTTTGGCACATATCCTGAGTTACACCACATTTCAATTAAAATTCAGTGTTACAACTGTAGCTCAGTACAAAACACATAATTAGCATAATATGACCTGTTGGTTCTACCCTATTTGAAAGTACTGCATATTTAAAGGAGCAATCAGGGATATTATTGAATGTCAATTAGCCATTGATTATTAAAGAACAGAACTTATGAGCATATTTCAACTGTCTTACCCCATCAGAACTATATTTTACTCCATTGTTGGTAACCTTATAAACACTGTATAGCTTTAAAACATTCTTAAAACTATAATTTTGATCTCATGGATGTATAGCTCCGTCTATGAATTTGAGAGTGGTTACATTTCTCCGGCCCCATCCCTCAGCTGTTTACCACAATCCCAGATTTCCCCTTTAAACAATACTGTCTATTTCAGAATTCAGAGTGTGGTTCACCTACTGTGTCGCTCTGGGCTTAGGCACGACACAACGGGGGGACTGCAACATTTTATTGTGTCTCAAAATAACCCAAAGAGGGCTAATGAAGGATTCATTGATTCTGTTAGCTATATTCACCGATGCCTCCTGCCTCATTTATTTATCATTCTATTTTTATTCCATTTATCTTGCTGTGCTGGAGACAGTATTTCCTCCTTGACAACTCAACTAGTGAATCAAAGGAGAGAAGACCTGAGATGATGTTACAGTTGCCTGTGCATGTTGTTTTTCCTTTTGGATTTACCAGCCCTTTCATTTGTCTAGTTTGAGTTGCAGTGATCTTTATTCTTAATTTCTGAGCATGGCACTCCCATCGCTAACGTCGTTCTTACTATTGAAGTCATCTCTTGACTTGTGTAAAATTAGGTAGTTGGGCACCATGCGAGGACAGAGCCTCTTGTTCAATAGATCTGACATGTGCTTTAACCAGATTGATCCTAGACCTACAGAGGATAAAATAAAAATGGCACCTACAAATGTAGGATCTTAATTTGATCACCTTGTTGCAGGAGATCTTTCCTGCAATGCAGGAAATGTTTAACTTGTAGTGTATTTGAGGTTTTAAAAAGGCTTTGGAAGTTTAGCATTTCCAATTAGACATTTCAGACCTTTTACATTAAACGTATCAACCCCTACAAAAATGTTAATTCATTATATTTAATTATTCACATTTCCTGTTGCAAACTGGCTCAAATGAACATCTCAAAGCTGTTGCATACACACTTTTATCTATAGCAACCTAGAGTACTGAGTGCAAACATTTTTGTACTTCTTTCATATTGGTCCCCTATGGGAATTCAACCAACAACCCTGGCATTGCAGGCACCATTCTCTACCAACTGAGCCACACAGGACCAGTAGGGGTTCCTGAAAGTTTTAGGAGCGCTCTGTTGAAGTGTTAGAAAATAGGACCATGGATTTAAAATCCATCCTGAAGGGTTATTGAATTGCAATCGTAGGACCAATGAATTACAAGAACTACACTTTAGTCATTTAGCAGTTGCTCTCAGAGCAACCTTTCTGTTACTGGCCCTCTTATCCGATAGGTTACCTATATAGAGCTGGAGGGATTTTCAATGCACCGGCAGAATAGAGAAGCTACGTCTGGTAAGACGAGGGGTGTGTGTGTCTTTGTCAATAACAGCTGGTGCGCGATGCCTAATATTAAAGAAGTCTTGAGGTATTGCTCGCCTGAGCTAGAGTATCTTATGATAAGCTGTAGACCACACTATCTACCAAGATAGTTCTCATCTATATTATTCGTAGCCGTCTATTTACCACCACAGACCGATGCTGGCACTGAGAGCGCACTCAATCAACTCTATAAGGCCATAAGCAAACAAGAAACTGCTTACCCAGAAGCGGTACTCCTAGTGGCCGGGGACTTTAATTCAGGAAAACTTAAATCAGTTTCACCAAAGTTTTACCAGCATGTCACGTGCAACCAGAGGAAAAAACAACTCTAGACCACCTTTACTCCACACACAGAGATGCATGCAAAGCTCTCCCTAGCCCCCCATTTGGCAAATCTAACCATAATTATATCCTCCTGATTCCTGCTTACAAGATCAAAACCTAAAGCAGGAAGTACCAGTGACTCTCTCAATACGGAAGTAGTCAGATGGAGCGGATACTACGCTACAGGACTGTTTTGCTAGCACAGACTGGAATATGTTCCGGGATTCATCCAATGGCATTGAGGAGTACACCACATCAGTCATCTGCTTCATCAATAAGCGCATCGACGATGTCGTCCCCACAGTGACCGTACGTACATATCCCAACCAGAAGCCATGGATTACAGGCAACATCCCCATTGAGCTAAAGGCTAGAGCTGCCACTTTCAAGGAGGGGGACACTAATCCGGATGCCTATAAGAAATCCCGCTATGCCCTCAGATGAACCAACAAACAATCAAAGCGTCAATACAGGATTAAGATTGAATCCTGCTACACCGGCTATGACGCTCATCGGATGTGGTAGGGCTTGAAAACTGTTACGGACTACAAAGAGAAACCCAGACGCGAGCTGCCCAGTGACGCAACACTACCAGACGAGCAAAATGCCTTATATGCTTGCTTCGAGGCATGCAACACTGAAGCATGCATGAGAGCACCAGCTGTTCTGGATGACTGTGTGATAACGCTCTCGGTAGCCGATGTGAGAAAGACCTTTTAAATAGGTCAACATTCACAAAGCCGCGGGGCCAGATGGATTACCAGGATGTGTCTTTACTGACATGTGCAACCTCTCCCTGACTGAGTGTGATACCTACATGTTTCAAACAGACCATCATAGTCCCTGTGCCCAAGGAAGCAAAGGTAACCTGCCTAAATGATTTACCGCCCTGTAGCACTCATGTCGGTAGCCATGAAGTGCTTTGAAAGGCTGGTCATGGCTCGCATCAATAGCATCCTCCCGGATACCCTAGACCCATTCCAATTCACATACCGCCCCAACAAATCCACAGGTGATGCAATCTCAATCGCACTCCACACTGCCCTTTCCCACATGGACAAAAGGAACACCTATGTGAGAATGCTGTTCATTGACTACAGCTCAGCATTCAACACCATTGTGCCCACGAAGCTCATCACTAAGCTAAGGACCCTGGGACTAAACAAGATCCTGGACTTCCTGACGGGCCGCCCCTAGGTGGTAAGGGTAGGCAACAACACGTCTGCCACACTGATCGTCAACACGGGGGCCCGTCAGGGGTGTGTGCTTAGTCCCCTCCTGTACTCCCTGTTCACCCACGACTGCATGGCCAAACATGACTCCAACACCATCATTAAGTTTGCTGACGACACAACAGTGGTAGGCCTGATTACCGACAACGATGAGACAGCCTATAGGGAGGAGGTCAGAGAACTGGTAGTGTGGTGCAAGGACAACAACCTCTCCCTCAATGTGATCAAGACAAAGGAGATGATCGTGGACTACAGGAAAAGGTGGGCCAAACAGGCCCTCATTAACATCATCAGGGCTGTAGCGGAGCTGGTTGAGAGTTTCAAGTTCCTTGGTGTTCACATCACCAATGATCTAGCATCGTCCAAACACACCAAGACAATCGTGAAGAGGGCACGACAAAACCTTTTCCCCCTCAGGTGACTGAAAAGATTTGGTATGGGTCCCCAGATCCTCAAAAAGTTCTACAATAAGGGCAAAAGGCGAGAGCCAAATGCAGACACAGGAGGCAGATGGTTGAGCTCCGATATTTATTATATCAAAAGGGGTAGGCAAAAGGCAGGTTGTGGACAGGCGAGAGTTCATAAACCAGGTCAGAGTCCAAACAGTACCAGGCAATAGGCAGGCTCGAGGTCAGGACAGGCTCGAGGTCAGGACAGGCTCGAAGTCAGAACAGGCTCGAAGTCAGTACAGGCTCGAGGTCAGTACAGGCTCGAGGTCAGAACAGGCTCGAGGTCAGAACAGGCTCGAGGTCAGAACAGGCTCGAGGTCAGGACAGGCTCGAGGTCAGGACAAGCAGAGTGGTCAGGCAGGCGGATACATCATCAGGACAGGCAAGGTTCAAAACCAGGAGAGCTAGGAAAAAACAGAGACTGGGGAAACTAGGAGCTAGGAGAAAAACTGGTTGACTTGGCAAAACAAGACGAACTGGCACAGAGACAGGAAACACAGGGATAAATACACCGGGGACTAATGGGGAAAACAGGAGACACCTGGAGGTGGGTGGAGACAATCACAAAGACAGGTGAAACAGATCAGGGCGTGACATCTACAGCTGCATCATCGAGAGGATCCTGACCGGTTGCATCACCGCCTGGTATGGCAACTGCTCGGCATCTGACCGTAAGGCGCTACAGAGGGTAATGCGTACAGCCCAGTACATCACTGGGGCCAAGCTTCCTGCAATCCAGGACCTATATAATAGGCGGTGTCTGAGGAAAGCCCATAAAATTGTCAGAGACTCCAGTCACCCAAGTCATAGACTGTTTTCTCTACTATTGCACGGCAAGCGGTACCGGAGCGCCAAGTCTAGGACCAAAAGGCTCCTTCTTATGGCTTCTACCCCCAAGCCATAAGACTGCTGAACAATTCATCAGATGGCCACCGGACTATTACATCGACCCTCCCCCCTATTTGTTTTGTACACTGCTGCTACTCACTGTTTATTATCTATGCATAGTCACTTCACCCTTACCTACATGTACAAATGACCTCTAACCCCCGTACACTGACTCGGTACCGGTACCCCCTGTATATAACCTCCACACTGACTCGGTACTGGTACCCCCTGTATATAACCTGCACATTGACTCTGTACTGGTACCCCCTGTATATAAGCCTCGTTATTGTTATGTTATTGTGTTACTTTTTAAATTTTGTTATTTTGGTTTATTTGGTAAATATTTTCTTAACTCTTCTTGAACTGCACTGTTGGTTAAGGGCTTGTAAGTAAGCAGTTCACGGTACGGTCTACACTTGTTGTATTCAGCGCATGTGACTAATAAAGTTTGATTTGATTTACCTGCCACGAACAACTACGGTGGGTGATCAGTCTCCTTTTTACTGAGTACAGTGGACTGAGCCTATAGGTGGAAGGAACTGAGGACAAATGGAATCAGAGGTCACAACAAGCCTATTCCCCTTAACACACCGTAACACTGTTGTTGTGCTATTGATGACGGCTGGCGTCATTATGGCTGCTCTTGGGCTCCCTCTCTGATCTTCACTTAGACACACACACTGTCTGCATCCCAACTGGCACCCTGTTCCTGATATAGTGCACTACTTTTGACCAGGGACCATATGGCTCTGGTCAAAATTAGTGCACTACGCAGGGAATAAGGTGCCTTTTTGGGATGCATCCACTGGATACTGTGCTCCTCCATGACTTTGCTGACTATGACCGGGGAAACATGGAACAACATATCAACCCGATAGTGGGAGAAAACGAGACAGAGGGGAGGGGAGAGAAAGAGGGAGAGCGCAAGAGACTCCTTTTCCTTTACGCAGTTGATAAGGAGAAAAGGAGACTGGATGGTGGCAGACAGGTGGTGGAGAGCATGAGAGAGGAAACAGAGGTTAGGGGGGAGAAAGAGGGAGAAAGTGATAGACTAGAGAGAGAGGATATGCCTAATCTAGAGAAGAAAGGGACAGTAGGGAGGGTTGTGAAGAAAGAGGGAGGAGACATTAGAAAATGAGAGCCAAGTGGAGGAAAAGGAGTGAAAGAATAAATTAAAGATCAAATTATTGATTGAATGAATGAACAATTGTATTTTTGTAGAGGAAATTAATGGAAATTGTGAGGATGACTGGAGATCTAATGGAGAGGGGTGGGTGGCGAGATAATGGAGATCTAATGGAGAGGGGTGGGTGGCGAGATAATGGAGATCTAATAGAGAGGGGTGGGTGGTGAGATAATGGAGATCTAATGGAGAGGGGTGGGTGGCGAGATAATGGAGATCTAATGGAGAGGGGTGGGTGGCGAGATAATGGAGATCTAATGGAGAGGGGTGGGTGGTGAGATAATGGAGTCCTAATGGAGAGGGGTGGGTGGTGAGATAATGGAGATCTAATGAAGAGGGGTGGGTGGTGAGATAATGGAGATATAATGGAGAGGGGTGGGTGGTGAGATAATGGAGATCTAATGGAGAGGGGTGGGTGGTGAGATAATGGAGACCTAATGGAGAGGGGTGGGTGGTGAGATAATGGAGATATAATGGAGAGGGGTGGGTGGCGAGATAATGGAGATCTAATTGAGAGGGGTGGGTGGTGAGATAATGAAGTTCTAATTGAGAGGGGTGGGTGGTGAGATAATGGAGATATAATGGAGAGGGGTGGGTGGTGAGATAATGGAGACCTAATGGAGAGGGGTGGGTGGTGAGATAATGGAGATCTAATTGAGAGGGGTGGGTGGCGAGATAATGGAGATCTAATTGAGAGGGGTGGGTGGCAAGATAATGGAGATCTAATTGAGAGGGGTGGGTGGCGAGATAATGGAGATCTAATTGAGAGGGGTGGGGTGTAGCGATAATAGAGTGATAATGGGATATTATGTAGAGGGAGGGGTGGAGAGATAATATTTTTATTTATTTATTTTTATTTATCCGTTATTTTACCAGGTAAGTTAACTGAGAACATGTTCTAATTTGCAGCAACGACCTGGGGAATAGTTACAGGGGAGAGGAGGGGGATGAATGAGCCAATTGTAAACTGGGGATTATTAGGTGACCGTGATGGTTTGAGGGCCAGATTGGGAATTTAGCCAGGACACCGGGGTTAACACCCCTACTCTTACGATAAGTGCCATGGGATCTTTAATGACCTCAGAGAGTCAGGACACCCGTTTAACGTCCCATCCGAAAGACGGAACCCTACACAGGGCAGTCCAGAATCACTGCCCTGGGGCATTGGGATATTTTTTTAGACCAGAGGAAAGTGTGCCTCCTACTGGCCCTCCAACACCACTTAGTCATAATGGACAGATAATGGAGAGAGGTGGGGATGTAACAGAGAGATAATGGGGATATTATGCAGAGGGACACGGTGAAGAGGTAATGGAGGGTTAATAGAGAGGGGCAGGTGGAGAGATAATGGGACGAATATGCAGATTGGCAGGTGGAGAGATAATGGAGGGCGGACTGGAGCGATAATGAGGGTGAGGTGGAGAGATAATGGAGAGATGATGTAGATGGGTGGGCTGGAGAGACAATGAAAGGACAATAGAGAGGGTCATATACAATTTTATTGGTCATATACATGTGTTAAGCAGATGCTATTGCGGGTGTAGCAAAATGCTTGTGTTCCTAGCTCCAACAGTGCAGTAATATCTAACAAGTAATAATTTTTTCCCACAACAATACACACAATACACACAAACCTAAGTAAAGGAATGGAATTAAGAATATATAAATATATGGACGAGCAATGTCAGAATGGCATAGACTAAGGCACAGTAGAACAGAATATAGTATATACAGTGGGGCAAAAAAGTATTTAGTCAGCCACCAATTGTGCAAGTTCTCCCACTTAAAAAGATGAGAGAGGCCTGTAATTTTCATCATAGGTACACTTCAACTATGACAGACAAAATTAGGAAAAACATCCAGAAACTCACATTGTAAGATTTTTAATGAATGTATTTGCAAATTATGGTGGAAAAAAAGTTTGGTCAAATTTGGTCAATAACAAAAGTTTATCTCAATACTTTGTTATATACCCTTTGTTGGCAATGACAGAGGTCAAACATTTTCTGTAAGTCTTCACAAGGTTTTCACGCACTGTTGCTGGTACTTTGGCCCATTCCTCCATGCAGATCTCCTCTAGAGCAGTGATGTTTTGGGGCTGTTGCTGGGCAACACGGACTTTCAACTCCCTCCAAAGTTTTTCTATGGGGTTGAGATCTGGAGACTGGCTAGGCCACTCCAGGACCTTGAAATGCTTCTTACGAAGCCACTCCTTGGTTGCCCGGGCGGTGTGTTTGGGATCATTGTCATGCTGAAAGACCCAGCCACGTTTCATTTTCAATGCCCTTGCTGATGGAAGGAGGTTTTCACTCAAAATCTCACGATACATGGCCCCATTCATTCTTTCCTTTACACGGATCAGTCGTCCTGGTCCCTTTGCAGAAAATCAGCCCCAAAGCATGATGTTTACACCCCCATGCTTCACAGTAGGTATGGTGTTCTTTGGATGCAACTCAGCATTCTTTGTTCTCCAAACACGACGAGTTGAGTTTTTACCAAAAAGTTATATTTTGGTTTCATCTGACCATATTTCATTCTCCCAATCTTCTTCTGGATCATCCAAATGCTCTCTAGCAAACTTCAGACGGGCCTGGACATGTACTGGCTTAAGCAGGGGGACACGTCTGGCACTGCAGGATTTGAGTCCCTGGCGGCGTAGTGTGTTACTGATGGTAGGCTTTGTTACTTTGGTCCCAGCTCTCTGCAGGTCATTTACTAGGTCCCCCCGTGTGGTTCTGGGATTTTTGCTCACAGTTCTTGTGATAATTTTGACCCCACGGGGTGAGATCTTGCGTGGAGCCCCAGATCGAGGGAGATTATCAGTGGTCTTGTATGTCTTCCATTTCCTAATAATTGCTCCCACAGTTGATTTCTTCAAACCAAGCTGCTTACCTATTGCAGATTCAGTCTTGCCAGCCTGGTGCAGATCTACAATTTGGTTTCTGGTGTCCTTTGACAGCTCTTTGGTCTTGGCCATAGTGGAGTTTGGAGTGTGACTGTTTGTGGACAGGTGTCTTTTATACTGATAACAAGTTCAAACAGGTGCCATTAATACAGGTAACGAGTGGAGGACAGAGGAGCCTCTTAAAGAAGAAGTTACAGGTCTGTGAGAGCCAGAAATCTTGCTTGTTTGTAGGTGGCCAAATACTTATTTTCCACCATAATTTGCAAATAAATTCATAAAAAATCCTACAATGTGATTTTCTGGATTTTCTTTCTCATTTTGTCTGTCATAGTTGAAGTGTACCTATGATGAAAATTACAGGCCTCTCTCATATTTGTAAGTGGGAGAACTTGCACAATTGGTGGCTGACTAAATACTTTTTTGCCCCACTGTACATACTGTATGAGATGAGTAATGCAAAAATATGTACACATTATTATTTCAATTCTATGTATATAGGCAGCAGCCTCTAATGTGCTAGTGATGGCTATTTAACAGTCTGATGGCCTTGAGATAGAAGCTGATTTTCAGTCTCTCGGTCCCAGTTTTGATGCACCTGTACTGACCTCGCCTTCTGGATAATATAGGGGTGAACAGGCAGTGGCTCGGATGGTTGTTGTCCTTGATGATCTCTTTGGCCTTCCTGTGATATCGTGTGCTGTAGGTGTCCTGGAGTGCAGGTAGGTTGCCACCCGGTGATGCGCTAGCCAGACTTCACCACCCTCTGGAAATCCCTGCGGTTGTGGGTGGTTCAGTTGCCGTACCAGGCGGTGATACAGCAGGGCAGGATGCTCTCAATTGTGCATCGGTAAAGGTTTGTGAGTGTTTTAGGTGCCAAGACAAATTTATTCAGCCTCCTGAGGTTGAAGAGGCGATGTTGCGCCATCTTCACCACCCTGTCTGCGTGGTGGACCATTTCAGTTTGTCAGTGATGTGTATGCCGAGGAACTTGAAGCTTTCCACGTTCTCCAATTGATGTAGATAGGGAGGTGCTCCCTCTGCTGTTTCCTGAAGTCCACAATCAACTCCTTTGTTTTGTTGACTTTGAATGAGAGGTTATTTTTCTGGTACCACACTCCCAGAGCCCTCTCCTCCTCCCTGTAGCCTGTCTCATCATTGTTGGTAATCAAGCCTACTACTTTTGTGTCGTCTGCAAACTTGATGATTGAGTTGGAGACATGCTTGGCCACGCAGTCATGGGTAAACAGGGAGTACAGGAGGAAGCTGAGCACGCACCCTTGTGGGGTCCCGGTGTTGAGGATCAGCAAAGTGGAGGTGTTGTTTCCTACCTTCACCACCGGTGGGCAGTCCGTCAGGAAGTCCAGGACTTCACAGGGGGGTTTAGACCCAGGGCCTCGAGCTTAATAATAAGCTTGCAGGGTACTATGGTGTTGAATGCTGAGCTTTAGTCAATGAACAGCATTCATACGTAGGTATTCCTCTTGTCCAGATGGGATAGGGCAGTGTGCAGTGCGATGGCA
>NC_034185.2:13672840-13695340 GCF_002021735.2 Oncorhynchus kisutch | reverse complement strand
TGGGATGATAGAGGGAGATGAAGAGAGAGAGTGGGATGATAGAGAGATGGAGAGAGAGTGGGATGATAGAGGGAGATAAAGAGAGAGAGTGGGATGATAGAGGGAGATGAAGAGAGAGAGTGGGATGATAGAGGGAGATAAAGAGAGAGAGTGGGATGATAGAGGGAGATAAAGAGAGAGAGTGGGATGATAGAGGGAGATAAAGAGAGAGAGTGGGATGATAGAGGGAGATAAAGAGAGAGAGTGGGATGATAGAGGGAGATAAAGAGAGAGAGTGGGATGATAGAGAGATGGAGAGAGAGTGGGATGATAGAGGGAGTGGGATTATAGATGGAGAGATGGAGAGAGAGTGGGATGATAGAGGGAGTGGGATTATAGATGGAGAGATGGAGAGAGAGTGGGATGATAGAGGGAGTGGGATTATAGATGGAGAGAGAGTGGGATGATAGAGGGAGTGGGATTATAGATGGAGAGAGAGTGGGATGATAATGGATGATAGAGGGGGAGAGGGAGATGGAGAGAGAGTGGGATGATAGAGGGAGATGGAGAGAGAGTGGGATGATAGAGGGAGTGGGATTATAGATGGAGAGCTGGAGAGAGAGTGGGATGATAGAGAGAGTGGGATTATAGAGAGAGATAGATGATAGAGAGATGGATGATAGAGGGATGATAGAGGGATGATAGAGGGAGAGATGGATGATAGAGGGAGAGATGGATGATAGAGGGAGAGAGGGATGATAGAGGGAGATGGATGATAGAGGGAGATGGAGACATGTAGAGGGAGTGGGATGATAGACTGAGATGGATGATAGAGGGAGATGGAGAGAGAGTGGGATGATAGAGGGAGTGGGATTATAGATGGAGAGCTGGAGAGAGAGTGGGATGATAGAGAGAGTGGGATTATAGAGAGAGATAGATGATAGAGAGATGGATGATAGAGGGATGATAGAGGGATGATAGAGGGAGAGATGGATGATAGAGGGAGAGATGGATGATAGAGGGAGAGAGGGATGATAGAGGGAGATGGATGATAGAGAGAGATGGATGATAGAGGGAGATGGAGACATGTAGAGGGAGTGGGATGATAGACTGAGATGGATGATAGAGGGAGATGGAGACATGTAGAGGGAGTGGGATGATAGAGAGAAAGTTAATTAAAGAGTTCAAGAAGCTGCTTGATACTACAGTAAATAATCTGGTTGTTTGCAACACATTGTGTTGACTCTGGAACAAAAGCCTGTGAGTGTGTGTGTGTGTCTGTGTGTGTGTCAAGAATGTAAACAAGACGAGCACAATAACGCCCAACAAATAGTCCCTGGCCACCGACAGTGAGGAATAAACAGTGATCTTCAGATGGAACTGCTGCTCACCTCCCCCATGATTCAAGTATTTGATAAAAGCATGGTGTGTTCGCTACGAAGCTGTCTGCCTCCCACTGATTGAAAGTTTTGACATTCTAAAAAACCTATATCCCTGCAGAGAGTATCAATGTGAAGCTTCCACTAAGAGAGGGAATCAGAACTGGCTAACTGAGGAAGATCAAAAAATGAAAATGTGGTTGTTTTTTTGCTTTCTGTGTGTTTGTTAAAGTATTCATGTGTATTGCATGTTAACAATTGCACACAATACTTGGTAAAGCAGCAGATGTAACCGTTCATGTAACCCCTTATATAGTGTTATAAAGCATTTCTATAGACTAGTCATTATGAACCCCCTTTAAAGGTTTACTAGGGTTAGTTTTGTTTCATGTTAATTGGGACAAAAATATGTACTCGTCCTCCCACTGGTCCTCTACCAGGTTCCTTTAGGTCTGGGAGTGATTCCTCACTACGTGACCTGGCCAGGAAACACTCTGGGTCCTAGTCATAGCCTAAAATGTAACAAGGTCCCAGATTAGGAAACCCTTCTGGCTCTAACACTAAGGAGAGGGATTGAGAGTTTACCCCAGGTTCTGGAACCAAATCACATTCACCTAGTGGCAGCCTAGGCAGAGAGCTCATGTACATTCTCTAAAGGGGTGCAGATCAAGTCTTGATATCATGAATTGGATTCCTGCCTGTAAATTGATGAAAATTAGTATTTGTCAACAAGCTAGCAAATGCTAGCTAGCCAGTGTGTGTTTTCATTTGAATTATACCTATCGTTATTGACTTTGGGTAGTTTTTCACCAACGGTGACACAATAGGAGGCTATGCAGAATTGGCAGTGGGACAGCTTTTTCATTGCTCAAGAGCGTACTTCTGTATCAGGGTGTGGGTTGTACTCTGTGGAGCTCAAACTTAGAGTCTCAATACAGAGATTCTGAGACATCCTGATGACATGGAGCTGCCTGTCTACCTGACTGCCCTTTGACATGCTGACCTGACCACAAGCTCCGACCACCACCTCCGCTGACCCTCTAGCTACCCTCTAGCTATGAGTTTCCAGATCATCTCAATGGCACGTCCATCTGCTGGAGGTTTCAAGAAGCACTCAAACAGACTTGATCTATCGAACCATAGAATGATAGAACCAAAATGGGTTCTATCGCTTGCTTCATACAGTGCCTCCGGAAAGTATTCAGACCCCTTTACTTTTTCCACACTTTTTCAGTACCCCATAACGACCAAGAAAAAACTTTATTTTTATTTTTTATGTTTGCAAATGTATTCAAAATAACAAACTTAAATATCACCTTTACGTAAGTATTCAGAACCTTTACTCATTACATTGTTGAAGTACCTTTGGCAGCGATTATAGCCACAAGTCTTCATGGGTATGGCACACCTGTATTTGGGGAATTTCTCCCATTCTTCTCTGCAGATCCTCTCAAGCTCTGTCAGGTTGGATGTGAAGCATCGCTGCACAGCTATTTTCAGTTCTCTCCAGAGATGTTTGATTGGTTCAAGTCCGTGCTCTGGCTGGGCCACTGAAGGACATTCAGAGACTTTTCCCGAAGCTACTCCTGTGTTGTCTTGGCTGTGTGCTTAGGGTCGTTGTCCTGTTGGAAGGTGAACCTTTGCCGCAGTCTGAGGTCCTGAGCGCTCTGGATTAGTCCTGAGCACATCAAGGATCTCTCTGTACTTTTCTCCATTCATCTTTCCCTCGATCCTGACTAGTCTCACTTTCCCTGCAGCTGAAAAACATCCCGACAGCATGATGCTGCCACCACAATGCTTCATCGTAGGGATGGTGCCAGGTTTCCTCCAGACGTGACGCTTGGCATTCAGGCCAAAGAGTTCAATCCTGGTTTCATCAGAACAGGATCTGCTTTGCCTTTCTCTCAGATCCTTCACAGCTTTGTGGAAGTTACCTGTGGTGCTGATGTTTAGGATGAGGCATACAGCATATTTGGACATTTTCACTTAGGGGTGTACTCACTTTTGTTGCCAGCGGTTTAGACATTAATGGCTGTGTGTTAAGTTATTTTGAGGGGACAGAACATTTACACTGTTATACAAGCTGTACACTCACTACTTTACATTGTAGCAAAGTGTAATTTCTTCAGTGTTGTCACATGAAAAGAAATACTCAAATATTTACAAAAATGTGAGGGGTGTACTCACTTTTGTGATATACTGTATATCGCTTTTTGTGTCCTCTAGGGCATTGCTGTCTATATGGAATTTGTATTTGGGGTCCTGGCAACTGGACCAAGAAAAACCAAGAAAACTTTTAAGAAGGAACACCTGCTAATTGAAATGCATTCCAGGTGACGACCTTCTGAAGCTGGATGAGAGAATGCCAAGAGTGTGCAAGGCTGTCTTTTTAAAAATGGCAAGTCATTCTTATTTACAATGACGGCCTACCCCGGCCAAACCTGAATGACGCTGGGCCAATTGTGTGCCGCCCTATGGGACTCCCAATCACGGCCAGATGTGATACAGCCTGGACCAGGGACAATAGTGACTCCTCTTGCACTGAGATGCAGTGCCTTAGACCGCTGCACCACTCAGGAGCCCACATCAAGGCAAAGGGCGGCTGCTTTGAAAAATGTCAAATATAAAATATATTTTGATTTGTTTGACACTTTTTTGATTACTATATGATTCTATATGTGTTATTTTGTAGTTTTGATGCATTCACTATTATTCTACAATGTAGAAAATAGTAAAATAAAGAAAAACCCTTGAATGAGTAGATTCGTCCAACCTTTTGACTGGTACTGTATATCTGTCTATTGTCACGCCCTGGTCTTAGTATTTTGTGTTTTCTTTATTATTTTGGTCAGGCCAGGGTGTGACATGGGTTTATTATGTGGTGTGTTTTGTCTTGGGGTTTTTGTAGGGTATTGGGATTGTGGTATAGTGGGGTTATCTAGAATAGTCTATGGCTGTCTGGAGTGGTTCTCAATCAGAGGCAGGTGTTTATCGTTGTCTCTGATTGGGAACCATATTTAGGCAGCCATATTCTTTGAGTGTTTTGTGGGTGATTGTTCCTGTCTGTGTTTGTTTGCTTGCACCAGATAAGGCTGTTTAGGTTTTCGCGGTTCTTGTTTTGTTAGTTTGTTCATGTGTAGTTTCTTTATTAAAGAACCATGAATCAAGATAACCACGCTGCTTTTGGTCCTCCTCTCTTTTGATAGAAAACCGTAACAGTCTATTTATATTCCCTTTCTTACTTTAACTATTGCACATTGTTACAACACTATACATAGCCAATAATATAACATTTTAAATGTTTCTTTTCTTTAAAAACATTTTTGGAGTGTAATGTTTACTGTTAATTTCTGATTGTTTATTATCTATTCCACACGCTTTGGCAATGTAAGCATGTTTCCCATGCCAATAAAACCCCTTTGAATTTAATTGAGAGAGAGAGAGACTTAGAGTCAAAGAGAGCCAGAGTGAGAGGGAGGGGGGGGGGTTGAATTATCATATATACTGTATGTATTAATCTTTTCTCAAGAATATGTTCTGTGTTATTCCCACATTGATATATTCATCATCAGGTCAGAAGTTGAATGGGCGTGTGAAGTCATGATTTAGCTCATGCAGTGCCGAGTCACCCACCACTGAAGGTGTGCATTCTTCACACCTGGATAAGCAACACCCACCCATTGACAGTGTTATCTTGAACATTACACCTAACCATGGGAAAAATGTGATCGTGGATGAAAAGTTCAACATGTTAGTTCATTAAAGTTCACATTGTCAGTAACATGAGTAGGCTAGACGCATGTGCACACTCAGAAACAATATATCTGTGAAATGTCCTGTTATTCATAAGTATAGGCTATAGACATGCAATCATTTGAAACAATGGAAAGTCTTACTTAACTATTTAAATGGAAATTTCCAGGCCACAAATATAATTTTAATAGATTCCTGCGACCCAGCTGTTCATTTTTGTCATTTTTGTCCTCTTTAATGGACATTCGATTTTGGTCTGCATCTCTAAGGCCATACATGCTGCTGTGTTAGGTCCTGTTGTACCTTTGAGAGAACATTCTGGGCTTTTCAAGTGGGACCTGGATCATTTTTTCTTTCTGGTTCTTCAAAATGGTTCCCATCACCATTAACATATTTGATTGTAAGTGTGTGTAATTGTGAAATGTACATTTTATTTATTTTTGTGAGTTTGATATTCAAATAGTTTTTAAGCCTATCCCAAACCTTTACCCTTACATTAATCATCCAGGTTTAATGTCTAAACTTAACCCTAACCTTAATCATTCAGGGTTAATGTCTAAACTTAACACTAACCTTAAAAATGTGAAGTTAATGTCTAACCTTAAGATTTCAGAGTTAATACCTAAACTTAACCTTAAACACTTTAAAATCTGAAGTTTGCAACAACTTCTAAATTTGACATTTGATATACATGGATGAACGTCTGATTCTGACGTGACTGTGAGACATAATTACAAATATTAGGTCTATTACTTTTAATATGGACGGTGTGCATTCCGACATTTGGCATTAATGAGGAGGGAGTTTTCTTGCTCACTGAGAGTCTGTTTGTTTATGCACTTTGTTGTTTTACGAGAGGAAGTGGTAAGCGATACTGACACTGTCGCCTCTTGGCCAACAGTCCAAGTGATGTATGTAACCTTGGTCTCAGATCATTCCTCGACTGTAGCTTACACCTCAATGATCACTGTCAGTGTTCAATGAAACCACTCTTGATTTTATTTTTGAATGAACATCTGTCTTGAGTGAATCAATACATACGAGAGAGAATCTTTGTTATGGGAACTTACTAGACCAGAGGTCCTAATAAATGCACGGTGTTCATAGATTTTGTATTCAGCAAAAACTTTCATCTGATCAGGGGTGAAACCTTGGTTTTGGAAGTGGGGGGACATAAATATATATATATATATATATTTTTTTTAATCTATCCAGTCCGATGAACACGCCAAACAGCCTACCCGGCTGCTTGGAGGCGTCTGCATGGTCCTAAAGCACACCGTTTCCTCGTTTTGTAACACATTCCAATGATAATAACTGGGGGGTGGGACAAAAATGCCATTTCAGAATGTGGGGGGGGGGACATGTCCCCTCCGTCCCCAGTGAAAGTTGTGCCCCTGGATCTCATTACTCTTTTGATCAAGAGGCTAGAATAGAATTTGATTCAAGGTAGTGGTGGACATAATAGATAGCAAAGTCAATTAAACTAATCGAAGGAAGAGATTTAGTCCTCAAAATAAACCTTTTTGAATGATTGAAGACGAACCAACCTATCCACAGATTCAAGGAGCTCATTGTTGAGTTTATAACTGTTTTATTACAACGTTGATACAAAATTAAATAAATGTAGACCATTATGAAATATAAATTATAAAATGCTGTTTACCCTAACAAACGTGTTAGTCATGCGTTAGTCATATGGCATATTTACAGATATTTACAAAAAATAAATTATGCACCAATATATTATAATTTCATATTAAAATATACATTCAGTGTTTTTTCAATTGGATAGAAAGGGCTTTTTAAAAATTCAGCTCCTTCACGCTGTCTTCTTCATCGTCATCATCACTATCGTCCTCATCATCATCACTGCTCGAGTCTTCGTAGAGGCAGATGGTTGCTTGGACTGGGTAGTTGCGCAGAAGCATCTCTGCATCCTGGTACAGATAATCGAAGCATCTCGATTTGGGCCAGAACAATCTAGAGAACAAAACGGTCTCACGTTAGGAGTTTGAATGGGAAATACAAAGTAGGCGAGGATATAATTGAGAACGGATATGGAGAGAATGCCCATCTCAATCACCATTACGCACAAACAGAGACGCATATATTTAATCATGTAGCCTATGTATGTTGGTGATATTACTGAGGCAATTTCACTTACTTCACTGGGTGAGTGATCTGAGGACTCTTGCGGTGTTTGATGTCTGGAAATCCTCCAATGGTCTTTGTGTAAGGCTGCGAGGGGATAAAGAAAGACAATCATGTTAGCATTTCGTCCACTATACCTAAACCTATGAAACATCAAACTTAATTCCTCTACAAACTATTGACACGAATAATTTAGTTTTGAAAGTAGTCTGTACTAACCATGTGTGTCGCGGCCCTGCATTCCCTGTCTGCTTTGGCATCCCAAGGTCTCCACAAATTAGCGGGCTGTTGAACAGAGTTTCCTCCGGTGATTGCGCCAATTAATCCACAATGAGAGATGATATTCTCCATGGTTTCTGATGATAGAGTGTCCCGAGCAAATCCTCTGAGAGTTTGCGATTGAGAGTGATCACAAAGTCGAGTCAGACGCCTTCTATATATCGGGCCATGGTGCTCGTGTCAAATTGCGCATTGACACTACCCAACATGTCCATGCGCCACGGTGGTGAGGTGTCAGTCAAGTCACACTTCGGCAAACCTGCAGCATATGGTCACACTCGGAGCCCAGAGTGGCCATGTTTTAGAATAGGTGTAACTTTTGTTGTGGGATATTGTAAACATCTCAGAATTATAAATAATATTAGCCATGTCAGTTGTGTGAATATACATTCAGTGTTTTTTCAATTGGATAGAAAGGGCTTTTTAAAAATTGGCCTACTTTTGATCCATAATACATTTTTGATTAAACGTTTATTTACACAAGTTCTAGCGTATTCTACACAACAGGAAGAGGAATACAATATTGTTATTAGCTATTTTTTGTATATATATATTATTAAAAACGAAACATCCATATGATCAATACAATTGAATCATCTAAACCTACAGGCCAACCTTTACAATTAATTTAGGCCTACGAATGTACTTATCCTCTCTGACATCCTTCGTTCTGCAACTGCGTTTCTCCTTTCGAACCATTTGCTTTTCAAGTGTGAAATAGCACGTGCCGATATGTGGACAGGGTCAAGCTGCGCCTGGTCAAGAAAAGGAGGAGGGGTTTATGGAGGCCGGCGGCACGCGTAAGGTTTGTTTTAGAGACCATTGTTTTTGAAACCATTCTCTTAAACGGGAGGTGTTAAGTAATCATAGACATTTTATTAAAATGCATATCACCCTCCTCACCGTACCTTTTGTGCTCCCAAACGGTTGATTCATTTACAAGAGATCTAGGTCTATATGTGAATTAACCCTGCAAGGTGTGAAATAGACCACCTTTTGCAAGCATTTCAATTTTTACTTTAACCTTCATTTAACTAGGCAAGTCAGTTAAGAACAAAATCTTATTTACAATGACGGCCTAGGAACAGTGGGTTAACTGCCTTGTTTAGGGGCAGAACGACAGGTTTTTATCTTGTCAACTCAGGGATTGATATAGCAACCTTTTGGTCACTGGCCCAATGCTCTAACCACTAGGCTACCTGCGGCCCCAAAAAGTGTTGGTTCCACCAGTAGAAAAACATCTACCAAATAAGCAGAAATACACAAAGCTACCAGCCGCCTATTGTTGCAAATTGGAATAATGTGATTGCCCGAGCCATTTTGTGTATTCAAATTTCCATATGAAACGCCTAGGCTATGAATACGCCACTTCGATACTGAAGTGGATTTTTCATAGCAGGTTGGGTTTCATAGCAGGGTGGGAGAACTTCCTCAGCAGGTTAGGAGACTTAGGTGAAGGTTAGGATAAGGGTTAAGGTTAGCGAAAATTCTCCCCTAACCCCTATGTCATTCAATTTGTATCAAAGTGGCTTGAAAAGTGTGTCCCATGAATAACAGGACCTTTCATCAACATACTTTTGGTCATGCAGTGTATGTGGACACCTGCTTGTCTAACATCTCATTCCAAAATCATGGGCATAAAATAAGGAGTTGGTCCTCCCTTTGCAGCCTCCACTCTTCTGAGAAGGCTTTCCACTAGATGTTGGAACATTGCTGCTATAACAGCCTCCACTCTTCTGGGAAGGCTTTCCACTAGATGTTGGAACATTGCTGCTATAACAGCCTCCACTCTTCTGGGAAGGCTTTCCACTAGATGTTGGAACATTGCTGCTATAACAGCCTCCACTCTTCTGGGAAGGCTTTCCACTAGATGTTGGAACATTGCTGCTATAACAGCCTCCACTCTTCTGGGAAGGCTTTCCACTAGATGTTGGAACATTGCTGCTATAACAGCCTCCACTCTTCTGGGAAGGCTTTCCACTAGATGTTGGAACATTGCTGCTATAACAGCCTCCAATCTTCTGGGAAGGCTTTCCACTAGATGTTGGAACATTGCTGCTATAACAGCCTCCACTCTTCTGGGAAGGCTTTCCACTAGATGTTGGAACATTGCTGCTATAACAGCCTCCACTCTTCTGGGAAGGCTTTCCACTAGATGTTGGAACATTGCTGCTATAACAGCCTCCACTCTTCTAGGAAGGCTTTCCACTAGATGTTGGAACATTGCTGCTATAACAGCCTCCACTCTTCTGGGAAGGCTTTCCACTAGATGTTGGAACATTGCTGCTATAACAGCCTCCACTCTTCTGGGAAGGCTTTCCACTAGATGTTGGAACATTGCTGCTATAACAGCCTCCACTCTTCTGGGAAGGCTTTCCACTAGATGTTGGAACATTGCTGCTATAACAGCCTCCACTCTTCTGGGAAGGCTTTCCACTAGATGTTGGAACATTGCTGCTATAACAGCCTCCACTCTTCTAGGAAGGCTTTCCACTAGATGTTGGAACATTGCTGCAGGGACTTGCTTCCATTCAGTTGCAAGAACGTTATTGAGGTTGGGCACCGATGTTGGGTGATTAGGCCTGGCTCGCAGTTCTTCCACACCGATCTCGACAAACCATTTCTTTATGGACCTCGCTTTGTGCACGGAAGCATTGTTATGTTGAAACAGGAAAGGGCCTTCCCCAAACTGTTGCCACAAAGTTGGAAGCACAGGATCGTCTAGAATGTCATTGTATGCTCTAGCGTTAAGATTTCCCGTCACTGGAACTAAGGGGCCTGAACCATGAAAAACAGCCCCAGACCATTATTCCTCCCCTACCAAACTTTACAGGTGGCACTATGCATTCGGGCAGGTAGAGTTCTCCTGGCACCTGCTAAACCCTGATTTGTCAGACTGCCAGATGGTGAAGTGTGATTCATCACTACATAGAATGTGTTTCCACTGCTCCAGAGTCCAAATGGCATTGAGTTTTACACCACTCCAACATGACGCTTGGTATTGCGCATGATGATTGTAGGCTTTTGTGTGGCTGCTCGGCCATGGAAACCCATTTCATGAAGCTCCCAACAAACAGTTATTGTGCTGACGTTGCTTCCAGAGGCAGTTTGGAACTCGGTAGTGAGTGTTCCCACCAAGGACAGACAATTTTTACTTGTTTGTGTGGCCTACCACTTCGTGGCTGAGCCGTTGGCGCTCCTAGATGTTTCCACTTCACAATAACAGCTCTTCCAGTTGACAGTTGACCGGGGCAGCTCTAGCAGGGCAGAAATTTGACAAACTTACTTGTTGGAAAGGTGGCATCTTATGACGGTGCCATGTTGAAAGTCTCTGAGCTCTTCAGTAAGGCCATTCCACTGCCAGTGTTTGTCTATGGAGATAGCATGGCTGTGTGCATTTTTTAAAATATACATCTGTCAGCAACGGGTGTGACTGAAATAGCCGAATCCACTCATTTGAAGGGGTGTCCACAAATACTGCTGTATACAGTGCCTTGCGAAAGTATTCGGCCCCCTTGAACTTTGCGACCTTTTGCCACATTTCAGGCTTCAAACATAAAGATATAAAACTGTATTTTTTTGTGAAGAATCAACAACAAGTGGGACACAATCATGAAGTGGAACGTCATTTATTGGATATTTAAAACTTTTTTAACAAATCAAAAACTGAAAAATTGGGCGTGCAAAATTATTCAGCCCCTTTACTTTCAGTGCAGCAAACTCTCTCCAGAAGTTCAGTGAGGAGCTCTGAATGATCCAATGTTGACCTAAATGACTAATGATGATAAATACAATCCACCTGATATTTACCTGACAAAGAAGTGATATTGTCCTGATTTTGACCTGATTTTGACCTGATATTGGCATAATAAAGACCTGATATTGACCTGATTTTGACCTGATTTTGACCTGATTTTGACATGATTTTGACATGATATTGACAATATATTGACCTGATATTGTCCTCATATTGACCTGATCTTGACATAGTAAAGATGTGATTTTGACCTAATAAAGACATGATATTGACCTAATAAAGACCTGATATTGACCTGATTTTGACCTGATATTGACATGATATTGACCTATCAAAGACCTGATATTGTCCTCATATTGACCTGATATTGACAAAGTAAAGACGTGATTTTGACCTAATAAAGACGTGATATTGATGTGATATTGACCTAATAAAGACCTGATATTGACATGATTTTGACCTGATATTGACATGATATTGACCTATCAAAGACCAGATATTGTCTTCATATTGACCTGATAAAGACCTGATTTTGACCTGATCTTAACCTGATATTGACATAAGAAAGACCTGATATTGACTATTCAAAGACCTGATATTGTCCTGATATTGACCTGATATTGTCGTCATATTGACATAGTAATGACGTGATTTTGACCTAATAAAGACGTGATATTGATGTTATATTATCCTGATAAAGACTTTATATTGATCTAATAAATTTGTGATATTTACTTGAAATTGACTTGATATTGACGTGATATTGAAATTATATCGAACTGACAATAAACTGATATTGACCTGCTATTGACCTGATATTGAACTGATATTGACATGATATTGACCTGATTTTAGGGCGGCAGGAATTCTAGTGGTTATAGCTTTGGGCTTGTAACCGAAAGGTTGCAAGTTTGATTCCCAGAGCTTACAAGGAAAAAATTATGTAGTTCTACCCCTGAACAAGGAAGTTAACCCACTGTTCCTAGGCTGTCATTGAATAAAATAATTTGTTAATTAACTGACTTGCCTAGTTAAAAAAATTATAATATTGACCTGTTATTGACCTAATAAAGACCTGATATTGACCTGACAAAAAACTGATATTGACATGATAATGACCTGATATTGACCTGATAATGACCTGATACTTACCTGATAGACATGATATCTACCTAATAAAGACCTGATTTTGACCTGATATTGACTTGATAAAGACCTGATATTGACTTGATAAAGACTTGATATTGACCTGATATTTACATGATGTTGACCTGATAAAGACCTGATATTAACCTGCTATTGACCTGATATTTACATGGTGTTGACCTGATAAAGACCTGATAAAGACCTGATATTGACCTGATATTGACCTGATTTTGACTTGATATTGACCTGATATTGACTTGAAATTGACCTGATATTGACTTGATTTTGACTTGATATTGACCTGATATTGACTTGAAATTGACCTGATATTGACTTGATATTGACCTGATATTGACTTGATATTGACCTGATATTGACTTGATATTGACCTGATATTGACTTGATATTGACCTGATATTGACTTGATATTGACCTGATATTGACCTGATATTGACTTAATATTGACCTGATAATGACCTGATATTGACCTGATAATGACCTGATATTGACCTGATAATGACCTGATATTGACCTGATATTGACTTGATATTAACCTGATTTTCATGTAGTAGGCTATTGGTAATAGTAGGCCTGTCTGGTCATGATGAATAATACAACGTAAATCAACAGCATTTTAATTGTAATACCTGGACTCTTCTGGGAGTTATTTATTGGACTGCTCTCTTCATTTTTACCTTCACTTTGTCCCCCATAAGAGGCTATGTGCTAGTACCACCTGAATGGAACCAACATGATAAACTTCTCAACTTTTAGATCAACTTCTCAACCCCTGTCCAGACTTAACCAGGGTGAAGTGTTGCTGGTCCTCCTGTGGGAACTAGGAACCCACTCTGTGCTCATATTCAGGTGTCGGCATGGTTGGGCGTGAAGTTTACACACCTCCAGGGATGAAAGCAACTCTGAATGAACCAGAGACTGGTGCATGTACTGGTGCATGTACTGGTGCATGTACTGGTGCATGTACTGGTGCATGTACTGGTGCATGTACTGCACACATCATTGACCTGATGAAACTTGGTATTGACATAAAACTAGATCATATAGAATATAGAATATATATTTTGACATCTACTGTTAACTTATTACTGTAGAGTTATGTTATGAGTATGCCCTATCCCTTTCTGAAACCATGGATTGTAAGGGCATAGTTCTGTCTCTATCTGAACCACAATAGCTTTTGTGGTACAGGTCCATAGGTTTATGATCCATAGGTCCCAAAATTTAGCCACTTTACAGCCTCTAAATTAAATTTCAATTTCAAGTTAAGGGCTTTATTGGCATGGGAAACGTATGTGTACATTGCCAAAGCAAGTGAAATAGATCATAAATGAAAGTGAAATAAACAATAAAAAATGGACAGTAAACATTACACTTCCATAACAATAAAGACATTTCAATTGTCATTTTTTTCATATATGCAGTTTTGTGATGATGTTCTCTCTCTCTCCCTCTCTCTCTCTCTCTCTCTCTCTCTCTCTCTCTCTCTCTCTCTCTCTCTCTCTCTCTCTCTCTCTCTCTCGTTATGATATTATGCTATTTGCTTTTGTTTCTTTCATCTTAACCCTTATTTCAAGCTGAACTTTGAAGAAACTTAGAATGAACTCTGTCCGTCGATCAGTTCCCAGGGTAAGGTGAGAGGTCCACTGGTTTTCGGTGGGTGTTGTTGCTCTGCCTACCGGGGCGTGAAGAATGCACACCTCCAGGGTTGAAGAACACTGATGTGAACACACATGTGCCGGACAAGGGACATGGCAGTCACATGCCCCTGTGACCTTAAGACCTGGGGCCGTATGTATCAAGCTTCTCAGAGTAGGAGAGCTAATTCAGGATCAGTTTGGCTTTGAAGATCACAATGAATATGACTACTTGGACAGGGGAGACCTGATCCTGGATCAGCACTCCTCCTCTGAGACACTTGATACATATGGCCTCTGGTATTACAGTATAGTTTCATATAGGGCTTTTAGAGAAAATGGAATCCAATGGAGAGGCTGGGTATAGATTCAGATGGATTCATTAAAACACTGAAGGGCTTTTATAGAAAATGGAATCCAATGGAGAGGCTGGGTATAGATTCAGATGGATTCATTAAAACACTGAAGGGCTTTTAGAGAAAATGGAATCCAATGGAGAGGCTGGGTATAGATTCAGATGGATTCATTAAAACACTGAAGGGTTTTAGAGAAAATGGAATCCAATGGAGAGGCTGGGTATAGATTCAGATGGATTCATTAAAACACTGAAGGGCTTTTAGAGAAAATGGAATCCAATGGAGAGGCTGGGTATAGATTCAGATGGATTCATTAAAACACTGAAGGGCTTTTAGAGAAAATGGAATCCAATGGAGAGGCTGGGTATAGATTAAGATGGATTCATTAAAACACTGAAGGGCTTTTAGAGAAAATGGAATCCAATGGAGAGGCTGGGTATAGATTCAGATGGATTCATTAAAACACTGAAGGGCTTTTAGAGAAAATGGAATCCAATGGAGAGGCTGGGTATAGATTCAGATGGATTCATTAAAACACTGAAGGGCTTTTAGAGAAAATGGAATCCAATTGAGAGGCTGGGTATAGATTCAGATGGATTCATTAAAACACTGAAGGGCTTTTAGAGAAAATGGAATCCAATGGAGAGGCTGGGTATAGATTCAGATGGATTCATTAAAACACTGAAGGGCTTTTAGAGAAAATGGAATCCAATGGAGAGGCTGGGTATAGATTCAGATGGATTCATTTAAACACTGAAGGGCTTTTAGAGAAAATAGAATCCAATGGAGAGGCTGGGTATAGATTCAGATGGATTCATTAAAACACTGAAGGGCTTTTAGAGAAAATGGAATCCAATGGAGAGGCTGGGTATAGATTCAGATGGATTCATTAAAACACTGAAGGGCTTTTAGAGAAAATGGAATCCAATGGAGAGGCTGGGTATAGATTCAGATGGATTCATTAAAACACTGAAGGGCTTTTAGAGAAAATGGAATCCAATGGAGAGGCTGGGTATAGATTCAGATGGATTCATTAAAACACTGAAGCAGAAACTGAAGCTACCCCTTTGCTTTGTTTGGTTTTATTATACTGAGTTTTGAGACCAACTTTTTCAGAATCGTTCAGAATCGTTACTACCTATACAATGTCAGGGACAAACAGCAACATCGCTAAAGTAGTTTATTATTTCTCTCTCAGTTTCAAAATGTAAGTTCCACCTCCCTAACCTTAATGTATAACTAACTGTTTTGTCTGGAAAGGCCTGACTGGAAGTGTGAACCTCTGGAAAGGCCTGACTGGAAGTGTGAACCTGTGCTTGTGGAGGGTGTTACCTCTACCTACATGTACATATTACCTCAATTACCTGGACTAACCGGTGCCCCCACACATTGACTCTGTACCCGTTGTAAATAGCCTCACTACTCTTATTTTATTGTTGTTCCTTAATTATTTGTTAACTTTTCCACCAAAATGTTTTAAAACTACTTTGTTGCATTTCAGTGGAAGGTCAACACCTGTAGTATTCGGCGCATGTGACAAACACAATTAGATTTGATTTAATTTGATTTGACTGGCTAAGTGACTGTGTGCATTGGGAGGGTGTTGACACTGGCCTGGGGAAGGTGACAGAGCCAGACACAGTCAAGCAGTCTGGGGTTGAGGTTTCCAGAGTCACACCCACTATTACCAGCAGCAGAAAGAGGGTGCGTCTCATAAGGAAATGGTGCTCTATTATTGACCTGGGTCTGATGGTCTGATGGTGCTCTATTATTGACCTGGGTCTGATGGTGCTCTATTATTGACCTGGGTCTGATGGTCTGATGGTGCTCTATTATTGACCTGGATCTGATGGTGCTCTATTATTGACCTGGGTCTGATGGTGCTCTATTATTGACCTGGGTCTGATGGTGCTCTATTATTGACCTGGGTCTGATGGTGCTCTATTATTGACCTGGGTCTGATGGTGCTCTATTATTGACCTGGATCTGATGGTGCTCTATTATTGACCTGGGTCTGATGGTGCTCTATTATTGACCTGGATCTGATGGTGCTCTATTATTGACCTGGGTCTGATGGTGCTCTATTATTGACCTGGGTCTGATGGTGCTCTATTATTGACCTGGGTCTGATGGTGCTCTATTATTGACCTGGATCTGATGGTGCTCTATTATTGACCTGGATCTGATGGTGCTCTATTATTGACCTGGGTCTGATGGTGCTCTATTATTGACCTGGGTCTGATGGTGCTCTATTATTGACCTGGGTCTGATGGTGCTCTATTATTGACCTGGGTCTGATGGTGCTCTATTATTGACCTGGGTCTGATGGTCTGATGGTGCTCTATTATTGACCTGGATCTGATGGTGCTCTATTATTGAACTGGGTCTGATGGTGCTCTATTATTGACCTGGGTCTGATGGTGCTCTATTATTGACCTGGGTCTGATGGTGCTCTATTATTGACCTGGGTCTGATGGTGCTCTATTATTGATCTGGGTCTGATGGTGCTCTATTATTGACCTGGGTCTGATGGTCTGATGGTGCTCTATTATTGACCTGGGTCTGATGGTGCTCTATTATTGATCTGGGTCTGATGGTGCTCTATTATTGACCTGGGTCTGATGGTCTGATGGTGCTCTATTATTGACCTGGGTCTGATGGTGCTCTATTATTGACCTGGATCTGATGGTGCTCTATTATTGACCATGCCCGGTTTCCCAAAAGCATCTTAAGGCCGTTAGAGCCATAGTTAATTGTTATAACCATTGTACATCATTAGATCTATAATTTATTGTTAGAACCATAGTTAATTGGTAGAACTATAATTCATTGTTAGAACCATAATTAATCGTTAGAACCATAGTTAATAGTTGGAACCGTAGTTCATCGTCAGAACCATAGTTAATCTTTAGAACCATAGTTAATCTTTAGAACTACAGTTCATCATTAGAACCATAGTTAATTGTTAGAACCATAGTTCATCGTTAGAACCATAGTTCATTGTTGAAACCATAGGATCCTATGCTTCTAACAATGAACTTAGCCTTAAGATGCTTTTGGGGAACTGGCTCAGAAAGTAGTGCACTATGTAGAGAAAGGGGTAGTGGACTATGTAGAGAAAGGGTTAGTGGACTATGTAGGGAAAAGGGTAGTGGACTATGTAGGGAAAATGGTAGTGCACTATGTAGGGAAAAGGGTAGTGGACTATGTAGGGAAAATGGTAGTGCACTATGTAGGGAAAATGGTAGTGCACTATGTAGGGAAAATGGTAGTGCACTATGTAGGGAAAATGGTAGTGCACTATGTAGGGAAAATGGTAGTGCACTATGTAGGGAAAATGGTAGTGCACTATGTAGGGAAAATGGTAGTGCACTATGTAGGGAAAATGGTCGTGGACTATGTAGGGAAAATGGTAGTGCACTATGTAGGGAAAATGGTAGTGCACTATGTAGGGAAAATGGTAGTGCACTATGTAGGGAAAATGGTAGTGCACTATGTAGGGAAAATGGTAGTGCACTATGTAGGGAAAATGGTAGTGCACTATGTAGGGAAAATGGTAGTGCACTATGTAGGGAAAATGGTAGTGCACTATGTAGGGAAAATGGTAGTGCACTATGTAGGGAAAATGGTAGTGCACTATGTAGGGAAAATGGTAGTGCACTATGTAGGGAAAATGGTAGTGCACTATGTAGGGAAAATGGTAGTGCACTATGTAGGGAAAATGGCAGTGCACTATGTAGGGAAAATGGTAGTGCACTATGTAGGGAAAATGGTAGTGCACTATGTAGGGAAAATGGTAGTGCACTATGTAGGGAAAATGGTCGTGCACTATGTAGGGAAAATGGTAGTGCACTATGTAGGGAAAATGGTAGTGCACTATGTAGGGAAAATGGTAGTGCACTATGTAGGGAAAATGGTAGTGCACTATGTAGGGAAAATGGTAGTGCACTATGTAGGGAAAATGGTAGTGCACTATGTAGGGAAAATGGTCGTGGACTATGTAAGGAAAAGGATGAAAAGCAATTCGATTAAATTAAACTCGTCCTTAGATGTGATACAATTATGTCTGAAATCTTAATGTCTTGTTGCAGTATATCAATGCCATGAGGCTAAAGACAACATATTACAAGTAGTTACCACAGCATTACTATGTTGGTATCTCTTGATTCCTTGTAGAGTAGAGTGTCATGTGAGTAGCACTTTATTTTACAGTACAGAAATTGTCTGGCATGTACCTGGTACCAATGGGTACTTTATTTTACAGTACAGAAATTGTCTGGCATATACCTGGTACCAATGGGTACTTTATTTTACAGTACAGAAATTGTCTGGCATATACCTGGTACCAATGGGTACTTTATTTTACAGTACAGAAATTGTCTGGCATATACCTGGTACCAATGGGTACTTTATTTTACAGTACAGAAATTGTCTGGCATATACCTGGTACCAATGGGTACTTTATTTTACAGTACAGAAATTGTCTGGCATATACCTGGTACCAATGGGTACTTTATTTTACAGTACAGAAATTGTCTGGCATATACCTGGTACCAATGGGTACTTTATTTTACAGTACAGAAATTGTCTGGCATGTACCTGGTACCAATGGGTACTTTATTTTACAGTACAGAAATTGTCTGGCATGTACCTGGTACCAATGGGTACTTTATTTTACAGTACAGAAATTGTCTGGCATGTACCTGGTACCAATGGGTACTTTATTTTACAGTACAGAAATTGTCTGGCATGTACCTGGTACCAATGGGTACTTTATTTTACAGTACAGAAATTGTCTGGCATATACCTGGTACCAATGGGTACTTTATTTTACAGTACAGAAATTGTCTGGCATGTACCTGGTACCAATGGGTACTTTATTTTACAGTACAGAAATTGTCTGGCATGTACCTGGTACCAATGGGTACTTTATTTTACAGTACAGAAATTGTCTGGCATATACCTGGTACCAATGGGTACTTTATTTTACAGTACAGAAATTGTCTGGCATGTACCTGGTACCAATGGGTACTTTATTTTACAGTACAGAAATTGTCTGGCATGTACCTGGTACCAATGGGTACTTTATTTTACAGTACAGAAATTGTCTGGCATGTACCTGGTACCAATGGGTACTTTATTTTACAGTACAGAAATTGTCTGGCATATACCTGGTACCAATGGGTACTTTATTTTACAGTACAGAAATTGTCTGGCATATACCTGGTACCAATGGGTACTTTATTTTACAGTACAGAAATTGTCTGGCATATACCTGGTACCAATGGGTACTTTATTTTACAGTACAGAAATTGTCTGGCATATACCTGGTACCAATGGGTACTTTATTTTACAGTACAGAAATTGTCTGGCATATACCTGGTACCAATGGGTACTTTATTTTACAGTACAGAAATTGTCTGGCATATACCTGGTACCAATGGGTACTTTATTTTACAGTACAGAAATTGTCTGGCATGTACCTGGTACCAATGGGTACTTTATTTTACAGTACAGAAATTGTCTGGCATGTACCTGGTACCAATGGGTACTTTATTTTACAGTACAGAAATTGTCTGGCATGTACCTGGTACCAATGGGTACTTTATTTTACAGTACAGAAATTGTCTGGCATATACCTGGTACCAATGGGTACTTTATTTTACAGTACAGAAATTGTCTGGCATATACCTGGTACCAATGGGTACTTTATTTTACAGTACAGAAATTGTCTGGCATGTACCTGGTACCAATGGGTACTTTTTTATTTTCTATTTCATTTGACCTTTATTTATCTAGACAAGTCAGTTAAGAAAAAATTATTATTTACAATGACAGCCTAGGAACAGTGGATTAACTCTTGGTCGGGGGCAGAAGGACAGTTTTTTTTTACCTTGTCAGCTCGGGGATTCGATCTTGCAACCTTTCAACTACAAGTCCATCTCTCTAACCACGAGTCTACCTGCCGCCCTACTGGCTGGTATTTACTTCAAAGACTTGGTTACAATGGTGCCGAGTTATGCTTGTGCAATGAGTCCCAAAGAAACAAAGAAGTACATTGTAATTATTATTTAGTTACCACATTATCATGTAGTTTCTAAATAAATACCAGGTCATTATTATTTGTGTTATCACTATTTGAACAGCAGGGGGAGCAAGAGAGTCAAAAGCGTGATCGCAAACTCCTCTTCCTCTGTCTGGTTTCTTGAGCCATTGTATTGTAACACTCCCTGTCCACCAGTTGAGGGTAGTATTGTACCTATAGGTCACATCTCAGAGCACAGCTGGTTTGGTTAGATCTGATGTTTGATTTGATATCAGATGCAGCATTACTTCCAATATGTTTCATGCAGGATATAGTGTAGGGTATAGTGTAGTGACTGAACTGTCCTGTGAATATTATATTTTACATGGCTAAACATCAGGTATGTATCAGGTGATCAGGGTCGAGGAGTAATCCGTTACATGTAAGGGATTACAAAAAACGCTAACCGTAATCCGTTACGTTACCAGCAAAAATACTGTGATCAGATTACGGATACTTTTGAAAAAAATGGATGATTACTTCTCTTTTTTCTCAGTGACGTTCAAATCATCATTGAAAAAAGGCGCAAGTTTAAGTTTGTTCCACCTGAGAGAGTCTGACCACAAGTCAGAGACCACTATGATGTCAGAGACCACTATGATGTCAGAGACCACTATGATGACACACCAAATGTGTTTGATGGATCGCGGGAAAAGAGCAGGTATAGGGTTTTGTAAGCTATAGTCCAAGCTATGTCTTCCAATGGTGCGATTGCTGTCGGCATCCAAAGATGATCCAACTTTAATTAACGCTTGGAGGTCAGGATGACAGCAGTGGTGTAGTCTACGGTGATACGGATATCACTTATTATTGATATCTACATAGCACATTAATGTGAATCACACTGCTGCTCTCTCATTTAGCTACTTGTGCCTTACGGACTGTGGTTGTTGTGGATGGCTGTTCACAAATCTAAAGGTGTATTTGAACCCAATAATGTTTGAATTCAAGACGTTTAAGCTGCCTATCAATCATTGTTTTTGAAACCAGTAGACAGCCAGTGAAAAATGCGCTCTTGCAACAGCTGCACAGTGTGGATCCCAGCCTATGGAATAACAGCTGCACAGTGTGGATCCCAGCCTATGGAATAACAGCTGCACAGTGTGGATCCCAGCCTATGGAATAACAGCTGCACAGTGTAGATCCCAGCCTATGGAATAACAGCTGCACAGTGTGGATCCCAGCCTATGGAATAACAGCTGCACAGTGTGGATCCCAGCCTATGGAACAACAGCTGCACAGTGCGGATCCCAGCCTATGGAACAACAGCTGCACAGTGTGGATCCCAGCCTATGGAACAACAGCTGCACAGTGCGGATCCCAGCCTATGGAACAACAGCTGCACAGTGCGGATCCCAGCCTATGGAACACAAGTGGGGTTTTCTTCTTCTTCAGTAGTTCTCAAAGAATACCAATGAGCGCAGCATTTATTTTTCAACTGGAATCAATGAACACAATCAGTCCTCCATGACAACAACATCCTAAACAACAGAATAGGGCTGGCTAGTAAGTCCTTAGTTTTGGGGTCATGCCCAGGTAAAACTATTTGTCTAATCTGTACTTCCATATTTTCAAGTCTTATTCTTGGAGATCAAGGGGTATACATTTTTTGGAATGACTGGAATTCTGATAGACTTTGGATTTTAATGTAAAGCTATAATTTAATCATATCTTGTAGAAAGCGATGGGTTAGAAGAAGCCTACATAACCAACCCATAAAATAAAATGTAACATACATTCATATACGGCCAATTATGTAAACTTGAACACTGATTTATCCTGCAATAGATGTGGTTCAATTAGTGATATACATGTATGTCTTCTTCTAATTCCTCTTAAGGGGAAAGTAATCTAAAAGTAACTGAATGTAATCAGATTACGTTACTGTGTTTGCGTAATCCAAAAGTTACGTTATTGATGCAATTTTGGACATGTAACTGTAATGGATTACATTTAG
>NC_034185.2:13652840-13662840 GCF_002021735.2 Oncorhynchus kisutch | reverse complement strand
CCTTTACACTTGTGTGTATAAGGTAGTAGTTGTGGAATTGTTAGGTTAGATTACTCGTTGGTTATTACTGCATTGTCGGAACTAGAAACACAAGCATTTCGCTACACTCGCATTAACATCTGCTAACCGTGTGTATGTGACAAATAAAACTGGATTTGATTTGTTCACAACCACAGACCACGTCTAACCACGCCAGACCAGGACCTCCACATCCGGCGCCTTCACCTGCGGGATCATCTGAGGAGGGTGGGGGTTGCTGAAGACTATTTCTGTCCTTTTGTGGGGAAAACCTCATTCTAATTGGCTGGGCTTGGCTCCCCAGTGGGTGGGCCTATGCCCTCCCAGGCCCACCTATGGCTGTACCCCTGCCCAGTCACGTGAAATCCATAGATAAGGACCTAATGATTTTATTCAAATTGACTGATTTCCTTCTATATAACTGTAACTCTGTAAAATCTTTGAAATTGTTGCATATTGTGGTTATATTTTTGTTCAGTATATAATGACATATAATTGCATATGTCAGGTTATCCAAAGTGACTGACAGTTTACAGTCTCATACACATGTTTTGTGTGTATAAGGTCCCTGTGGGAATCTTCTTTTCATCCCTTTGGACTGACAACATTCCATCTTTCTCTTCATTCAACTTAATTTGGCACAAATGAGATTGATTTCTTTGTTGGGAAACATTAATCGCTAGCTCTAGCTCAATCCAGTGCTGTGGTTATTAGCGACAACTGAACTGGCCAAGTCATTTGTATTTTGATAGCTACCATGACCTAATCACCATATATCATTAATATTCACATGAAAACATTAATTAGAAAAGCATGGTGAGCCTGATTTATGATAATGGAACGTGAATATGCGAGAGCTACTTTAATCTAGGAGTATAGGACCTGTTCTGGTGTTATCTGTGATTAGCATGTCATTACCATAGCGTGGCTTATATCTATTAGAAGCTCAGATCCTCATCGGCTCACTGAGATCTCTGAACAGTGATGGGTGACAGCCATTCTAAGTTCCTGTGTCAGGCATGCAGGAGGCAAGAAGAATGTAGTCTACATTCATATTTCACATCCCACAGAAATACAGGCAGTTTACAAATTTCAAACTGAATTTCAGAAACTGGTTGAAGTACGTTTATTGTCATGTGCCTCCTAAGCAGTTTCGAGGGTACACACACACACACACACAAACGCACACATGCACGCATGCACGCACGCGCGCGCACACACACACACACACACACACACGCACGCACGCATGCACGCGCACACACACACACAAACGCACACACGCACACATGCACACACACACACACACACACACACACATGCGCACACACACACGCACACACACACACACACACATACAGTGTATCAATATATTATGTCTATGTTCTGTTACATGCATATTCATTTACGTTTTTGTGTCTACCCCTGCTTTTGGTTTTCTATAAGCAGTTTCTTCCTTTCTTGACCTTGACTGAGTTGCTGGTCATGTGACCCGCAGTAAACAGGCAGTTTGTTTCTCTAATAGAAGAAGACCATGTGTGATTCTGCATAGACGGGTTGGTTGTTTAGCAACCAAACCGAGGCGTGTGCAACTATGGGGCAGAACAGACGGGTTTGGCTTTAGAATGTTGACAGCATGCAAACATGTAAACAGCTGTGCTGGCTGGAATTGCGTGGACCAGCGTTAGCCTTAGTTTCTACCATCATGCCACCCAAAGTTAAAGAAGGTTGGAGTAATGGAAAGGAAAGGAAAGTGTTTCTCAGTCACAGGTGCATGATCTTTTAAATAAAAAACAAGATGTCTACTAGCAATTGTTACAGCCACATGAAAATAGCTGTAAGAGCTTTGTCCAAATACTGGTGGACTCAACTAACAAAAGAAGGGCTGATCTGACCAGAGAGGTCCAAGACATTAAGAACAGTTTGCAGTTCTCCCAGGGAGAGGTGGATGTCATGAAATTGACTTGCCGCAAGATGACAACAAACTGTAAGTCTAAGCGAGATGACATCAGCACTGACTGTGAATCATTATCACAGATGACTGGGGAAACAGACTAGAGGGACAATCCAGGAGGAATACCATTGTTCTGGATGGCATACCAGAGTCACTGCATGAGACCTGGACGGAGTGAGGAGAAAGTAGAAAAATGATCACTGAAAATCTGCAGATGGATCATACAAAGATTGAGGTGAAGCATGCCTACAGGTCTGGAAAACCTTTAACTAGTACAGGTGACAGACCCAACGGTCAAGTTCCTAAGGTTCAAGGACAAGATGGCTGTTCTGGACAGAGCCAAGAACTTGAGAGGAGCCAACATCTTCCTCAATGAGGACTTCTCTGAAGCTGTGCGCCAAAGGCAGAAAAAACTTATTCCAGAGCGTGGGGACATTGTCCACCCTCCCTTCCAAAAGCCTGGGAGGGGTGAGAGACCAAGCTTCTGGGTCAGTAGCTTCAGCCAAACATCACATATACACACACATACACCAATTGATGCCAACTAGCACCTGATTTACTGACTATTAGATAAACAATGTTTTTTACTTGATTTTACTTCTTGTTTTTTTCTCCATATTATGTCTCCGATAAGCTACCCAGGAAAGGGCTAAGAATAGCCCATTTTAATATATGTAGCCGTATAAATAAGCTTAATGAAATTAATAACTTGCTAACATTGGATAACATTCAAAAATCTCCTAAACTCACTTAGACAATTTATTTGATGATACAGCCGTAGCAATACAAGGATATAACATCTACAGAAAAGACAGGAATGCCTACGGGTGAGGTGTTGCGGTACATGTTCACCTGTCTCATCTAAAGCCTCTTCTTTTGGAGTGCTGCTATAGGCCACCAAGTCCTAACAGTCAGTATTTAGATAATATGTGTGCAATGCTTGATATGCCAGGAATACAACTTTCCCAAAGCAGATGCTTTATTTGCACCCCCCATGGCAATTGAAAGGATTCCAGGAGCCAACCCAAAACAACGCCGGCGAAGGAGAGGTACTTGGAGTGGTCTTCTAGTCGTATTTAGCTAATGTTCAGTCTCTGGATAATAAAGTTCATGAGCTCAGGGCGCGGGTCTATTTCTAGAGAGACATCAGGGATTGTAATATACTCTGCTTTATGGTAACATGGCTCTCTCAGGATATACTGTCCGAATCGGTCCAGCCAGCTGGATTCTCAGTTCATTGCGCAGATAGGAATGAATATCTCTCCAGGAGAAAAAAGGGCGGGGTGTATGTTTCATGATTAACGACTTGTGGTGTAATTGTGATTACATACAGGAACTCAAGTCCTTTTGTTCCCCCGATCTAGAATACCTCACAATCAAATACCGACCGTATTATCTCCCAAAATAATTATCATCGGTTATAGGCACGGCCGTATATGTCCCCCCCTAATGCTGATACCACGACAGCCCTCAAAGAACTCCACTGGACTTTATGCAAACTGGAAACCACATATCCTGAGGCTGCATTTATTGTAGCTGGGGATTTTAGCAAAGCAAATTTGAGGAAAAGGATGCCTAAGGTCTATCAACATATCGACTATACTGTAGTACTCACGCTGCCAAAAAACTTGATAACTGTTACTGCAACTTCCGAGATGCCTATAAGATCCTCTTCCGCCCACCCTTCGGCAAATCTGATCACGACTCCATTTTGCTCCTCACTTCCAATAGGCAGAAACTCAAACAGGAAGCACCCGTGCTCAGGACTATTTAACGCTGGTCCGACCAATCGGATTCCACACTTCAAGATTGTTTTGATCACGCAGACTGGGATATGTTCCAGGTAGCTTCTGAGAATAACATTGAATACACTGATTCGGTGACTGAGTTTATCAGGAAGTGTATAGGAGATGTTGTACTCACTGTGACTATTAAAACCTACCCTAACCAGAAACCATGAATAGATGGCAGCATTCACGCAAAACTGAAAGCGAAAACTACCCGCATTTAATCATGGCAAGGTGACTGGGAATATGGCAGAATACAGTGTATTTATTCCCTCCACAAGGCAATCAAACAGGCAAAACATCAGTATAGAGACAAAGTGTAGTCACAATTCATCAGCTCAGACACGAGACGTATGTGGCAGAGACTACAGACAATGATGGACTACAAACGGAAAACCAGCCAAGTCGCGGACACTGACGTCTTGCTTCCAGACAAGCTAAGCTTTAAGGATAACACGAGTGCCACCGATGCGACCCGCTACCAAGGACTGTGGGCTCTCCTTCTCCGTGGCCGATGTGTGAAAGACATTTAAGCGTGTTAACCCTCGCAAGGCTGCCAGCCCAGATGGCATCCCTAGCCGCGTCCTCAGAGAATGCGCAAACCAGCTGGCTGGTGTGTTTACGGACATATTCAATCTCTCCCTGTCTGCTGTCCCCACATGCTTCAAGATGGCCAGCATTGTTCCTGTTCCCAAGAAAGCAAAGGTAACTGAACAAAATGATTATTGCCCCGTAGCACTCACTTCTGTCATCATGATGCTTTGAGAGACTAGTCAAGGACCATATCACCTCTACCTTACCTGTCAGCCTAGACAGGTAACTATTGTTAGCCATCCATAATGATAAGCCACCAGGTATAGACAACCTTGATGGGAAACTATTGAGAATGGTTGAATACTGTATTGCCACCCCTGTTTGCTATATCTTTAACCAAAGCTTAAAGGAGTGTGTGTGTCCACAGGTATGGAAGGAAGCTAAAGTAATTCCACTGCCTAAAAATATTAAAGCACCCTTTGCTGGCTTTAACTTTCTTGTTTACCCAACCGTGGGACAGACCTTTTTTGTTCCCACACTCGGGAATGTGACTCTCTATTAGTTACATGGACTCTTGGCCTCACATCCTATTCTAAACACCTCTGGCCGGCTTTGTTGTCACGATCTTCTTGGTAGGCAAACTCAGACCAAGGTGCAACGTACTTAGGGTTCCACATTTTATTAAAGTGAAACAACCAACAAAAACAATAAAGAAACAAACGACCGTGATGTACAATTGAAATGCTCTCATGCAAAAAAAACAAGATCCCACAACCACAGTGGGGAAAAGGCTGCCTAAATATGATCCCCAATCATAGACAACGATAGACAGCTGCCTCTGATTGGGAACCATACCAGGCCAACATAGAAATAAAAAAAGCTAGAGTCCCCACCCTAGTCACACCCTGACCTAACCAAAATAGAGAATAAGGCTCTCTAAGGTCAGGGCATGACAATTCATTTTACCTGATCAAATTGCTGTACAATATAATCTTGTTGCTATCTAATGCACATTCAAATGTCATAAATCAACACTGTAGAGCTCTTTTGTCCTCTGCCGTGCCTTGATTGTATTACTACTGATGATATCTGGAAATGTGCATGTACACCCTGGCCCATCTACTGTTCCTAGCCCCAATTCTGACTTGTGCTCTGATATCTGCTTCACTGATTTCTGCTCTCATAAAAGCCTGGGATTTCTGCACGTTAACACTAGAAGGTTATTACCTAAAATGGATCAATTGAAAGTGTGGGTTCACAGCTCCAATCCAGATGTGTTGGTCATTAGTAATATGTGGTTATTAAGGAAGAGTGTTTTGAATACTGATGGTAACCTTTCTGGTTATAACCTTTTTCATCAAGACAGATCTTCCAAAGGTTGGGGAGTGGAAATCTTTACCAAGGATCACCTTCAGTGCTTGGTTGTGTCCACCAAGTCTGTCTCCAAACAATTAGATTTGCTGGTTTTAAGCCTTAAACTTTCAAATAGCTCTTTGTTGACTGTTGCTGGGTGTTATCATCCTCCATCAGCACCGGCCGTTACCTTACCTGCCCTAAACTCTCTCCTGGTCCCTTACTCTAAGTATGAATTGTCCTGCTAGGTGACCTAAACTTGGACATGCTTAAACCACCTGATTAAAGCAATGGGACTCCCTAAATCTTTCTCAGATTATTACCAATACCCCAAGGTATGACTCCAAACACAAGCTACTCTCCTTGAGGTTATCCTCACAAATAATCCTGATAGGTATCAGTCTGGTGTTTTCTGTAATGAACTTAGTGATCACTGTTTTACAGCCTGTATTTGTAATGGCTGGTCAGTGAAACGACATGTCCTGATTGGTCATAGACGCTTGCTAAAAATGGTAACATGGCTCTCTCAGGATATATGAGCAAGCCTCCCTTCACGACCTTACCTCTGTAAATTGGTATAGAATCAGCTTGATCCCCTCTGTTGAAGACTCTTGACCCTTTATTGTATTGTGAACAAACACGCCACCTTGAAGAAAATTAAAAACAGGTTCAGTCCCTGGTTCGACTGATCTTTCAGAGTTACTCCACCTCAAGAATTGCATTTGGCGAATGCATATTCAAGCTGACTGGCTCTCGTTCAGGCAAATGAGAAATAACTGCACTCAGGCTATCCGGAAGGCCAAAATTAGTTACTTTAAGGAGCAGTTCTCTCTCTGTGGGTCTAACCCCAAGAAGTTCTGGAAAACAGTTAAAGACCTGGAGAATAAACCCTCCTCCTCACAGCTGCCAATGTCCCTTAAAGTTGATGTTGATGATGTGGTTGTTACTGACAAGAGGCACATGGCTGAGCTCTTTAATCACCACTTCACTAAGTCAGGATTCCTATTTGACTCAGCCATGCTTCCTTGCCCATCTAACATTTCCTCATCTCCCACCCCGTATAATGCGACTAGCCCCGATGCTCCTCCCTCTTTTTCCCCTGCACCGCTACAAAGTTTCTCCCTTCAGGCGTTCACTGAGCCGAGGTACTAAAGGAGCTCCTTAAACTTGACCCCCCAAAAAACATCTGGGTGGTTTATGGTTTAGACTCTTTCTTCTTTAAGGTTGCTGCCCATATCAACGCCAAGCCTATCTCTGACCTTTTCAACATGTCTCTCCTCTCTGGGGAGGTTCCCATTGCTAGGAAAGCAGCCACGCTGAGTCCTTTATTTAAAGGGGGAGATCAAGCTGATCCTAACTGTTATAGACCTATTTCTATGTTGCCCTGTTTCTCAAAGGTGTTGGAAAAACGTGTCAATAATCAACCGACTGGCTTTCTTGATGTCTATAGTATTCTTTCTGGTATGCAATCTGGTTTCTGCTCAGGTTATGGATGTGTCACTGAAACCTGAAAGGTCCTAAATTATGTCACCATTTGCCCTTGATTTTAAGCAATGTTCTGTTGCTATTTTTATTGACATGGCCAAAGCTTTTTATACGGTAGACCATTCCATTCTTGTTGGCTGGCTAAGGAGTATTGGTGTCTCTGAGGGGTCATTGGGCTGGTTTGCTAACTACTTCTCTCAAAGAGTGCAGTGTATAAAGTCAGAACATCTGCTGTCTCAGCCACTGCCTGTCACCAAGGGACTACCACAAGGCTCGATCCTATGCCCCATACTCTTCTCAATTTACTTCAACAACAAAGCTCATGCAGTAGGATACAGTCTTATACACAGCTGGCCTCTCCCTGGAGTTTGTTAGAAATGCTCTACAACAAAGCTTTCTTAGTGTCCAACAAACTTTCTCTGCCCTTAACCTTGTTCTGAACACCTCCAAAACAAAGGTAATGTGGTTTGGTAGAAGAATGCCCATCTCCCCACAGTTGTGATTACTATCTCTGAGGGTTTAGAACTTGAGGTAGTCACCTCATACAAGTACTTGGGATGATGGCTAGATGGTACACTGTCCTCTCAGCACATATCAAAGCTGCAGGCTAAAGTTAAATCTAGACTTGGTTTCTTCTATCGCAATCGCTCCTCTTTCACCCCAGCTGCCAAACTAACCCTGATTCAGATGATCATCCTACCCATGTTAGATTACGGAGACGTAATTTATAGATCGGCAGTTAAGGGTGCTCTCGAGCGGCTTGATGATCAGATTTGCCACCAATGCTCCTTATAGGACTCATCACTGCACTTTATACTCCTCTGTAAACTGGTCATCTCTGTATACCCGTCACAAGACCCACTGGTTGATGCTTATTTATAAAACCCTCTTGGGCCTCACTCCCCCCTATCTGAGATATCTACTGCTGCCCTCATCCTCCACATACGACACCCGTTCTGCCAGTCACATTCTGTTGAAGGTCCCCAAAGCACACATCCTTGGTTCACTCGTTTTTTCAGTTCACTGAAGCTAGCGACTGGAACAAGCTGCAACAAACACTCAAACTGGACAGTTTTATCTCAATCTCTTCATTCAAAAACTCAATCATGGACACTCTTACTGACAGTTGTGTCTGCTTTGCGTGATGTATTGTTGTCTTTACCCTCTTGCCTTTTGTGCTATTGTCTGTGCCCAAAAATGTTTGTACCATGTTTTGTGCTGCTACCATGTTGTGCTACTGCCATGTTGTTTTGCTACCATGTTGTTGTCATTTTGTGTTCCTACCATGTAGTGCTATCACTAGTATTGCTGCCATGCTATGTTGTTGTCTTAGGTCTCTCTTTATGTAGTGTTGTGTTGCTGCCATGCTATGTTGTTGTCTTAGGTCTCTCTTTATGTAGTGTTGTGTTGTCGTGATGCTATGTTGTTGTCTTAGGTCTCTCTTTATGTAGTGTTGTGTTGTCTTAGGTCTCTCTTTATGTAGTGTTGTGTTGTCGTGATGTGTGTTTTGTCCTATATTTGTATTTTATTTTTTAAATTTTAATCCCAGACCCCTTTCCACGCAGGAGGCCTTTTGCCTTTTGGTAGGCCTTCATTGAAAATAAGAATTTGTTCTTAACTGACAAGTCTAATTCAATAAAGGTTAAAGAAAAAGAAAAAAGAAAAAAAGAAAAAACAGCCACCCATTCAGTTTGCTGCCTGCTCTTAGTAAACTGATGGAAATAATTATTTGACCAAATACAATGTTATTTTTCAGAGAACAAGATTACTACTGACTTATAGAGAAAGGCACTCAACTTGTCAAATAACAGATGATTGTTTTAAGTAAATTGTTTTAAGTAAATGGATAATATGATTGTAGTTGGTGCTGTATTGCTAGATTTCAGTGCAGCCTTTGATGTTAATGATAATAATTTGTTATTGAAGAAACTTATTTGCTATGGCTTTACATCACCTGTCATCACAAGGTTGGAGAGTTATTTATTTAATAGAACCCAGAAATTAGTCTTCAATGGAAGCTTCTCTAACATCAGACATACACATTGCGGTGTTCCTCAGGGCAGTTACTTTGGGCCGTTACTGTTCTCTATTTTCACAAATGATTTGCCTCAGGTCTTACACAAAGCTAGAATGACTATGTATGTGGATGATTTGATACTCTACATGTCAGCACTCAAAGCCAGTGAGCTCACTGAAATGAAAAATAAGTTACAGTCAGTATGAGAATGGGTGATTAATAATACTGGTCTTAAATACATCTAAAACTTAAATTGTATTTGGTTTCAAAACATTCTCTAAAACCTGAACCTTAGCTGGGGTTGTGTATAAAATGTGTGACCATTGAGCAAGTTGATGAAGCTAGACTCCTAGGTATAACATTGGATGGTCAAATTTGTCTGGTAGTAGTCTGAGTGGGAAAGGGAAAGGAGGATGGGTGTTTAAGGAGAGAGACACAAGAATACAAAGAAAAAGGGGACCCATCCTTGCCTTGATCCATCTATTGAAAGGGGCACACACACACACACACACATATGCTAAGCCCCCTCAGTGTCCCTGTGCTGGGTCTGACTGACTGGGTTAGTTAGGGGCTGTGCCCAACCACATGGCACTTGTCCATAAGGAGCCCATTCAGAGTGCAACAGATTGGCTTTGAGTGTACCTGGGGGTCATCCCTATACTCCCCCACACCCCCACACACTCTTTCCCTCCCCAGTGGCAAACAGAAGACAATCCCTGTGTCTTCTCCATTCAGTCCCAAATTGCCTCTGTGAAATGAATTTGTGAGGGCGGCGGGAGGCATTGGTGGGTAATATGCGTTGAAAGACCAGAGTGAGTTGAGTGCTGTCTTTTTCTTACTCCGGATCAGCGA
>NC_034185.2:13647840-13650340 GCF_002021735.2 Oncorhynchus kisutch | reverse complement strand
TGCACACACTCACATAGAAATGCACATGACAACCACACACACACAACACACACATTGATATTGAGCAATTAGGCCTGGCTTGCAGTCGGCGTTCTAATTCATCCCAAAGTTGTTCAATGGTGTTGAGTTGAGGTCAGGGCTCTGTGCAGGCCAGTCAAGTTCTTCCATACCAATCTCGACAAACCATTTCTTTATAGACTTCACTTTGTGCATGGGGGCGTTGTCATGCTGAAACAGGAAAGGGCCTTCACCAAACTGTTGCCACAAAGTTGGAAGCACAGCATCGTGTTATAAGGGGCCTAGCCCGAACTATAAAAAACTGCCTGCATCCACCAAACTTTACAGTTGGCACTATGCTTTCGGGCAGGTAGCATTTTCCTGGCATCCACCAAACCNGTTCTGGAAAACAGTTAAAGACCTAGAATAAACCCTCCTCCTCACAGCTGCCAATGTCCCTTAAAGTTGATGTTGATGATGTGGTTGTTACTGACAAGAGGCACATGGCTGAGCTCTAATCACCACTTCACTAAGTCAGGATTCCTATTTGACTCAGCCATGCTTCCTTGCCCATCTAACATTTCCTCATCTCCCACCCCGTATATGCGACTAGCCCCGATGCTCCTCCCTCTTTTTCGCACCGCTACAAAGTTTCTCCTTCAGGCGTTCACTGAGCCGAGGTACTAAAGGAGCTCTTAAACTTGACCCCCCAAAAAACATCTGGGGGTTTATGGTTAGACCTTTCTTCTTTAAGGTTGCTGCCCATATCAACGCCAAGCTATCCTGACCTTTTCAACATGTCTCTCTCTGGGGGGTTCCCATTGCTAGGAAAGCAGCCACGCTGAGTCCTTTATTTAAAGGGGGAGATCAAGCTGATCCTAACTGTTATAGACCTATTTCTATGTTGCCTGTTTCTCAAAGGTGTTGGAAAAACGTGTCAATAATCAACCGACTGGCTTTGATGTCTATAGTATTCTTTCTGGTATGCAATCTGGTTTCTGCTCAGGTTATGGATGTGTCACTGAAACCTGAAAGGTCCTAAATTATGTCACCATTTGCCCTTGATTTTAAGCAATGTTCTGTTGCTATTTTTATTGACATGGCCAAAGCTTTTTATACGGTAGACCATTCCATTCTTGTTGGCTGGCTAAGGAGTATGGTGTCTCTGAGGGGTCATTGGGCTGGTTTGCTAACTACTTTCTCTCAAAGAGTGCAGTGTATAAAGTCAGAACATCTGCTGTCTCAGCCACTGCCTGTCACCAAGGGACTACCACAAGGCTCGATCCTATGCCCCATACTCTTCTCAATTTACTTCAACAACAAAGCTCATGCAGTAGGATACAGTCTTATACACAGCTGGCCTCTCCCTGGAGTTTGTTAGAAATGCTCTACAACAAAGCTTTCTTAGTGTCCAACAAACTTTCTCTGCCCTTAACCTTGTTCTGAACACCTCCAAAACAAAGGTAATGTGGTTTGGTAGAAGAATGCCCATCTCCCCACAGTTGTGATTACTATCTCTGAGGGTTTAGAACTTGAGGTAGTCACCTCATACAAGTACTTGGGATGATGGCTAGATGGTACACTGTCCTCTCAGCACATATCAAAGCTGCAGGCTAAAGTTAAATCTAGACTTGGTTTCTTCTATCGCAATCGCTCCTCTTTCACCCCAGCTGCCAAACTAACCCTGATTCAGATGATCATCCTACCCATGTTAGATTACGGAGACGTAATTTATAGATCGGCAGTTAAGGGTGCTCTCTCGAGCGGCTTGATGATCAGATTTGCCACCAATGCTCCTTATAGGACTCATCACTGCACTTTATACTCCTCTGTAAACTGGTCATCTCTGTATACCCGTCACAAGACCCACTGGTTGGTCTTATTTATAAAACCCTCTTGGCCCCTCTCCCCCTATCTGAGATATCTACTGCTGCCCTCATCCTCCACATACGACACCCGTTCTGCCAGTCACATTCTGTTGAAGGTCCCCAAAGCACACATCCTTGGTTCACTCGTTTTTTCAGTTCACTGAAGCTAGCGACTGGAACAAGCTGCAACAAACACTCAAACTGGACAGTTTTATCTCAATCTCTTCATTCAAAAACTCAATCATGGACACTCTTACTGACAGTTGTGTCTGCTTTGCGTGATGTATTGTTGTCTTTACCCTCTTGCCTTTTGTGCTATTGTCTGTGCCCAAAAATGTTTGTACCATGTTTTTGTGCTGCTACCATGTTGTGCTACTGCCATGTTGTTTTGCTACCATGTTGTTGTCATTTTGTGTTCCTACCATGTAGTGCTATCACTAGTATTGCTGCCATGCTATGTTGTTGTCTTAGGTCTCTCTTTATGTAGTGTTGTGTTGCTGCCATGCTATGTTGTTGTCTTAGGTCTCTCTTTATGTAGTGTTTGTGTTGTCGTGATGCGATGTTGTTGTCTTAGGTCTCTCTTTATGTAGTGTTGTGTTGTCTTAGGTCTCTCTTTATGTAGTGTTGTGTTGTCG
>NC_034185.2:13629933-13642740 GCF_002021735.2 Oncorhynchus kisutch | reverse complement strand
TTTCTGCCCCATTGCCCCTACTTGACCCTACTGCCCCTACTGTCTCCACTGCCCCTACTGACCCTACTGTCCCCGCTGTCCCTACTACCCCTACTGTCCCCACTGCCCCTACTCCCCCTACTGCCCCTTTTTCCCCTACTGCCCCTATTTCCCCTACTGCCCCTATTGCCCCTACTGCCCCTACTGTCCCCACTGTCCCTACTGCCCCTTTCTGCCCCTACTGTCCCCACTGCCACTACTGCCCCTTTCTGCCCCTACTGTCCCCAGTGCTCCTACTGCCCCTTTCTGCCCCTACTGTCCCCACTGCCCCTATTGCTCCTATTGCCCCTACTGTCCCTACTGCCCCTACTGTCCCCAGTGCTCCTACTGCCCCTTTCTGCCCCTACTGTCCCCACTGCCCCTATTGCTCCTATTGCCCCTACTGTCCCCACTGCCCCTATTGCTCCTACTGCCCCTACTGCCCCTATTGCCCCTATTGTCCCTACTGTCCCTACTGCCCCTACTGACCCTACAGCCCCTACTGACCCTACAGCCCCTACATCCCCTACTGTCCCTACCGCCCCTACTGCCCCTATTGCCCCTACTGACCCTACTGTCCCTACTGCCCCTACTGCCCCTATTGACCCTAGTAACAGTGTCTAGGGACAGGTACAGTGTCTAGGGGTAGGAACAGTGTCTAGGGGTTAGAACAGTGTCTATGGGTATGAACAGTGTCTAGGGGTAGGAACAGTGTCTAGGGGTATGACAGTGTCTAGGGGTAGGAACAGTGTCTAGGGGTAGGAACAGTGTCTAGGGGTATGAACAGTGTCTAGGGGTAGGAACAGTGTCTATGGGTAGGAACAGTGTCTAGGGGTAGGAACAGTGTCTAGCGATAGGAACAGTGTCTAGGGGTAGGAACAGTGTCTAGGGGTAGGAACAGTGTCTAGGGGTATGAACAGTATCTAGGGGTATGAACAGTGTCTATGGGTATGAACAGTGTCTAGGGGTAGGAACAGTGTCTATGGGTAGGAACAGTGTCTAGGGGTAGGAACAGTCTCTAGGGGTAGGAACAGTGTCTAGGGGTATGAACAGTGTCTAGGGGTAGGAACAGTGTCTAGGGGTAGGAACAGTGTCTAGGGGTATGAACAGTGTCTAGGGGTAGGAACAGTGTCTAGGGGTAGGAACAGTGTCTAGGGGTATGAACAGTGTCTAGGGGTAGGAACAGTGTCTAGGGGTAGGAACAGTGTCTAGGGGTATGAACAGTGTCTATGGGTAGGAACAGTGTCTAGGGGTATGAACAGTGTCTAGGGGTAGGAACAGTGTCTAGGGGTATGAACAGTGTCTAGGGGTAGGAACAGTGGTCTAGGGGTAGGAACAGTGTCTAGGGGTAAGAACAGTGTCTATGGGTAGGAACAGTGTCTATGGATAGGAACAGTGTCTAGGGTTATGAACAGTGTCTATGGATAGGAACAATGTCTAGGGGTAGGAACAATGTCTAGGGGTAGGAACAGTGTCTATGGATAGGAACAGTGTCTAGGGGTATGAACAGTGTCTAGGGGTAGGAACAATGTCTAGGGGTAGGAAACAGTTTCTATGGATGGGAACAGTGTCTAGGGCTATGAACAGTGTCTAGGGGTATGCACAGTGTCTAGCGGTAGGAACAGTGTCTAGGGGTAGGACCTAGGGCTTATTTCTGGACGGTACCCCGCGACCCATTTCATGTGTGAGGTGGACAAGGCATTCCAGATTTAACCCCACCCACATTTGAACATCAAAATATAAAGTTGTTTTATGGTATAATATGCAAAATCTTTAAAAAAAATGATTGCCTGTTTTAACTCGGAAAACAAACGAACATAATATACCACGGACCGTAATGATCGTGATTTAATAGGCTAATTATGTTGACCACCATAACAACATAGATACCAAAATGTTCTGTCAATCCTCCAGATCAACATGAATTTGTATCACACCAGCTCTTTATCACAGTATCACACCAGCTCTTTATCGCAGTATCACACCAGCTCTTTATCGCAGTATCACACCAGCTCTTTATCACAGTATCACACCAGCTCTTTATCACAGTATCACACCAGCTCTTTATCGCAGTATCACACCAGCTCTTTATCACAGTATCACACCAGCTCTTTATCACAGTATCACACCAGCTCTTTATCACAGTACCACACCAGCTCTTTATCACAGTATCACACCAGCTCTTTATCGCAGTATCACACCAGCTCTTTATCGCAGTATAACACCAGCTCTTTATCACAGTATCACACCAGCTCTTTATCACAGTATCACACCAGCTCTTTATCACAGTATCACACCAGCTCTTTATCACAGTATCACACCAGCTCTTTATCGCAGTATCACACCAGCTCTTTATCGCAGTATAACACCAGCTCTTTATCACAGTATCACACCATCTCTTTATCACAGTATCACACCAGCTCTTTATCACTTGACTGCCATTCAGAAAATCCTTTCCTGAATCAGCTGACTTTGCACTATAATGACCCCACATAAATAAACAATGACATCAAACGCACATCTAACAACTATTATGTGTAATTATGGAAGAATCTCGTTCATCAATTTTGGTTTTATAAATCATATTAAATTGACTTTTTCCATGAAAACTGTTTTCACACGTTAACATAGGGAGACAGGTAGTGTCTTATGTCACACAATTTTTGCCAAATCTGTGAAGACTCAAAGCATGAGAAATGGTTTAAACAAAGGTCATGATTCAACTCATGAATCATATTGAATGCATACATTCAACTCATGGATCATATTGAATGGATCCATTCAACTCATGAATCATATTGAATGTATCCATTCAACTCATTAATCATATTAAATGTATCCATTCAACTCATGAATCATATTGAATGTATCCATTCAACTCGTGAATCATATTGAATGTATCCATTCAACTCATATGGATCATATTGAACAGTTGTCCCTTACAAGAAATGCTCACTTGTACCCTAGTTTATAGAAAGACCCATGTGCTTGTGCGTGTCTGTGTTTTTTGGTGTGTATGTGTGGTGTGTGTGTAGGGTAGATAACAGGTTGATTTCCTTGATTTTCCTGAGGAATACCGCTACAAAGTGGTGTAAGTGTCCGATACAAAGTGGTGTAAGCTGTATTGTGTCCAAGGGGGGATTTGAACTATTACAAAAAAAGACAATAAAATACTAGGCCGCTTTAGAAAGTATACTTCATATGTGTTCGTTAATACGCTTTTGAAATTGGAATAAAACATCATAATAATGTCATTATGAACAAAGAGATCTACAAGGGTTGTCTAGTGGACTGCTACTCTTTCTGATGATCTCAAAGAAACAGATTCTTCACGGCCAGTAACGGCATGTATAACTCCAGACACCTTTATTCAGGAATCACAACTACAATTGCAGAAGTACTGCTAAGAGAAATAGACAGACAAGAAGGAAGACTGAGTGAAAGAGAGAGAGAGAGAGAGAGGGAGGGAGAGAGAGAGAGAGAGAGAGCAAGAGAGAGAGAGAGTGCAAGAGAGAGACAGAGAGGGAGAGAGAGGGTAGAGAGAAAAGAGAGTGATAGATAGAAGATAGATAGACGATGAGAGTGCATGAATACATGGAGCAAGAGAGAAAGAGAGACAGCAAGACGGAAAAAAAGAGAAATATAAACAGAGAGAGAGAGAGAGGAGAGAGAGGAGAGAGAGAGAGAGAGAGAGGAGAGAGAGAGAGAGAGAGAGAGAGAGAGAGAGAGAGAGAGAGAGAGAGAGAGAGAGGAGAGAGGAGAGAGAGAGAGAGAGGAGAGAGAGAGCGAGAGAGAGAGAGAGAGAGAGAGAGAGAGAGAGAGAGAGGAGAGAGAGAGAGAGAGGAGAGAGAGAGAGGAGAGAGAGAGAGAGAGAGAGAGAGAGAGGAGAGAGGAGGAGAGAGAGAGAGAGAAGAGAGGAGGAGAGAGAGAGAGAGAGAGAGAGAGAGAGAGAGAGAGGAGAGAGAGAGAGAGGAGAGAGAGGAGAGAGAGAGAGAGAGAGAGAGACAGAGAACAAGAGAGAGAGAGAGAGCTTACCGTCTAGCGCCAACTGTTTACTGGTGGTAACCATAGCAACATGGCCACCGAGGCAGCGCCAGCAGCAGAGACTGAGAGACCCCCCCTTTTTTGAATATCCAGCAGAAATCAAATCAGAGAAGGGAAGAATCCATTTTTAAACACAGAATTCTGAGGGAGAACCCAGAAACTTTGTTTGCCGACTGCTCACAAACCAGGACTGTTACAAACCTGTTATTTTACACAGACCACACTACTGCCTGGCATACAGCTGTAACCAGGCATTTTAGCTGTACCACAAAAAAAGGCATCTGCAAGGGAAGGCAAATATACATGTTTGAGGACAGCGAGAAGGACCAGGAAAACAGGTTTCTGACGGTAAACATGTATCAGAACGGCACTGTCATGGTCCAGGGCAGTGAGGCTGCACTCAGCTCTGTTGTGCAGGACTTCCCCACCTTAACGAAGAAAGCCGAAAGCAAAAAAGAAAAGGACAGCACCCCGATCTCTCCCTTCACCTCAGGCACCCCAACAGCAGGACCATCCTCTCCCTTCACCTCAGGCACCCCAACAGCAGGACCATCCTCTCCCTTCACCTCAGGCACCCCAACAGCAGGACCATCCTCTCCATTCACCTCAGGCACCCCAACAGCAGGACCATCCTCCCCCCTGCCTGCCTACAACCACCAGAGCCAAGACCACACTACCATCAGCCTGCTGAGAGACAGGCTGGCTCTGTTAGAGCAGGCCCCCAGCTACACTACCATCGGCCTGCTGAGAGACAGGCTGGCTCTGTTAGAGGTATGGGTTACTGAGCTGAAGGAGCAGACCCCCAGCTACACTACCATCAGCCTGCTGAGAGACAGGCTGGCTCTGTTAGAGCAGCCCCCCAGCTACACTACCATCAGCCTGCTGAGAGACAGGCTGGCTCTGTTAGAGGTATGGGTTACTGAGCTGAAGGAGCAGACCCCCAGCTACACTACCATCAGCCTGCTGAGAGACAGGCTGGCTCTGTTAGAGGTATGGGTTACTGAGCTGAAGGAGCAGCCCCCCAGCTACACTACCATCAGCCTGCTGAGAGACAGGCTGGCTCTGTTAGAGCAGCCCCCCAGCTACACTACCATCAGCCTGCTGAGAGACAGGCTGGCTCTGTTAGAGGTATGGGTTACTGAGCTGAAGGAGCAGACCCCCAGCTACACTACCATCAGCCTGCTGAGAGACAGGCTGGCTCTGTTAGAGGTATGGGTTACTGAGCTGAAGGAGCAGACCCCCAGCTACACTACCATCAGCCTGCTGAGAGACAGGCTGGCTCTGTTAGATGTATGGGTTACTGAGCTGAAGGAGCAGCCCCCCAGCTACACTACCATCAGCCTGCTGAGAGACAGGCTGGCTCTGTTAGAGGTATGGGTTACTGAGCTGAAGGAGCAGCCCCCCAGCTACACCACCTCCAGCTCAGACACAGAGCTTCTACAGGACCAGATCAACCAGTGCAGGACCCAGCTGAAGAACTCTGTCCAGGAGCTGAGAGAGAGCCTTACCACAGCTCTTGAGGAGGTAAAAGCCACCATGAGGAGAGAGCTGGTGCAGGTAAAGGAGGAGATGGAAAATGAGTTGTCTGTCATCAAGAGAGTGTTACAGCACAGAGAACAGACTGTAGAGACCCCCAGAGAGAAGCTGCAGCCCCTCACCATCCCTCTCACCCCCACTGACCCATCTTTACCCACAACACCCCCCCCCCATACCGACAACACTTTACCCACACCCCCAGTCAATAAGGAGACTCACATGGGGAAACCTACTACAGAGAGAAGCTGACACACCCCCCCACACCCCTCTAGGCCCTGTGTACTTCAGCCCCAGATCGTAAACGCACTAATCTGGTAAAACCCACTGAGGTGGCCGTCCTCATTGACTCAAATGGGAAATTCATCCAAGAAGATAAACTCTTCCCCCAACACAAGGTGTGCAAAATATGGTGCCCAAAAACAAAGGATGCACTCCACATCCTGTCCAAGCCTGACTTTGGCACACCAGGCCACATTATTATTCACACCAGGCCACATTATTATTCACACCGGCACCAACAACCTGTGAGAGGAGCAGGAGAGAGTAGGCAGCCTGGTCAACAGAGTAGTAAAGAGGGTCTCTGAGCGGTTCCCCAACTCCCACATCACCATCTCTACTCTGCTGCCCCGCAAAGACTTCCAACCTCGTACCATTCAGAAAGTCAACGCTGACATCACCAGAGGGTGTGGCCTACTCCAAAACGTGCACGTTGTTCACCACCCAACAATCACCCCAGAGCATCTGCACAACCACTCCCACCTGAGGAAGCAGACAGTAGGGATGTTTGCCAAGTCTCTAAAGGACGTGGCACTTGATGGACCAAACACCCCATGCCGTGCTGGACAGAGGACCACCCAGAGATCCCTACCAGGCCACTGCCCAACAAGGAGCCCCAGGACCCTTCAACATCACACCAGACCCAGCACACCCCACAGGCCCCACCCACCACCAGAGCATCACCCCACAGGCCCCACCCACCACCAGAGCATCACCCCACAGGCCCCACCCACCACCAGACCACCACCCCACAGGCCCCACCCACCACCAGACCACCACCCCACAGGCCCCACCCACCACCAGACCACCACCCCACAGGCCCCACCCACCACCAGAGCATCACCATTTCCATCGGCTTAGCCAGACCGGACCGGGCCCAGCCTACGACTCTGCACCAGACCACCACCCCTACCAGACCAGAGAGGAAGCACCACGGCCCAGAACTGGCCCTCCTCCACTCCACAGGGCCCAACAGCAGGACCAGCGCAGCTACGCAGAGGTCGTCAGAGGACAGGAGAACCCTGTACACTACCTGATCTAACGAGCACATGAGGGGACAGCTTTATTTCAGGCCATATACTGTTTCTAACTGTCTTCATCTCCCCCATAGAAACAACAATGACAGCACCGTCAACAAAAATGGAAGGGATCTGTTGCAGCTCTGTAGAAGCCTGGGTCTGTACTTTGTCAATGGTAAGTTACAGGGGGACTCTTTGGGGAGATTCACCTACTGCTCACCTCTTGGCCACAGTACAGTAGACTACATGATCACAGACATTGACCCCTTCTCTCTCAACTCATTCACTGTCAAGCCACTAACACCTCTGTCTGATCACAGCCAAATTACATTGTTCCTCAAAAGAACAGACATGGAAACAACCAGACATTCACAGCCCAGTAAGCTGTACAACATCAGACATTCACAGCCCAGTAAACTGTACAACATCAGACATTCATACAGATGGGCCCAAAACAGCACAGAAGAATACCAGAAAACAACCTGGAACCAAAATATCCAAACACTCTTAGATAACTTTCTGGATACCACATTCACTCACAGTAAAGAAGTCATCAATCTAGCAGTAAAAAACATCAACTATATATTCAGGCAAACGGCAAAAGAAACACAATTGAAATTGATAAAAAACAAAACAAAAAGACGACAGATGACAACTGGTTTGATGCAGATTGTAAAATGATAAGGAAAAAACTTAGAACACTATCCAACCAAAAGCACAGAGACCCAAACAATGGTGAACTACGCCTTCATTACTGTGAGACTTTAAAACTCTAGAAACGTACACCAAAAAAGCACAGTACAACAGCAAGCAGCTGACACTAATTGAGGAGTCCATAAACACAAACAACTTCTGTCAAAATTGGATAAAACAAAAAAAAAAATAAACAATAGGAATTAGCGATACAAAATGGTGACATACGGACAACCCATTTTAAAACACTGGACAACACCGCTCATATTGACACAAACGCAGAACAACGCCAAATTCATGAGAAGTTGAATGGATTAGAAAAAGCTATAAAGGACAATCAAAATCCACTGGACTCCCCAGTTACTGACCAGGAGCTCTATAAGACACTAAACTATTACTGACCAGGAGCTGTATAAGAAACTAAACTATTACTGACCAGGAGCTGTATAAGAAACTAAACTATTACTGACCAGGAGCTCTATAAGACACGAAACTATTACTGACCAGGAGCTCTATAAGACACTAAACTATTACTGACCAGGAGCTCTATAAGACACTAAACTATTACTGACCAGGAGCTCGATAAGAAACTAAACTATTACTGACCAGGAGCTCTATAAGACACTAAACTATTACTGACCAGGAGCTCTATAAGACACTAAACTATTACTGACCAGGAGCTCTATAAGAAACTAAACTATTACTGACCAGGAGCTCTATAAGACACTAAACTATTACTGACCAGGAGCTCTATAAGACACTAAACTATTACTGACCAGGAGCTCTATAAGACACTAAACTATTACTGACCAGGAGCTCTATAAGAAACTAAACTATTACTGACCAGGAGCTCTATAAGACACTAAACTATTACTGACCAGGAGCTCTATAAGACACTAAACTATTACTGACCAGGAGCTCTATAAGACACTAAACTATTACTGACCAGGAGCTCTATAAGACACTAAACTATTACTGACCAGGAGCTCTATAAGAAACTAAACTATTACTGACCAGGAGCTCTATAAGACACTAAACTATTACTGACCAGGAGCTCTATAAGGCACTAAACTATTACTGACCAGGAGCTCTATAAGACACTAAACTATTACTGACCAGGAGCTCTATAAGACACTAAACTATTACTGACCAGGAGCTCTATAAGAAACTAAACTATTACTGACCAGGAGCTCTATAAGAAACTAAACTATTACTGACCAGGAGCTCTATAAGACACTAAACTATTACTGACCAGGAGCTCTATAAGACACTAAACTATTACTGACCAGGAGCTCTATAAGACACTAAACTATTACTGACCAGGAGCTCTATAAGACACTAAACTATTACAGACCAGGAGCTCTATAAGAAACTAAACTATTACTGACCAGGAGCTCTATAAGACACTAAACTATTACTGACCAGGAGCTCTATAAGACACTAAACTATTACTGACCAGGAGCTCTATAAGACACTAAACTATTACTGACCAGGAGCTCTATAAGACACTAAACTATTACTGACCAGGAGCTCTATAAGACACTAAACTATTACTGACCAGGAGCTCTATAAGACACTAAACTATTACTGACCAGGAGCTCTATAAGACACTAAACTATTACTGACCAGGAGCTCTATAAGACACTAAACTATTACTGACCAGGAGCTCTATAAGAAACTAAACTATTACTGACCAGGAGCTCTATAAGAAACTAAACTATTACTGACCAGGAGCTCTATAAGACACTAAACTATTACTGACCAGGAGCTCTATAAGACACTAAACTATTACTGACCAGGAGCTCTATAAGACACTAAACTATTACTGACCAGGAGCTCTATAAGACACTAAACTATTACTGACCAGGAGCTCTATAAGAAACTAAACTATTACTGACCAGGAGCTCTATAAGAAACTAAACTATTACTGACCAGGAGCTCTATAAGACACTAAACTATTACTGACCAGGAGCTCTATAAGACACTAAACTATTACTGACCAGGAGCTCTATAAGACACTAAACTATTACTGACCAGGAGCTCTATAAGAAACTAAACTATTACTGACCAGGAGCTCTATAAGACACTAAACTATTACTGACCAGGAGCTCTATAAGACACTAAACTATTACTGACCAGGAGCTCTATAAGACACTAAACTATTACTGACCAGGAGCTCTATAAGAAACTAAACTATTACTGACCAGGAGCTCTATAAGACACTAAACTATTACTGACCAGGAGCTCTATAAGACACTAAACTATTACTGACCAGGAGCTCTATAAGAAACTAAACTATTACTGACCAGGAGCTCTATAAGACACTAAACTATTACTGACCAGGAGCTCTATAAGACACTTAACTATTACTGACCAGGAGCTCTATAAGACACTAAACTATTACTGACCAGGAGCTCTATAAGACACTAAACTATTACTGACCAGGAGCTCTATAAGAAACTAAACTATTACTGACCAGGAGCTCTATAAGAAACTAAACTATTACTGACCAGGAGCTCTATAAGACACTAAACTATTACTGACCAGGAGCTCTATAAGACACTAAACTATTACTGACCAGGAGCTCTATAAGACACAAAACTATTACTGACCAGGAGCTCTATAAGAAACTAAACTATTACTGACCAGGAGCTCTATAAGACACTAAACTATTACTGACCAGGAGCTCTATAAGGCACTAAACTATTACTGACCAGGAGCTCTATAAGACACTAAACTATTACTGACCAGGAGCTCTATAAGACACTAAACTATTACTGACCAGGAGCTCTATAAGAAACTAAACTATTACTGACCAGGAGCTCTATAAGAAACTAAACTATTACTGACCAGGAGCTCTATAAGACACTAAACTATTACTGACCAGGAGCTCTATAAGACACTAAACTATTACTGACCAGGAGCTCTATAAGACACTAAACTATTACTGACCAGGAGCTCTATAAGAAACTAAACTATTACTGACCAGGAGCTCTATAAGACACTAAACTATTACTGACCAGGAGCTCTATAAGACACTAAACTATTACTGACCAGGAGCTCTATAAGACACTAAACTATTACTGACCAGGAGCTCTATAAGACACTAAACTATTACTGACCAGGAGCTCTATAAGAAACTAAACTATTACTGACCAGGAGCTCTATAAGACACTAAACTATTACTGACCAGGAGCTCTATAAGACACTAAACTATTACTGACCAGGAGCTCTATAAGACACTAAACTATTACTGACCAGGAGCTCTATAAGACACTAAACTATTACTGACCAGGAGCTCTATAAGACACTAAACTATTACTGACCAGGAGCTCTATAAGACACTAAACTATTACTGACCAGGAGCTCTATAAGACACTAAACTATTACTGACCAGGAGCTCTATAAGAAACTAAACTATTACTGACCAGGAGCTCTATAAGAAACTAAACTATTACTGACCAGGAGCTCTATAAGAAACTAAACTATTACTGACCAGGAGCTCTATAAGACACTAAACTATTACTGACCAGGAGCTCTATAAGACACTAAACTATTACTGACCAGGAGCTCTATAAGAAACTAAACTATTACTGACCAGGAGCTCTATAAGACACTAAACTATTACTGACCAGGAGCTCTATAAGACACTAAACTATTACTGACCAGGAGCTCTATAAGAAACTAAACTATTACTGACCAGGAGCTCTATAAGAAACTAAACTATTACTGACCAGGAGCTCTATAAGAAACTTCAGGCTCTGAAATTTTTAAAAAAGCATGTGGACCTGATGGCATCCTAAATGAGATGCTCAAACTCACTAGTGCAAAATGTCTATTGGCTATATTAAAACTGTTTAATTTGATCTTGAGTGTAGGTTATTTCCCTGACATCTGAAATCAAGGACTCATAACCCCAATATTTAAAAATGGAGACAAATTTGACCCTAACAATTACAAAGGCATTTGTGTGAACAGTAACCTGGGGAAGGTTTTCTGTAGTATTATAAATGTAAGAGTTCTAAACTTCCTTAATAAGCACAATGTCTTGAGTAAAAGCCACATTGGATTTATACCAAAACATTGCACAACTGATCATATTTACACTCCACACACCCTGATAGATAAACATGTCCACCAAAATAATACCAAAATATACGCTTGCTTTATCGACTTCCAAAAGGCATTTGATTCTATTTGGCGTACAGGACTGTTCTACAAATTTATTTGAAAGTGGTGTAGGGGGTAAAACATATGACATCATTAAATCAATGTATACTGGCAATACATGTAGCATTAAAATTGGCAAGAAAAGAACAGAATTCTTTAACCAGGGGCGGGGCCTTCGTCAAGGGTTGCAATCTGAGCCCTGCACTCTTCAATATTTACATCAACGAATTGGACACTATTCTAGAAAAATCCTCAGCCCCTGGTGTTAGTCTCCACAATTCAGAAGTTAAATGCCTACTCTTCACAGATGACCTATGCCTGCTGTCACCCACAGCACATGGCCTACAGCAGAACCTGGACCTGCTAGAGCAGTACTGCCAGAACTGGGCCCTGGCAGTAAACCCCCAAAAGACTAAAATAAGGATTTTCCAGAGAAGATCCAGATCTCAGGGTATTAGACCAAAGTTCTCAATTGGTACAAAATATTGAGGAGTACTGCACACACTACAATTACTTAGGTTTAAAAATAAGCTCAACTGGACACCTTAATGAGGCAGTGAATGAACTGAGAGAGAAAGCACGCAGGGCATTCTACACCATTAAAAAGCTAATTCAAATTGAAATACCTATTAAAATTTGGCTAAAACGAATTGAATATCTCATTGAACCAATTGCACTTTATGGCAGTGAGGTGCGGGGTACTCTTGCAAAACAAGATTTCACCAAATGGACAAACACCCAATTGAAACCCTGTATGCAAAGTTCTGTAAGATTTTCTTACATGTCCAGAGGAAAACTACAAACGATGCATGCAGGGCAGAATTAGGCCAATATCCACTAATAATAAAAACTCAAAAAAGAGCCATTAAGTTTTGGAAACATCTAAAATACAGTGACCCCCCTCTCATATCACTACCAAGCCTTGCAATGCCAAGAGCTGAGCAAAGAAAAGAGTCCCCTCATGCAGCTGGTCCTGGGGCTGAGTTCACTAACCTGTTCTACTAACACACGGAAGCCTCAGTCCTCTCATCCAGCTGGTCCTGGGGCTGAG
>NC_034185.2:13607433-13624933 GCF_002021735.2 Oncorhynchus kisutch | reverse complement strand
TAACATTCTGGTAGCGTTCTGGTAACATTCTGGTAGCGTTCTAGTAACATTCTGGTAGCGTTCTGGTAACATTCTGGTAGCGTTCTAGTAACATTCTGGTAGCGTTCTGTTAACATTCTGGTAGCGTTCTAGTAACATTCTGGCAGCATTCTGGTAACATTCTGGTAACATTCTGGTAGCATTCTAGTAACTTTCTGGTAACATTCTACTAATGTTCTGGTAACGTTTTTCTAACGTTCTGGCACTATCTGTTTCCAGGCCCTCCTGCTGCTCTGCTGCAGGGGAGTCTCCTCACTGGGATGCAAGCAGTGTCTGAGAGCTGCTGAGACCTGCTGAACACCGGAACCTTCTCTCTGGGGACTCTTTCTTTCATTTTCCTTCCTCCTTGTGCTTCATCCGGTTCTCTCCTTCTCTCTCCCTCTCTTCGGTCTCTTGCTCCTATTGTTTATCTGATCAGAACTGTTTATCTGATCAAAACTGTTTATCTGATCAAAACTGTTTATCTGATCAAAACTGTTTATCTGTTAATCTGATCAGAACTGTTCATCTGTTTATCTGATCAGAACTGTTTATCAGTTGTTTAGATCAGAAATGTTTATCTGTTTATCTGATCAGAATTGTTTATCTGTTTATCTGATCAGAAATGTTTATCAGTTGTTTAGATCAGAAATGTTTATCTGTTTATCTGATCAGAACTGTTTATCAGTTGTTAGATCAGAAATGTTCATCTGTTTATCTGATCAGAACTGTTTATCTGTTGTTTAGATCAGAAATGTTTATCTGTTTATCTGATCAGAACTGTTTATCAGTTTATCTTATCATGAGAGGGCTGATACTGTATGTTCAATGACCATTGATATTGCACTGTCATAATCATTTAAATTGTTTGTTTTTATGAATACAATCAAACCGAAATCCATTTAAATTAATTGGCATTTGAATTAACTTTCAAATGGGAAAACCTTAGTGGAGAAATGAACTTCCAAGATATGCTAAACTTGAGCTACAGCTCACATTTGTTCTAACAGGTGAATGGATCTAAGCCGGTGCTTGGATGGGCAGAGCCTACATTAGGATATTGAATGTAATGTTTCTTTGTGTATTCTCATGTTTTCTATGGTTTCTTCAAGCTTTCCTATAATATATCTGGTGAAGTGAAAAATATCAGAAAATGTATGGATTTCAGCAAACAAAAGAAGGCATGCAACTACAGAGGACAAAGAGTACAAAGTAAGAGTTTCATAATTTACACTGTTTGAAGTATTGACCTTTGGCGAATCGATGTATTCGGAGGTGAATTCCACATAGCCTGGTCTCTGTTACAGTTTGTTGGTGGAGTTCATCAGAAACTTCCTTCACCATGGAGTGGATTTGAGTCAGCTAAACCTAACCCTAAATAGTGTGCATATACTATTTTCAAAATATTATTTCATTTCTAAGTATTATGACATTACAATTTCATAAGCATTTTAAAAATGATTTTAATAGTATATTAAGCATTTTTTTGCATATCAAAAACATCTATAATTGCCTATTAATGATAGTAAAGTGGAAGCCAACTTCCTGGGGTTCTTCACTGAAGTTGCACTGGGTCAATCCAGCAATGGAGTGGGATTTCGGCAGTGTAGTGTGGTAATATATATATATATATATATATATATATATATATATATATATATATATATATATATAAGTCAAGGACCCAGTGGGTCAGAAGTTTACATACACTCAATTAGTATTTGGTAGCATTGCCTTTAAATTGTTTAACTTGGATCAAATGTTTTGGGTAGCCTTCCATAAGCTTCCCACAATAAGTCTGGTGAATTTTGGCCCATTCCTCCTGACAGAGCTGGTGTAACTGAGTCAGGTTTGTAGGCCTCCTTGCTCGCACACGCTTTTTCAGTTCTGTCCACAAATTTTCTATATGATTGTGTTACGATCAATTAGGAGTGGTGGTGGGTGGAATCAGGCGCAGAGAGCAGGGTTCAGTCTTTCCTTCAAATTTATTCCCCAGTGCAACAAAACAGTCACGCCAACACACAGGGCGTATAATAGGTTGCCGGTCCAAACAACAGGACAAAATAGTCCGGAGAATAAATGTACACCATCAAACACTGAGTAACACAAACAAGCCCGCACAAATACCCAGCAGGCCTAGTGCCCTTAAATACCATACAAACAAACCTAATACAAAACAGGTGTACCCAATTACCCAATAACCAAAAACAAACGGAAAGGAAATCGATGGCAGCTAATAGGCCGGCGACGACGACCGCCGAGCACCGCCCGAACAGGAAGAGGCACCGTCTTCGGCAAGGTTCGTGACAGATTGAGGTTAGGGCTTTGTGATGGCCACTCCAATACCTTGACTTTGTTGTACTTAAGCCATTTTGACACAACTTTAGAAGTATGCTTGGGATCATTGTCCATTTGGAAGACTCATTTGCGACCAAGCTTTAACTTCCTGACTAATGTCTTGAGATGTTGCTTCAATATATCTACATAATCTACTCATGATGCCATCTATTTTGTGAAGTGCACCAGTCACTCCTGCAGCAAAGCACCCCCACGACATGATGCTGCCACCCCCGTGCTTCACGGTTGGGATGGTGTTCTTCTGCTTGCAAGCCTCCCCCTTTTTCCTCCAAACATAACGATGGTCATTATGGCCAAACAATTCTGGTTTGTTTCATCAGACCAGAGGACATTTCTCCAAAAAGTACAATGTTTGTCCCCATGTGCAGTTGCAAACTGTCGTCTGGCTTTTTCATGTTGGTTTTGGAGCAGTGGCTTCTTCCTTGCTGAGCGGCCTTTCAGGTTATGTCGATATAGGACTCATTTTTCTGTGAATATAGATACCTTTGTACCGGTTTCCTCCAGCATCTTCACAAGGTCCTTTGCTGTTCTTCTGGGATTGATTTGCCTCTTTTCGCACCAAAGTACGTTCATTTCTAGGAAACACCTTCCTGAGCGGTATGACGGCTGCGTTGTCCCATGGTGTTTATACTTCATACTATTGTTTGTACAGATGAACGTAGTACCTTCAGGCCTTTGGAAATTGCTCCCAAGGATGAACCAGACATGTGGAGGTCTTGGCTGATTTTCCCATGATGTCAAGCAAAGAGGCACTGAGTTTCAAGGTAGGCCTTGAAATACTTCCATAGGTACACCTCCAATTGACTCAAATGATGTCAATTAGCCTATCAGAAGCTTCTAAAGTCATGACATCATTTTCTGGCATTTTCCAAGCTGTTTAAAGGCACAGTCAACTTAGTGTATGTAAACTTCTGACCCACTGGAATGGTGATACAGTGAATTATAAGTGAAATAATATGTCTGTAAACAATTGTTGGAAAAATGACTTGTGTCATGCACAAAGTAGATGTCCTAACCGACTTGCCAAAACTATAGTTTGTTAACAAGAAATGTGTCGAGTGGATGAAAAACGAGTTTTAATGACTCCAACCTAAATGTATGTAAACTTCCAACTTCAACTGTATATACACACAGTACCAGTCAAATGTTTGGCCACACCTACTCAACATTTTTTTCATTCTGGGGTTAGGTGGGTTAAAATCTCCCTAGAACTTCGAACAACATGAGGAGCAACATGTCAAAATGCATATTTTTGCCACTTTAGCAAATCTTTATTGATATTAAATATCAGATTTATTGAACTTTTCATGTGGTCTGAATTAAATTTCAAAATGCACTCTATTCGTGGAACGACCCCACTATAATTGCCATCCACATCGGATTGTTGTACATATCTGTTGTACTTATATGTTATAAAAGCATTAACCCACAGTAAATACATGTATCTATTGAAGAGAGACACAACTAAGTCACCTTAAGAGTCAACTAAGGACACAGCGCAGTGGGATATAGACTTGGGAAAATACTTCAGAGCATTCTAATTACTTGTTAGCGACACCTTTAAAGTCTCCCAGTCAGACCTCAGTGCACCTGAGCCCCATTTAGATGTTTTGATTGGCTGGACCAGGAGATTGAGGTCAGGGATGGTTGAAGGTGCAGTGGTCACGGAGGAAATTAGGTTTCTATTTGTCTCTCAGCACTTCAACACTGTAACAGGCATGGTGGAGAATTTCCTTCACACAAACTTAAAGGGTTAATTATAAGAGACATTAAAAAGGCTGGGCTGTTGTTGATTGTATTATTATCATTATTAATATTGAACGTAACCAATCAAACATATGATTATACCCTGTTCTCCACTGTTCTCTTTCTCTCTTTCCCTCTATCTTTTACACACACACGCACGCACGCGCGCACACACACGCACGCGCGCACACACACACACACACACACACACACACACACACACACACACACACACACACACACACACACACACACACACACACACACACACACACACACACACTCCCATCTCCAAAACACACACAAAAACCCATCACTCAGATGGTGTGTGGTGTGTGTGTGAGTGAGTGAGTCGTAATGCTCCCCATTCCTTGTACTGAATAAACCTGGTCTTGGGTAATGAATCTACAGTAGGAGTTTCTCCAACAAGCTATTTAGAAGGAGCTGCCACACCAGGGGGTGACTAGCCCAAAATGCTTTTGTTATCTCTTCAGGTTGTGTGTGTATGTGTGGGGGGTGGTGTGTGTGTGTGTGTGTGTTTGTGTGTGTGTGTGCGTGTGCGTGTGTCTGTGAGTCGTAATGCTCCCTAATCCTGTGAATTCCTTTGTTACTGATTTCACGCTTGGTTTGAACACAGCTTGAGCTGGGCTGGTGCCATCACTTCTCTGCCTTTCACTCCTGCCAAATTACACACACACACACACACACACACACACACACACACACACACACACACACACACACACACACACACACACACACACACACACACACACACACACACACACACACAACCCATGCAGGATCGCTGGCAACTCTTGCTGGTTCCCTGTTTCTCTCTAACACGTTGTGATGTTTTGCCTCTTTCTTCGTTTGTTTGTTTTTCAGTCCATTCTCGGTTCATTAACATCTCATTAATGTAAACAAATAAATTATTCTTAACATTATTCTGTCACTTGATTTACCTCATAGTGGAAATCCAATGAATTATGCATGATTGGTTTTACTTGTAGCAGTTCACTATCACTCAAGTGACTTTGATATATACATCTTTGCAAACAGACAGATATAAACCAATGGAGGATCCTCAGAGGAGGAAGGGGAGGACCATCCTACTCAGTGAATATAAAAAATAAAAAAATTAAACATGAAAGGTGATCCTTTTTAGATAAAATAATACTAAATATATTCATGTTTCACCAAATACCTGATTAAAACCAACATGCTCTCACTGCAAAATTAAACGTTTGTCCACGTTTTTCCGAACTTGGAAGTTGCTCCAAATGCCAAATTTCGAAGTATTTGTTGACGCCGCAGCGCCTATCGCTGTGATTGAACATACTACCCTCGGGTTACACGTATCCTCCATCACGGTCCACGGCGCCCAAAAACCCAAGACGACTTGATGGTACTAGTGCTCACCGTTTCCCCTAGTGGCCGGTTTTCACTTTACTTGATTTAGGCATTAATTCCGACTTGTTTAAGTTAAACAGAAAGGCATTCATTACGATTCATGTAAGTTTTATCATAGTGTTACCAAAAGGCACACTTTCCTGTCAACGGATGGCAAATCGTCCAGGAACAAAGGATTCTTGGAAGTGTCTCTTAGCCAGAGGGATAGATGTTATTTTCCTGGAATTAAACCATTAGGAGCCCTCATTCTTTAGCCTCGGATATACAGCAGGATAGTTGGTGCTTATGTCTTTCAGTAAGCACACTGCAGGCACATACACATGCACACACACACGCACACACACGCACACACACACGCACACACACACACACACGCACACACATGCACACACACACGCACACACACACACACACACACACATAATTTGTCGCTGAGATAAGAGCTATTTTCCATCAACGAGATAAAAGATGCAATGTTGCATTTTTTTTTCTCATCACACATAATCTTTAAGTTAGCCAACATACTGAAACATTTTCACATTAGCACTGGTCTGAGGATGGTTTATAAAGACAGGGCTGGCTATAGCCTTTTAGGGGCCCTAAGAGAGATTTGGTTGGGGGCCCCCCACCTTGCGGCAAAAACATTTTAGTGGGTGGCAACCTCTTGACAGTGGAGAGAAATTGTTTTGTTTTAAAGTATATTTTCTGAAATTCTACACATTCTTCCATGGGGTCTAGACACCGGGGTAGTGTATACCCCTGCAGCCCCCACAAGGAGGGGGGGGGGGGCACAAGCTTTGGAGGCCCATGCACCATTCATCTCACACCTACGTCTAAATGTTTTATTTTTCATAAATTACCTCCTGAGTGGTGCAGCGGTCTTAGGCACTGCATCACAGTGCTGAGGCGCCACTACAGCCTGGGGTTCTATCTCTCAGAGGGCGGTGCACAATTGGCAGTTAGGAGAGGGTTTGGCTCGGGGGGCTTTCCTTGGATCATCGCGGTCTAGCAACTCCTTGTGCGGGCCAGGTACCTGCAACCTGACTTCAGTTAAACAATGTTTCCTCCGACACATTGGAGCAGCTGGCTTCCGGGTTAAGCAAGCAGCGTGACTTTGGTGGCTCATATTTCGGAGGACACATGTTTCGGAAGTACAGTACTGTGCAGCTGTCTTCATCGACCTAGCCAAGGCTTTCGACTCTGTCAATCACCGCATTCTTATCGGCAGACTCAATAGCCTTGGCTTCTCAAATGACTGCCTCGCCTGGTTCACCAACTACTTCTCAGATAGAGTTCAGCCTGTCAAATCGGAGGGCCTGTTGTCCGGACCTCTGGCAGTCTCTATGGGAGTGCCACAGGGTTCAATTCTCGGGCCGACTCTTTTCTCTGTATATATCAATGATGTCTCTCTTGCTGCTGGTGATTCTCTGATCCACCTCTATGCAGACGACACCATACTGTATACATCTGGCGCTTCTTTGGACACTGTGCTAACAAACTTCCAAACGAGCTTCAACGCCTTACTTCAGTGGCCTTCAACTGCTTTTAAATGCTAGTAAAAGTAAGTGTATGCTCTTCAACCGATTGCTGCATTCTCCCACCCGTCCAGCATCACTACTCTGCATCACTACTCTGGACGGTTCTGACCTAGAATATGTGGACAACTACAAATACCTAGTCAAACATTAAGCATCTCCAATTCAAAATGATATCTAGAATCGGCTTCCTATTTGGCAACAATGCCTCCTTCACTCATGCTGCCAAACATACCCTCGTAAAACTGACTATCCTACCGATCCATGACTTCAGCGATGTCATTTACAAAGTAGCCCCCAACACTCTACTCAGCAAACTGGATGTACAGTTGTGGCCAAAAGTTTTGAGAATGACACAAACATTAATTTTCACAAAGTCTGCTGCCTCAGTTTGTATGATGGCAATTTGCATATACTCCAGAATGTTATGAAGAGTGATCAGATGAATTGCAATTCATTGCAAAGTCACTCTTTGCCATGCAAATGAACTGAATCCCCCAAAAACATTTCCACTGCATTTCAGCCCTGCCACAAAAGGACCAGCTGACATCATGTCAGGGATTCTTTCATTAACACAGGTGTGAGTGTTGACGAGGACACGGCTGGAGATCACTCTGTCATGCTGATTGAGTTCTAATAACAGACTGGAAGCTTCAAAAGGAGGGTGGTGCTTGGAATCATTGTTCTTCCTCTGTCAACCATGGTTACCTGCAAGAAAACACGTTGCTTTGCACAAAAAGGGCTTCACAGGCAAGGATATTGTTGCCAGTAAGATTGCACCTAAATCAACCATTTATTGGATCATCAAGAACTTCAAGGAGAGCGGTTCAAATGTTGTGAAGAATGCTTCAGGGCGCCCAAGAAAGTCCAGCAAGAGCCAAGACCGTCTCCTAAAGTTGATTCAGCTGTGGGATCAGGGCACCACCAGTACAGAGCTTGCTCAGGAATGGCAGCAGGCAGCTGGGAGTGCACCTGCACGCACAGTGAGGCGATGACTTTTGGGGGATGGCCTGGTGTCAAGAAGGGCAGCAACGAAGCCACTTCTCTCCAGGAAAAACATCAGGGACAGACTGATATTCTGCTAAAGGTACAGGGATTGGACCGCTGAGGACTGGGGTAAAGTCATTTTCTCTGATGAATCCCCTTTTCGATTGTTTGGGTCATCCGTAAAAAAGCTTGCCCGGAGAAGACAAGGTGAGCGCTACCATCAGTCCTGTGTCATACCAACAGTAAAGCATCCTGAGACCATTTATGTGTGGGGTTGCTTCTCAGCCAAGGGAGTGGACTCACTCACAATTTTTTCCTAAGAACACAGCCATGAATAAAGAATGGTACCAACATATCCTCCGAGAGCAACTTCTCCCAGCAATCCAGGAACAGTTTGGTGATGAACAATGCCTTTTCCAGCATGATGGAGCACCTTGCCATATGGCAAAAGTGATAACTAATTGGCCCGAGGAACAAAACATCAATATTTTGGGTCCATGGCCAGGAAACTCTCCAGACCTTAATCCCATTGAGAACTTGTGGTCAATCCTCAAGAGGCGGGTGGATAAACAAAAACCAACAAATTCTGACAAACTCCAAGCATTGATTGTGCAAGAATGGGCTGCCATCAGTCAGGATGGCAGCACACAGTTATATTACCCCCACGCTGTCCAGGGACATTGGTAATTGCCTTACTGTCCTATTACATTTCTTCTGTGGCGCCTGGTTTTGGTGAGGTTGAAGCCAACCTCATCCACATAAATAAATTAATGGCGAATTACATGAGCATCCAGCTCCAATACTCTCTGTAACAGACAAAAGGATATACAGATGAGTAAATATGGTATGTCTGAAGTACTGGAAGTAGTGTTGCGTACATACCTCTACAAAGTCATGTCGCATATTCTTGACTCTGTCAGAGTTTCTCTCAAATGGCACCTTGTAAAGTTGTTTCATCGTCACTCGGTGCCGTTGGAGGATGCGTTGTATGGTCGACAGGCTTACAGCATTGATGTTGTTAAATATGGTGTCATTATTCAAGATATGCTCTCTTATCTCTCGAATCCTAATTGCATTGTTGGCCAAAACCATATTTATAATTGCAGTCTCTTGTATATCTGTAAACAAGCGTCCTCGTCCTCCATGATGTCTTTGCCTTTTCACTCTGGACAGAATTCAAACACAGTATGTGTTCAGCATAGGAACTGTAAACAATGTACAAAATATGTAGTACAGCATAATAACCAACCTCATTCATTCAATGCAGTGCAGTAAATGGATGGCTTAGAGTTACAAATGTTTATGCAATACTATGCAGTCATACGTATTTTACAGTACATTACTGTAATGCTAAAATAGTCATTAGATAGTTGCATACCTGTTCTCATTTCTGAAGGTTCGAATTATGTAAATCGACTCAAGTTGGGCTGGACTCTCAGTCCAGCCTCTCTCATGGTCAAACTGTGGTTGATCACATGATCAACAAGTGTTGCCCTAATCTCACCAGAGATGGCTCTCCTTCCTTCTCTTCTTTGTCCTCGTCCTCTTCTTCCTCTTCCTCTCCCTCCTCCTCCTCTTGCTCTCTGTCCATTGCTGGCATCCATTGTTCAAAACATGTCATCTGACCTTTGACCTATTTATAGGCCTATACTACAGTAAAGCAGTGATTGGTTTGTGATCAGTTAAGCTATTAGTGTTTGCACATGTGAGGAGTGTGACCTGGTGAATAAGTGTAGCATTTTGATTGGTTGTGTTTTGAAAAGGAAAGCAAGTCGCTCCCTGTTAGATTTTTGTGTTTTAGGTAGAGAATTGTGTATATGTGTAGCGTTTTGAAAAAAGTGTTTTATGCAATTGACAACTGAGTCAAAGGCTGAGAAATAGATTATGGTTTTGGATATTTGGTGTGTAGTTTAGCACTTTGAGTGAGAGGTTTTAAAAATCGTGTGACATGAAAAGATTTTGTGTGTAAGCAGTTGGAAAAAACTGTAATACAAGTTTTCATAGCTAGACTAACTACCAATCACATTTTTTATATCTGACATGGGCTAATTGAGTGAATGTCAGTGACTGACATAACAAGAGGAAAACTGCTGATGCACAACCAAATTTCTATATTGCACCTGGTGTATTGTACACTCTTTGAAAAAAAGGTGCTATCTAGAAACTCAAAGGGTTCTTCGGCTATCCCCATAGGAGAACTCTTTGAAGAACCGTTGTTAGTTCCATGTAGAACCGTTTTGGTTCCAAGTAGATCCGTTTTGGGTTCCATGTAGAACCCTTTCCACAGAAGGTTCTACATGTAACCCAAAATGGTTCTACCTGGAATAGAAAAGGCTTTTATCTGCTACCAAAAAGGGTTATCCTATGGGGACAGCTGAATAACCTTATTGGAACACTTTTTCAAAGAGTGTACTACTCTCAATAGTAGGTTGAGACCCCGACTGAGTTCCTAGAATAACAATAATAATAAAAATGTTTAGGGCCGGGGGCCCTAAGTGTCCGCTTATGTCTCTTATGCCTGGAACCGGCCCTGTATAAAGATGTATGATAAGCATACCGCTTTACCAGACGTCAGGTTGAATTATGGAGAAAACACTGCAGCAACCCTTTAATTGACGTATGAATATGCGATCGTGCTTTTATCCCCGACCTGAAATCAATCAAGTGGACAGTTGGGTTTGTCTGGGCTTGTCAGTGAGCTGTGCCCTCCCTCACCCCGTGTTGGTTATTCCTTTCTCCTCATCTTGAGCCCAACCTCCAGTTCAAGGGTAGAAGTCGACTGTGTCTCTGCTGTGGTTTGAACTTAGTTTTCCATAGAACACTTAATGGCAGAAAGGCTGGGGCCATATTCACCACGTTGCATGCAATGCAGTTATGTCTCTGGGTTCAAAGCTGGAGTTAAATATTTAGCAGCTGTTAGCATTTCCCATAGGAAAACATGTCACAATTAGCCACCTTGCTAACATTAGCTGAGCACATGCAATTGTACCCCTCTTGGTGCCACTAAAAGTTGATGTAAACACTGCAGGGTTTTAATGAAGAGAAATGCTTTTGTTTGTTATGAATTGTGAATGATTTCATTTAGCAGTGTTTTGGTTGTGGTTATTATCTATACTCCAATGAGATGTGTGAGAATGCAAGAAGAGACACGTTTTTATGGATATGAAGGAATCTTCTGGTTTCATGTGGTCTAATCAGGCAGGATGTCCTTTTCTTGTTGAAATTTGGTTTTCTGGTTGAAGTGACGTTAGATAAATGTATACAACCAGTGAAATATATATATTTTCATGACGACATCAAGAAGCTTAGAAATGTCATATTTTGGTGGTTATCTGGTGGTTATCTGGTTGTTATCTGGTTGTTATCTGGTTGTTATCTGGTTGTTATCTGGTTGTTATCTGGTTGTTATCTGGTGGTTATCTGGTGGTTATCTGGTTGTTATCTGGTTGTTATCTGGTTGTTATCTGGTGGTTATCTGGTGGTTATCTGGTTGTTATCTGGTTGTTATCTGGTTGTTATCTGGTGGTTATCTGGTTGTTATCTGGTTGTTATCTGGTTGCGACAACAGATAACCAATTATAACCAGATAAAGAATACTTTTTCTAGTTACTATAAAGACAACAAAAAAAATTCCTCACAAAGGTTGTCATCCTGACATCATTGGAACCAGTTTTGCCCTCTGTGTAAGTGCCAGGATTCCAGGAGTCATTTGGCTCCGATGGATTTGATAGGCTGTTTGACTATGTCAAGGAAGTATGGAGGAGGGGGTGGCTGTTGGGGGTGTGGTTGGGTTATTATGGAGGCTGTTGGTTCTGGGCGATGGGCCCAGTATTTGGTTGCTCTGCATGTGAAAGCCTCAAGGGCACATCAGGCAAAGGGCCAGTGGACTGCAGCCCTAACCCCTCCCTTTAGATACATTAGAAAACATACTACTCTGTAAGTTCACACACGCGCGCATGCACACATACGCACGCACACACCACGCACGCACGCACACACTTTCTTTCTTATGCTTTCATCTGGAGGTGACAACAGAGCTGTGTAATGGCTCGACCTCCTGGAACGTCAGTGCTGGCTGGCTGGTAACACATGCGGTCCATCACATGCCCATGTCAACAGTGAGTGATGGGAGCTTTGCTCTCAGGCGCCAGTCAGGGAGCCTTTCATTCCAGACAGACATGCTGGTGGACGACTACATCTGAATAACTTAACTACATTAGAAAACATGGCAGGACTATTACTGCTAAGGTAAGGTCAAAGTGTTTACATATGCAAGTACTTATACTGCTGGAACTGTCTTACATGAGAGAAAAAAGGCAATAACATTTGAAAGTTAAAGTGAGTCACAACGGCATTGTGATGTCGTGATGGCTTGTGTTCTCAGTGTTCTTTTTTCCTCTTGTATCCACCCCAGTTTGATCAAACCGCGTCCCCCAACACATTACAGACCAGAATAAAACCAAGACATCAACGAGGGTTTGATTGCACCTGTATTTAGAATCAAAAGATCTTTTATCCCCAGTTAATAGATACACTTACGACCTGTTGTCCAAAAAAGAAAGCAATTTCTGAACATATTTACATCATAAATAAAGTTACACAGGAGATACTTTACATATTTTTTGGGGTAAGAAAAGTAAACATAACAATATTATTTTTTCAATTTGAAACACATAATGAAGCACCAGAAGTTTAAAGTGATAAACGATGTTGTTGTCACGCCTTAAGACTTCTACTAAGAGGGGGAAATTTGGCAAATGGGATGCACAGGTAATGCCAACATTGAAACTAAAGCAACCCTGCCACCAAATGTTCTACTTTGACATTAAACATGACATTTAATTGAGAAGAAAAGAAATATTCAACATGTTGACAATTAAATATAGAAAAACATGAGTATTTTTATAAAGAACTACTTTTACCCTCCATTGAAGTTTCTGTGAGGAAGTTGCACAATGCTTTATCTGGTTTGAGGTCATGTAATGGAATTGCACATTGTCTACTACCTTGGGAAATGATCATTTCGATAGGCCTAGTTGCTGGTGCGTGACACTATGTTGGGACTCACTGAAAGCTTGAATAGCCTTTCCACAGCATCTCAGTTCAACGCAAGGGGAGGAATTAAATTACCCAGAGGGCAAAATTTGGCATGGAACGTCATAATGACATTAGTTTCTGGTTGTAAACATTTTATTTTTGTAGAGGTCGCAGATTACAGTTAAACCTGCCTTTTTATGATAATAACATCAAGACATGTGGGAAAGATGTCATATTTTGTTTACTATTTCATCAGGTAACCAGATTACAACCAGTTAAAGATCTATTTTTCTGGTCAGTAAAAAGACATTGAAACAATGTTCTTTTATAATCCGTATACAACCTGACTAAGGACTAACAAAAGCTGCCAGCCTGACATTATTGCAACTATTTTGCTTGCTGGGTCTGGGCTCTATTGGGCTCTATTGGACTCTATTGGACTCTATTGGGCTCTATTGGGCTCTATTGGGCTCTATTGGGCTCTATTGGACTCTATTGGGCTCTATTGGACTCTATTGGACTCTATTGGACTCTATTGGGCTCAGTGAAGTGTGACAGAGAAGACCTGTGTTATGGGGAATATCTTGACACTAAAATTGGATCAGACCCTAATGTATGAGGAGTAAGTTTGTAAGTCCAACATTTACTCCTTCAGTGAGATGCTAGGATTGGTCTGTCTTTATGTCAGTCATGTACGGTCAGCTCCCATTGGTGATGATCACCGATGTGCCCTTGTGTCCTTGTATCTGGTCGGCCTGCATCCTCATGTGGGGCAGCATGCCGTACTGGGCTCCTGCCAGCCCAGAGTAGCTCCTCAGGCTCTCCGCGTCGTACAGGTGGTCCAGGGAGTAGCCAGTCAGGGTGTAGGCTGCATGCCTGTCCAGGTGCTGCCTCTCCTGGGCAGGGTAGAGCAGAGGGCTCCCCTGCTGCACTGGAGGGTGGTGGTGGGGCGAGACATCTGTCTGACTCTGCAGGTAGTCTTTGGAGACGGACAGGCCCGGCCTGGGGATTCCGTCAGAGCTGGGGCTGCTGAGGCGCGACAGAGAGGCCGGGCTGGCCGTGTTTTTGTCGTCGTTGTCGTGGGAACCCAAAACATTTCCGGCGTCGTTGCGGTGATGGAGGCGCTCGGAGGTGAGGGTGAGGTTGATGCCATCGGCGACTCCCGGGCCACGACACACGACGCCGGGCATGGCAGTTTGGAGGAGGGGCAGGGAGGAGGGGGTGAAGGAGCAGGGTCTGTGGCTCTTGTTTGAGAGACCCCCCACTGGGCCCAGGGCGTCCAGGGGCCCTTTGTGCAGCTGTAGGCGGCTCTCCTCCTCCTTGATCATCTGCTGCGTGACGCGGATCAGTGTTTCCATCTTGCTGGGCTCCTGAGGACTCGCCTGGAAATGGTCGCCGACAGTGCTGCTGCGGTAACGTTCACCCGAGTCGCTGGTGGAGCCGCCGCCCCCTTCAGGCGAGCTGACCACGCTCTCCTCGTCCCAGTGGCCCCTTCCTGTTACACAAAATGTCACCACAAGTCTCCACATTGATGTAATAATACTAGCCCCAAACCCAAAAGGACATATCGCCATGATTTTCACGGTTCATGATTTTACTGCATATTTATGTAATACCCATGTACGCCATTGCCTATAACTGCTATGTGACTATTAATACAAACTTGAAATATGACTGGAGTGAAGTATTGCATTTTGTACAGACAGATTTATACAGACAGATTTATTTATCCATCTACATGAAATGACATTTGATAATATGCATAGAACTGATCATGTCTTGTAAATCCCTAATAGACAGTACATTCCTTGGCAGCAGCACCTTTGGGAGTTGTCTTTCAGTTTGAGTACATGAAATGTGAAATAACTTGGATTAAACAGTGGGCAATTATTGCACAACAGATGGTAACAATCGGCATACTGGCAAGAAACAACTTCGCATGGACCATAATGTCCACGGTCCATTTGGTAAACAAGCTACCAGGGAAATGTTGGATTTGTATGGTTGCGTTCCAAATGGTACTCTATTCCCTATATAGTGCACTACTTTTGACCGGGACCCTATGGGACCTAAAGTTCACCACATAGGGAATAGGGTGTCATTTGGGACACAACCCATATTTCCAGATGGTGGCGGCCGTCACCCTAGCGCCTTACCTTGGACCAGGCTGTGATAGGAAGTGAGGTCGTAGCCCTCGCCGTTCTCCAGAGACGACTTGGGCAGTGAGAGTACAGAGCGCGTGGCATCCCACCAGGCCTCCCGTCCAGACTGGGGAGCAGCACCCAGGAAGTAGCGACCAGCTTGGCAGCGGGCACCACGGTCGCAGGCGGGGATGTGAGGGTGGGCGGGGGTGTGGGTGTGCGTTAGGTCCTCCTCGGAGAGGGCCAGGCCATAGCACAGGGAGCCGGAGTCGGGGTAGAGTCTGTAGGCGCAGGCCCCGCCCTCCGCTCCCTCCCCTTGGTCAAGCAGCTGAGGCGAGGCAGAGTCTGTCAGCGGGCTACCTCCCCATTGGCTGTCCTGGTCGGACTCGGAACGCTCTGGGTGAAAGGCTGAAAACTGTAGGAAAATAGAAAATATTTGAGGTTTAAACTATATATTACATTTCTCTCCTGGGTCTACAGGAGAGAGAAACAGATGCTCTTCTTATTACTGTGCTAGGGAACAAGTACACCACAGAGGTACCAAGTGTCTTACTTGCTGTGGATAGGGGGACACTCTGACTTTGGCCTTGGTGTGTGTTACACAGGGCTTGGTGCCCTTCCTCTCGTCTGTAGTGCTCGGAGGACTGGTGTATGAGAACGCTGGCTTGCTAGGGGTCATCTGGTCCAAGGACAGCTGTATTCCCTTATATTCAGTATCTCTACACACACAGACACACAGAAGAGCACCATTTTGTAGTGAGCACATTTGAAGAAAGAAGAAACTCCAGCACACTAGTAATCCTGAATGCTCCACATACTATTGAATGAATCTTTCAACCAATGTTTCGGTCAATAGACCTTCATCAGGCGTTCACTGAGAGGTATGTCTTGACGTGTAGTGAGCACATTTAAAACATCTTATTTCACAGAAGTTATGGCAATATATAATATGACGTACTCCAAGTAATTACTCCAATGTAAACACCAAAGTCTGACAATATTTACTTTTGATAGTGAGTGAGACATAATTCACTAACACTTTCTTTTGAGTATTGATTAATGCATAAATGTGATGACTGTTAGAAATGAAAATATGATGTAAAATAAACTAGGTTGGGAGATTAGCACTCCTGTTTTTCACTATGAGAAACACAACAGACACCCGAAGCAAAGTTAATGATTTAATGCTATGGCACAAACGTTGGTAAAACACACACACTCGCACACACACTCTTACACGCACACATGAATTACAACCAATCCCATAACGTCAACACCATGCTTATCGTTAATCTACTCCTTAGTCTCTAGTTTACATTCTCTTGAAGTCAAAGTGTACCCATACACACACCGCACGCACGCACACCACACACACAAACCACACACCGCACGCACGCACACACACACACACACCGCACACACCGCACGCACACCACATGCACACCTCATCCACACAACACACACACACCGGCCCCTAGATTGAATACATTTCTCCCAACATTGACTATTCATTATGTACATATAAGATAATATATACGCCACCTTTATCATTCTAACCCACTGTCCTTTCCCTGAACTCTATCAGACGTCAATACCATGAAACGGTTCCTGTGTCAGACGCTCTGCAAACACCACCCTATTCTTAACTTACCACATCAGCAGTACGTTATACCAGCCCGTGGCATTTTAAACCCCTGTGCCCTGTCTCTGACCTCAGTCAACCAGTCACTATAACATGTTTCTAAATATGACCCGTTCTTTATGTGTGTGACACCATACGATTGAAAGGAAATATTTGGATAGTCAGTGTTTTGTGCGACATTGTGTGAGTCCCAAATGACACTCTATTCCCTATATAGTGCACTACTTTTGACCAGAGCCCTATGCACTCTATTCCCTATTTAGTGCACTACTTTTGACCAGAGCCCTATGCACTCTATTCCCTATATAGTGCACTACTTTTGACCAGAGCCCTATGCACTCTATTCCCTATATAGTGCACTACTTTTGACCAGAGACCTATGCGCCCTACTCAAAAGTAGTTCACTATATATACACAGAGAGAAGAGGGAGACAATTGGAACACAGACATGGTTATTGGCTCTTGCGGGTACAGTAGTGGTGACCTGTTCTGCATTATAAGTGTCCTCTCTGTGACTTGTGCTCGAGCCATCAGCGCTGCTATAGGCTTTAGTGCAAACTCAGCTGTGTTAGCTGAATTCCACCTGTCGGGCAAAGTCAGACTAACTCCCATCTGAAATTGGT
>NC_034185.2:13452433-13604933 GCF_002021735.2 Oncorhynchus kisutch | reverse complement strand
ATTTACTATCTTGTGTATTTTGTAGTTTTATCCTTTGTTCACTCATTGAAGTCTTTGTGATAAAATTGATGTATTTCAGAAATGTGTTTGACTACTAAAGTACAGTGAAGTAGCCTAGAGTACAGTAAAGTAACCTAAAGTACAGTAAAGTAGCCTAGAGTACAGCAAAGTAACCTAAAGTACAGTAAAGTAAAAGGTAGAGTATAACAAGGCAGGGCCAAACCTACTGTAAATAACTTACACAAGTGGTGGGCACATCGTAGGTGGAAGGTGTCACAGCTATGGACGTGGTGGTACAGGGTCTTCTCAATGAGGTCCTGTGGCTCGTAGCCCGTCAGCTCTGCCACCCTAGGGAGGGAGGGAGGGAGGGAGGGAGGGAGGGAGGGAGGGAGGGAGGGAGGGAGGGAGGGAGGGAGGGAGGGAGGGAGGGAGGGAGGGAGGGAGGGAGGGAGGGAGGGAGGGAGGGAGGGAGGGAGGGAGGGAGGGAGGGAGGGAGGGCAAAGTGACTCATCAACCCAAAAAATTTCTCCCTCTCTTTAGTCATGGCAGAAGTCAGTCCAATAACATTGCTTTATTTTTCCTGAGACTGTCATGTATTAATGTCCTCACTGTTCTCACTCCATGTATCAATATATACACTGTTCTCCCTCCATGTATCAATATATCCACTGTTCTCCCTCCATGTATCAATATATCCATTGTTCTCCCTCCATGTATCAATATATCCATTGTTCTCCCTCCATGTATCAATATATCCACTGTTCTCCCTCCATGTATCAATATATCCACTGTTCTCCCTCCATGTATCAATATATCCACTGTTCTCCCTCCATGTATCAATATATCCACTGTTCTCCCTCCATGTATCAATATATCCACTGTTCTCCCTCCATGTATCAATATATCCACTGTTCTCCCTCCATGTATCAATATATCCATTGTTCTCCCTCCACACATCAATATATCCACTGTTCTCCCTCCATGTATCTATATATACACTGTTATCCCTCCACACATCAATATATCCACTGGTCTCCCTCCATGTATCAATATATACACTGTTCTCCCTCCACACATCAATATATACACTCTTCTCCCTCTATGTATCAATATATACACTGTTCTCCCTCCACACATCAATATATACACTGTTCTCCCTCCATGTATCAATAAATACACTGTTCTCCCTCCACACATCAATATATACAGTGTTCTCCCTCCATGTATCAATATATCCACTGTTCTCCCTCCATGTATCAATATATACACTGTTCTCCCTCCACACATCAATATATACACTGTTCTCCCTCCACACATTAATATATACACTGTTCTCCCTCCACACATCAATATATACACTGTTCTCCCTCCACACATCAATATATACAGTGTTCTCACTCCACACATCAATATATACACTGTTCTCCCTCCATGTATCAATATATACACTGTTCTGCCTCCATGTATCAATATATACACTGTTCTCCCTCCATGTATCAATATATCCACTGTTCTCCCTCCATGTATCAATATATACACTGTTCTCCCTCCATGTATCAATATATACACTGTTCTCCCTCCACACATCAATATATACACTGTTCTCCCTCCACACATCAATATATACACTGTTCTCCCTCCACACATCAATATATACACTGTTCTCTCTCCATGTATCAATATATACACTGTTCTCTCTCCATGTATCAATATATACACTGTTCTCCCTCCATGTATCAATATATGCTTAGAGGTCTATTTGATTCAAACTTGTTTTCATGCTAAGGAACAGAACATTCGCTAAATTGGACCACAGTTGGTTGTGGTCCTGCACTCCATTTTAAGACAATAAAACATTTCAGTTTTTAGGTTCAATAAGACATTGTAAAACCAATCATAATGTAATATATTGTGGCATTTCATGTTAGTGAATTTGATACTGTTTTTATACCATTAAGTTGTGGACTTAATACTAATTTAACAACTGTCAGAGAACTAGCTGGGAAAAAAACTAATACTAAATTTAAAAAAACTTGAGCCCTTTTATGCAATGGCTGGCTCATCAAAACACCTGCTGTACGCCTATGTTTTAAATGATTCTCCTCCATATCTATCATAGGCTTAATCCCATGTTTTTTGTGTATGTTTTGCTGTAGGCCTACCTCGAGTCAAGGAAGATTAGTTTCATGTCGAGGCTGGCTCTGAACATGAACATGTTGCTGTGCAGCTTAATCTCCGTCACAGCGCTGGGTGGCAAAGAGTGTCCCACCGCCACAAGGCCCACGTTCTGGTAGCAGCCGTCGAAAGGCGACATGTCCAGGCTGTACTGACGGATCTTCAGGTAACCGCTGCAGTGAATTACCTGGTGTGGTTGATGGGGAAATTAGACAAACCCTGCTACTCATAACATTGTTGTTGAAAAAAAGGTCCGCTGTCTTTTTAATTGCATGCGCTTATGCTTTCGCTTCGAACACACCGACAGTGTTTTGCGCGAAATAGAACAACAGTTCAACATTCACCTTCTGCTACCATATCTGTCAAGCCGTCTAAGCATACAGTTTTACGCATTCGACGTTCGATACATCCAACGCATGCACCATACCCAACGCACTGCAACTGCCTCTGCAACGCAATGCTGCAAGGCAAACGCCGCGTTTCGTTGGAGATGAACATAGTTCTGGTGTACCAAAATGCAATATCACGGTCGGTGTGTTCGATGCTTTTAGTACTGAAAATATTTAAACATTTCCATAACCTATCCGTAGGCCTAGCGTTACGCGTTCAACGCGCAAATCAATTTGGCGTCAATTGTCTATTAAATCAATAGCATTTTTACGCAACATCGATATAATTTTTCAGACAACAATATATAGGCCTACTTCCATATATTAATTGTCTACCTTATATCCACCGCTGGTGAGGCCAGCGTTCCTCTTCGCCAGCACGCATTTCATCCTCAAGAAGAAAGAGCGCTCCATCTCGTATTCTGGGAGAGAAGACAGAAAATATAGTAGTCTATTTATCCAACGTACAAAAATGAATTTGATATGTGGTTTCATTCTCTCCGAATTGGGCCTACTATATTCATATAGGCCTAGCCTACCTTGAACGAAATGCGAGTGGTACGGCTGATGTGGTGTCAGGACTGCAGTCATTTCGTCGTGGTCTGCGGGGTGGACATATTCGTAAATACTGTTTCCGGTCAGCTCTACCTGTTAAGAATTAAGAATTACACGTCGGTAATTAAATGTTATTAATCACTCAAACAATTCAAACATGATTCCATAATATCTAACACGAATAACGTGTTAAACATATCACGCGCTCTTATTAATGCAAATGGTATAGGCAAAAATACTAGCCTAAAAGACTCCACTCCCTAAAACTTGAAAAAACAAAAACACTAAATAAATTTTGATGAATACGACCAGGTGCAGACCTGAGAGAGTCCCAAATGGACTGATGCAGTCTCGGAGATGTACATGATCTTTCCATCCGGTGCCACAACAAAGATGAAGCCATCCAGTGTCTGTAGAAAAAAATGAATTAATTAATGCACAGATCAACTGCAGTATTAATTCAAAAGCACTCACCGCATGTTATTTCAAATATGAAATGTAACATAAGATCGCTAGGTAGGCCTATACAGCTTCAGAATTATTATTTTCATTTTTAGTATAATATATAATATTGTACATAATTGTTTAGTAGCCTAAGCTTTCTAAATGACCTGCAGTATGTGGGGTCCCACCTATCAAATCAACTCAAATGTAACATGTCTACATCTTAAGAAGTATTTTTTCATTATCAGTAGGCCGTTTAAATAATTATATTTTGCAGTGATTTTTCCAATAAATGAATAGGCTAAACTTTCCAAATTACCTGGAGAAGGTGGGATCCCAGCTCACGTCCTACATTGTCCAAAGATCTCGTTCGACTCGTGTGACCCCAAGCCTCACCCAAACCTGAAACAAAGCACAACGCCAACATTTACATTTGAGTCATTTAGCTCTTATCCAGAGCGATTAGGGTTAAGTGTCTTACTCAACGGCAGATGTTTCACCTAGTCCACTCGGAGATTCAAACCAACGACCTTTACTGTTACTGGCCCAACACTCTTAACCTATTGGCTACCTGCCGCCAACAAAGCCTATCAGCTAGGCTACTTTTCCCTCGGTAAACCATAGTCGTGCAATAATACACATAACGTATGTGACAATGCATCTTTATTATGACTTTTATTGTGGCAGTATGCTTGATATATTAATCATATGATTAATAATACATAGCTATTTGTGTAAAAGTACGATGAAGAAAATGCGGCAAAAATCGATCGAAATTGCGCAAATAGCCTAATATCAAAACTGCAAATCCATTGAACATGACAGCCTCGAGGGAACCAACATAACTCGAAGCGGCTCTTCTTGGCTATAGAAATAAAATGCTAATCATAGCCTACAAAATCAATCAGGGTCTGAGTAAAAACTCGAATAATCCATCACCATTTCACATTTCAATATTGTCCAAACGATTAATTTGCGTTTACACAGCTCAACAAAAAATACACAAATTATTTGGTCAACATTTGAAATAGCTTCTTGAACGGTTCATCTCCTTATTTGTTTAGTAGTCAAATGAGACCAGCTGCTGTGGAGAAATTATTTTACATTCTGCAAGCATGCATAGTAACCTCATCCTCTGACAACAGCATGCAGCGTTGGTTTACATTGAGCTTGGCGCAGACATGCATAGTAGCCTAATGGACGAGGAGAGTATAACCTGTTATATGTATTTCTTTTATATATTACACAATACGTATTTGATATTTTCGCAATTACAATACTTTTTGCAAGAACTTCTATTTTTAGACTTTGGTAATTTATTGTTAATTTCACTTCCATACTTGAACCATCGAAAGTAGGCATGCTGCGTGGACACATATTCGAAAATGCACAATGACGGTAAACACATGCATCAATGGTAAATCGATTGTGATTAATTCCATGTTATCAACTTTTGAAACTGTTAAAGCATTTACATGTAATATTAATATTGTATGCTTATGTTTTCACATAAATCTATATAGGATTATATAAGATATTACATGGTGTTGTGTAGGCCTGTCTGGCTGTCTTTTCTGAGAGACGCGCGCCATGTTCAACTAGCTGCTGCAATCATGGCTCGAGCTGTGCTTTGCTCACACTTCAACTCACCTACAGAGGTCACAATGAGTGCAGCTTAAACTAATTTGTCTGATGTATTCAAGAAGCGAAGCCGGATTCAATGTGAATCGTCAGGTCTACGTGTCTTATAATATAATAGGCAAAGAATAGATGCACCCGGCGTTTGAAGTACTGTCTAACTGACGTCAAGTGCCCCAAACAAATAGCGTATAGGCGATGTGACAGAGAAAGTTAACATCTCTCGTCTCTGCTCTAGGGTATTTTTCAGATGCTTACGAGGTTTCAGACAAGCTGTACTTGGACGGTTTTTCCAGTTACAATAGCCTAACCCATTACAAATGGTTAACACATTAGCCCAACAGTGGCTGCAAGTAGGTATACACAAATAGGCCATTTCCTTTGTTGACCATTGACTATTAGTTTGAGCCGACAACGGTTTTCTTTCCTTTATTTTGTTTTAGACTTTTTTATTTAGGCATATTGTATTTTTTTCTCTTCATAATTCGCAGTTGTAAATGAGAACTTGTTCTCAACTGGCCTACCTAGTTAAATAAAGGTGAAATAAAAAATTAAAAAATAACGGACGCCTAGTGTCAATACCAAAACATTTCAATTTCAATATAGGCCTTTTTAAAAATGCGTATAGCCTATTGATGTAAATCATAGTGCGAAATACATTTTCTTGCTGCTATTTTTTCTACATTTCATATAGGCTTACGTTTGCTACAAGCAATTGATAACTTCAATCATACCGCAGAAAAAATACATTTTCGTAATGGTCATCCAAATATAGTAACAAATGATGATCAAATAGGCTATAGGATAAATTTGTCAATTTTAATGGCATGTGTCTGATATAGACAATATGAACAATAATTGATTATGATATGCACAATTAGACCCACTTGGGCACAATCAAAATAAAACCTGGTAATTATTATTCTAATGAGCAAGATTCAGTGATTTATGAAACATAATGGCTGATAGGTTAATGCAAACACAAACTTTCATATTGTTTCCAATAGCCCAGAGAAAGCATTCCAAATTAGGGCGTTGGTTTTTGTATCAGTAGCCTAGGCTATATGTCATAACATGTACTAGCATTAGAAAAAGTGCTATTCACAAGTTAAAACATCGAAAATGACATCAGTCGCTGAAGCAAGGATACGCATATTCTTGGTACCATTTGAAAGGAAACACTTTGAAGTTTGTGGAAATGTGAAATTAATGTAGGAGAATATAACACATTAGATCTGTTAAAAGATAATACAATAATAATATTTTAAGATTTTTTTTTGCTGCACCATCATCTTTGAAATGTAAGAGAAAGGTCATAATGTATTATTCCAGCCCCGTTGCAATTTAGATTTTTGACACTAGATGGCAGCAGGGTATGTGCAAAGTTTTAGACTGATCCAATGAACCACTGCATTTCTGTTAAAAAGGTTGTATCAAGACTGCCCAAATGTGCATAATTTGTTTATTAATAACTTTTCATGTTCAAAACTGTGCACTCTCCTCAGACAATAGCAATGTATTATTTCACTGTAATAGCTACTGTGAATTGGACAGTGCAGTTAGATTAACAAGAATTTAGCTTTCTGCCAATATCAGATATGTCTATGTCCTGGGAAATGTTCTTGTTACCTACAACCTCATGCTAATCGCATTAGCGTGCGTTAGCTCAACCATCCCGCATGGGACCCACCGATCCTGAATTGGTTTTAAACTGCTGGCATAGTTTTTTTTCTCAAGTAATCAGTCATATCTGCTACTGTTTATCATCACGTCTAAGCAGCCTACCTTGTGATTTCTTGCAACATGCACCTGTGATTGTCTACGTGAAGTGTCCATTCAGTTTAGGTGATCTGCCATAACACTGTCATAACAGCTGTCACATCATGATATGGCTGTCGCAATAGGCCTAAACTATAGGCCTGCTTATTGAAAAACTGTAATTCCTTGTATTTGTCATGGTTTTACCTAAACCCCAAAGTGAGAAACTTTATGGTAAAGATCAAACCTGCAGTGCAGGCCTAAATAGCCAATAGGTCCACATGTGTAGCCTATATGCTATTCGTTACCACACCCTATATCTTCAGCAATTTTCCGGAGTTCATATATTCCATTCTTTATCCGGAAAAAGCAAAAGCGGCTTGAGTGGATCAATTACTCCCACTCAATCACAGGGCTCTGTTTCGCGCCTGAGGTCGGCCAGTGGCACGCTGTGCGTTTTATGTAATTGGTGCGGCTTGTTCTCTGTCACGCAGCAAAGCAGCCTGTTGAAACCGGGAGAAGATTGTGGCTAATGGCCTTCCTTACCTACGATTTTCGATTCTCTGACCCCAAAAATGGCGTAAACGTGTGCGCGCCGAGACAGGGATGTACGATTATCATTCGCACGCGCCCGTACACGTACACGGCACACGCACGCAAGTATGAAATTACACACTAGCCTATTCTGTAGCGGTATTGTAGCAATAACTATAGCTCAAAAGACATGGGACAGGCTAATAAGATAACAACATCAGCAATGACTGCACCAGTCAATTAAGGCAGCAGCTACCAGGTGTCATCAAAATAGATTTATAGTATTATCATTACAGAACGTTATTATCAGATGTAACAGGCTATAACGCTATGTTAATGTGCATATGCCTATGCATAATAAACTAATTAGGCTATACAATTATAATACCGTAATCAGTATGCCAATGCAGGTGAATAACTAAAAACAAAACTAAGAATCCAGACAAGAGATATGCTATAAAGATAAATACAAATACATATAGGCCAATAGCCTAGCCTATGAATGGCAAATTGCATATAAAAGAAGTGTGAATTGTTGAATCTGAAAATATACATACCCTGAGGAAAGACAATTCTCATCTTCAGATAACTTGTTGTCAGTCGTATTATAGACGCTTTGTCCAGCTGCGACGTAATAGCCGAGGGTAAAGGCAACATTTTGGCCAGTTCATAAAATTCGCTGTTCTCCTTTTCTCGTCTAGTCCTTGCGGCAGTTTTTGATTTCTCCTTCATTGTGTGTTCTCTCTCTCTCCCTCCTTTTGTAAATGTTAGGCTATATCATTCCTTTACTCACATATCGTTCCATCAAAAAACGATTACAGATTTCCGTTTTGTTTATTTGTCATGGTTTTGGCTTTTATTTTTCAACTAAAACATGCGACACTTCTCAGTTACAAACTGAATCCAATGCACTTCAGAAAATTCCCGAATTCCTTGACCGAAACAAGCGCCGAATGGATAATTTGATATCCCGTGTTATTCTTGTGTAAATGGAGAATTTCTTGAACGCACACGCCATTAATTCTCACTTAGAATGGGAAGAGGCCTGTCCACGGTGTAAACTGCCAAGACTGGCATTCCTCCATGCCCTGAAAAACAAAGGGCATAACACACGCCATAATATCATTATAGGCCTACCAATATCTTGTTAATCGACAAGTAAAAATGCTTTTTCAACCCAAAACGCATACCTTAAGCTTCAAACCAAAACGTTTAGGCTATCATAGTCAAATTAACATATGGATTTAATTATGCGTTATGCATGTGACAATGTGGCTTTATTATGGCTTTAATGTGGTTGTTTGCTCATACACTGTAAAAAGTACTAATTGCATAAATTGAGTAGTGGCTACTCAAACATCTCCAATGATCAGTAGAACTCAAATCACAAAAGTGGTACTAACTCAGAGGGCAATAAGATCTCGTATCACTGAATAAGGTTTTGAGTACTGTTAACAAAAATGTGATTATTGAGTAAATATAACTTTATTTATTTGTGTTCTGCTAATCTAAAAATATTGAGTTTTTACAAGTTAGATGACTTAATATTTTAAAGTATATCTAACATGTATTAAATAGTTGTTCTTACTTGATTCTATAATGTTTTACGTCTTTACTTAACATAATAAAGTAGTAGTCAGACACTTTGATTTATATGTGTTGTGCTGATGTCGAAGGATTAAGTTATGAATAGGTAATAGTGCCATGTGGCTCTGTTTAAGAGGATTGTGGGTAATTCAACGTTACCATGATACTTCATGATACTTTTACACAATGTTCTATGCATGTTTGAAGAAAGACACGTATATTTCTAAAATTGTATTAAACAGTTTGTTGTGATATGAAGTGTAATTGATCATGATGAACGGATATCAAACAGTCAGGAAAATTGATGTTCAACAACAAGGTCAGGTTGTGCACCACTCATAATGACAGAGGCTAATGCAGCATTCTGTCGTGTTTACAGTTCTACCTCCACTTATAGAGGAGTGAGCACCGTGCTCAACAATGTCTGCTTAATTAAGGTGGGTTAAAATTACAAATCGTCAAATACATAAAACAATGTTGAACCTTAAGACACGACCACTGAAAATGACTAATCAGAACTACTTACTACTTACACTAGAACAAAAAAACTGGTAGGAACGTTAATAATTGAAGTAAAAGGGATCCTACATTTTTCTGTTCACTACAACAAATATTCATGTTCAAGTAACTTCAATTGTTATTGTTCAGAATACATAATTAAATTTAGTGTCAAGAATATGATAAAACACAAAACAGCTAAGTATTTACAACTTAAAAAGATAACCATATGGGTGCTGATGTCACTTTATTACTTTAAGCACTGACATCATTTGAGTTGAGTTACTCGAATGTTTTTTAGGCAATGGGTTCCCACAAAACGTTTTTTTTAACGGAACCAATTAGCCAACTTTTTACAGTGTATATTTTAATAATAATAACAACGACAAAATAATAATAATCGTAATAATAATAGCCTAATAATAACAATAATCGAAAACAAATATATAATAATAAACCATAAACAAACGAATGAGAATACTACTATAATGACCAAGCCTATAGCATGTGGAAATATATAGCCTACATTTCTTCGATGTTTTCTACTTACCTCAGAGAATGTAAAGATCTCATAACCTTCACTACGCTCGCTATGCCCGCAGGGGATTCCACCTGTCCTGAACCGAGTTCACCACTCGAGCCAGTTAGTTCAGTCCCAGCTCCTATCGGAATTCCACGTGGAAAGGCGCACAGACCCCTCACTGCATACACTTCTCTAAATTAGGGACGCTAGAGGAGTGGAATTCATGTCCAGACCTCGTCTCCAAACTATCTCAATCTCGCTCTCGAGCTGCTCAGGACCAGCCCACTTCCACTGGCGTTCTTATTGGGTAGCAAGACATCGAGGCCGACTTTCTCATTGGGCATTCTTGAAAGAAACACACACGAGACCGTAGTGAAAGTAGGATTTGTGTGAAACGTTCACTTCTGACCCAGAGAGAGCTCAACCTGGAGGAAACTGTGGACGGACGTCACTGTTTTGTCTTGCGATAGCTGTAGCATATGCGCTCATCACACAGCTAAACTTAATGGGCTGTCCAGGGGGGAAAGATAGGCTACACGTAGTCAGTTTTACATAGCTAAATCAACCATGAGCCGCTCTGAACAGCACCAATGCACATATAGGCAGGCCTACAGTCTTTTTTTGTGGACTGCCTGCTTCGTTCGAGATCTGGTTATAATTACTTGAATAAATCAATTTCTCTCATTTCCCCGCATATTGCGTTTTTTTGTTGTATCAAGCTGTGCTATGCCCATCAATTACACGCCAATAACCAAGACATTACTGACGCGATATTCTTACAATTGCTTTGGCTACCACTAACATTTTCTGTTGTGTGTTTTGGGGGATTTGGTTTTCTTTGATTTCATGTTTTATCTGAAGTTATTACTTAGCCTATTACACACATTTAAGAGTATTAGTTCACTTGAATTAAATCATATGTGTATAAATGAACGTTTTTCTTATTCGTTCAAAAGTTATATTTCAATAGGCCTATAGGCTATTTATGTTTCAGACCTAAAATCAAATTAAAGACGTTTTGTTACATGCTCCCTATATTGGCAACATGTCAATGTTGTTGTAGTTTTACAGTGTAGCCTACAGTAATCATATTATTGGATAATAAATTCAGATTTATGTATATTATTTCGTTAATTTGGGACTCTATATCTGCGATGTCGGCTTTTAATACAAAACCTGACCGTCACCGCAGTGATTATTTTCATTTGGATCACAAAGCATCAGTGTGTTTATTTATTGCGAAACGTGATAGTTTTTAAAATTGTACTATGCAATCGATGTCTTGGTCTTGAAACAGGCTACCGCTCCGGACTTCTGCTGTTAACAAGCCATAATGGACTATGACTGTTATGGTTGTCATTCAGCTACCTCAAGATGAATGCACTTACTGTAAGTCGCTCTGGATAAAAGCGTTTGCTAAATTACTTAAATTGAATGACAGGAAAGTCGAGTTGTATATTTTTGCTTATAATCAAGATTGTCGCAATTGAGAAAAAATAGCAGCAAATGATTCTGAACACATAATTTTTTTGTCATATCCATTCATGCTCTCTCTCTCTCTCTCTCTCTCTCAAACACACACACACACACACACACACACACACACACACACACACACACACACACACACACACACACACACACACACACACACACACACACACACACACACACACACACACACACACACACACACACACACACATTTGAGGCCCAAATTAATTCTGACCGCCTATATCTTTCTATTTTATCTTCATCCTGGATTGACATATCTCATGGCTTTGGTTACGAGTGTCCAGTTGTTAATGCGAAACCCACCTGCGGCTACTGAGGCATAGAAAATCATCCCAGGTGCACACGTTGCATACGAAATAGCCAAATGACGCAGGTAAACTTCCGATAAAATAAGACATGTGCTGCAGATGAAACGGTTTAAGTGGAGAAATAAAAAATGTAATATAGGCCATACTCCACGTCTTCAAGCCCATTTGACAGACGAAATATCGATAGAGCAAACGCCAGGTCTAGGCCAATTGTTTTACCTTTATTGAACTAGGCAAGTCAATTAAGAACACATTCGGATTTACAATGACGTTCTTCCCCGGCCAATCCTGGACGACGCCCTATGGGACTCCAAATCACGGCCGGGTGTGAAACAGCCTGGATTCAAACCAGGGACTGTAGTGACGCCCCCTGCACTGCGATGCAGTGCCTTAGACCGCTGCTCCACTCTCGGGAGCCCGGGTATTTTTCACATCAGCAAAACACTTTGGTGACACTTTACATTAGGCACACATGGTATAATGCATTATGCAAAAACACATCATATGATACATCTATAATGCATTTTGAGACTTGTAGCCTTAATAGTGTTATAATTTTAGTAGCTTTTAGTCAAATGTGTTGACAAGTTGGGTGGATGCAGGTGACCAGCTATTTATATACAACATATTGGCACTCAATTAGGCTACAGGAAGTCGATTTGATCATTTATTCTACTTCCTATACACCACACAATCAACTAGGCCTACTATAGCTCTATTTAGTCTACATCAGAAAGAAACGATTGTGCACAGCTGGCCAACATTTAAGACATACAAAAATATACCATATATATTTAAATAATTATATTTTAAAACGTGTAGGCCTATATAATACTGCAACAAATATTCCCACTCGGACAATAAAGTCAGTAAAATATCATTTGATTCGGTATAGTAACCTCTGATATACTCCATTGGTTTTACCTGCATAGGCTGAACCTATTCGGAGGCTAAAGCTGTATGTTAGTAACTGTGTTTTCACTCTACTGACCTGTAGACATAGTCCGTCTGCGTTATACGACCTACAGTGAATATCGAATAATCTTTTCACAGTAAATATCAAATATCAGTAAACACAAATTACAGATTAGTTCATCGGATTCTGAGAATAAAAATGCCTGGCTCAAGAGCTATTTTCCTATTGAAGCTTCCGTGGCCTAAACCCATGGGCACAGACGTCAATTCAACGTCTATTCCACGTTGGTTCCACATAATTGAATTGAAACGACGTGGAAATAACGTTGATTCAACCAATGTGTGCCCAGTGGGTTGTGTTCTCTCACATTGCACATCTCTTACCACTTTCTTTTCTGACCATGTGAACTCACGTGTAGCCCTATAAGACATGAACTCCCTCTCACCCCCTATCTCTATAGTGAGGTGATGCAAAGTACACCAGCTTTCAAGACAGTGAACAACAACAAAAAAGGCAGCAGAGAGAGACAGAGTATGAAACAGACTATGGAACAGAGAGAAAGCTGCGCGTCAGCCATTGAAATAGCAAAATATCCCGGTGTCAGTCAAACATATTTATCCGAGGATTAATCTCCATCGTGTAAATCAGATGAGAACGCCGCGGCGCATGCACTTATTTAATTAGCGGCCGGCGCTCCGGGAGGCTGGTTCAGCCGGCGCGGTGATAGGGGCGCGGACGCACCGCCCGGCTGCGAGCCAGTCCCTCTCATTACGCACACAATTACCACTTAAATTGCTGCTGGATCCTGCGATAATTGGGGATTCTGGAGATGCCCAAGAGCAGCTCTCCACCCCACTGCAGCAACAGATTGTGTGTGTGTGTGTGTGCATGCGTGCGTGGATGCGCTTGCGTGTGCGCGCGCGTGTGTGTGAGAGAGAGAGTGAGACCTTACATTGGGGTTTAGCACCCCATGGAAAAATAAATGGGACCATTTTTTTCCCTCCATGAAGTCTGAATGAGAGCGTATTAGACAAATGCAATGTGTTCCTTACATTGTACCCTATAACTTAGATAGCTACTTATGAGGACTATTCAAACACACAAACAAACAAACACATCTGGCAGCCTGTCAGTACAGATCCAGTCACCTCAGTTAGATGGTGTGATCTCCCTGAGTATGTGACAACACATACATCTACTAGTGACATTACTGACCACCCAGATAACATTTAACAATATATATTTTTGTGTGTATTGTTGTGAATTGTTATACTACTGCACTGTTGGTGCTAGGAACACAAGCATTTCGCTACACCCAAAATAAAATCAGGTCATTATTTGTATGTGACCAATAAAATGTGATTTGTTTCTATTTGACCGCACCTTCTAACACTACATTGTGCCCTTTGAAGCCTGGCCAGGCCTCACTCAAAGCAGTAGAGATATCCCAGAGGAGCCTATCCCTCTTTGTGACTCACTCACTTGTTTCCAAACACAGCTTGTCTATGGACAGTTGTTAGCCCTTTCAGGTTTCTTCTGAGATTAAAATGTATGCACATGTCAGAATATTACATTCACCAATTAAATAGGAGTTTCGGTCATCCGTTTACAGTGCTTGAAAAGATGGTTGCCTAATGTTCAACAAATTCGGACACAATATATTCAAGTTTATAAAAAAATGCTTCTTCGTAAAAGAAATCCGAATTGAAATCCTCCAGGGTCTGGATAAACATCACCATGACAAAAAGTCAGATTTAGATGTTTAGAAAAAAAAACAGATTGACTAGTAGCTAATCTACAGAGACCAGTATTTTAAGATAACTTCCTGTTGAAAGGTTTTCTTCTTCCTGTACAGTGATTGATATACAGCCTGTCAGGCCAATAGGAACAGGAAATGGTCTGTGAGTATGAGCCTTGAGCCTATGACCTCAGCCCCTGAGTGGTCGTGGGGTTTAGTCCCGCCCCGGACATCTTGCTAATGCTCCGGCGCAGGCTGTCACAACAGGGAAGCCATGCCTCCCACGTCCCTCCCCCATGCACCCCCCGGCCCTCACCGCTCTTTCCATTTTTATTGTGTTTTTACAAATCAGGCATCACCGTGGGAAGCCAGGCCTGAAATTCTCCACAGCGCGGAAATGAAAAATAAAGGGAATGAAACGGGTGAAGGTTATTTAAAGAACGGATACAAGCCGACGGTGCCGAAACCCGGGTCTGACTACGTCCCATCATGCAATGCTAATAGTGTTGGCAGGAGTTTTTGCTAAAGCCGGTGAAATCTTCTCTCCTCGTGGGAGGTGAAATAACACAACAGATTTCACACAGCAGGAGTGGCTGGTCCAATCAGCTGTTGGCTAGAAATGTAAACACGGAGCATGATCATCTAAGAAACATTCACGTTGATAATAACAGTGGCATTATCATAATGGAATGTTACCAGGTTATGTCTGTAAACAGTATGCGTCCTGAACCCATTTGACTGCCTGGGATTCAAACCCCGGGTATTCTGCATGTCATAAGTACAGAGCTAAAGTCTAAGGTTTAGCTTGGGAGATAACACAAATCTTCAGATGCCAGGCAAAGCTTTTTGATCTTGTGAGCTTGGTTCACTAAAAAACACCTCTCTTTCACCCCAAACCATCTTCCTTCATTCAAGTTTGGGGTTTAGATGTAAGATTTCATTTTAGTGAAGTGGAAATGCCAGGTTCATTGAGGGAAATTCACCTCTGTCGTTTATTTTCTCTCTTTCATTTCCTCATTCCCTCCAGTCCTATTCGGCTTCCCCTTTTCTCTCATCAATACCACTTTGAGAGTAATGGACTATCAGGCAGGATCCTGATAACTTGATTGGCTGCACCTCATCTGAGGGGAGAAAGAGGGAAAGTAAACAAGGCTGGAGAAGGGAGGTGTGTGTGTGTGTGTTTGTGTGTGTGTGTGTGAGAGAGAGAGAGAGAGAGAGAGAAGGAGAGACAGGGAGAGAGAGCTGGAGAGTAGGGGGGGGGGAGGGAGAGAGAGAAAGAGAGACAGGGAGAGACAGGGAGAGAGGGGCAGATAGGGAGAGAGAGCGAGAGAGAGATAGAGAGAGGGAGAGAAGGAGAGACAGGGAGAGAGAGCTGGAGAGTAGGGGGGGAGGGAGAGAGAGAAAGAGAGACAGGGAGAGACAGGGAGAGAGGGGCAGATAGGGAGAGAGAGCGAGAGAGAGATAGAGAGAGAGAGAGAAGGAGAGACAGGGAGAGAGAGCTGGAGAGTAGGGGGGGGAGGGAGAGAGAGAAAGAGAGACAGGGAGAGACAGGGAGAGAGGGGCAGATAGGGAGAGAGAGCGAGAGAGAGATAGAGAGAGAGAGAGAAAGAGAGAGAGAGGGATAGAGAGAGCGGGAGAGAGAGAGAAGCGCACATGGGCGAGAGAGGGATAGAGAGAGATGGATAGAGAGAAAGATGAATAGAGAGAGAGAAGAAAAGAGAGAGAGGGAGTGAGAGAGAGAGAGGGAAAGGGATAGAGAAAGAGGGATAGAGAAAGAGGGATGGAGAAAGAGGGAGCGAGAGAGATGGAAATAGAGAGAGGGAAATGGATAGAGAAAGAGGGATGGAGAAAGAGGGATAGAGAAAGGGGGATAGAGAGGGAGAGAGAGAGAAAGGACAGAAGTCATAGTAAACTGATAGTAATGGAAATATGTTCAGATTGGGAGAGTGAGAAGAGAATGATGCAGGAGAGTGTATGATTTCACTGACATTCTGGGCTGTATAATTGAAACGGTTGGGCGTGTAAGCCAACGATGACACATGATGTGTGTGGATTAGCTGTTTGTTTCTGGCCTTAGAGAAGCTCTCCTCCCTCCCCATTGAGTTTAGTCTGTGTGTAGGTATCTTTATGGACCACTACATGTTCGCGCGCGCGTGTGTGTGTGTTTGGACCAATAGATTGATGTGGAGATTGATAGGTGGAGATCACACACATTTCTTCTGAGCAACAATCTCCCTTCTTTCCAGATCCCTCCCTGTTTCCTCTCTTTGTCACATATGCTCTCCCCCCTCTCTCTCCCTCCCTTGGCTTTCTCTCTTCTCTCTCTCTCTGTCTATATCTCTCTGTCTCTCTTCCCCCCCGCCCCCTCAGGCCCTTCATGGCGCCCATCTGCTGTGTGCGAGTCCTAATTAATTACACAGTCATTTCCTCTGCGCTAGCCGCATCTGAAGCTGCCTCGAGTGCGCCAGCCTGCCACCGCAAGTTCATCAAAATGCTAATGTAGTCCAAATTAAAGTTGTGATTAACATTTCACAGTTTCCGTGCCCGGTGGGCAAATTTATCCCTCCACCGGGCTCGACGGCACTCCTCTCCTTCTCCTTCTCTCTCCTTCTCCTTCTCTCTCTCTCTCTCTCTCTCTCTCTCCCTCCCACCCACACACACACACACACACACACACACACACACACACACACACACACACACACACACACACACACACACACACACACACACACACACACACACACACACACACACACACACACACACACACACACAAGACTCTTAGTACAGGTGTGTAGTAAGCCCTGATGCTGTGGCGCAGTTCTGACTGTACTTATCCTACTCTCAGCTGCTTCTCTGACACCTCCTTCCAGCTGCTGAGAGTCACATGGAAAGCAGTGCATCGTGGGTAACAGTAGGACGTGCCAGGAGGACATCAATGGTATCCCTTTAATTTCGTTGTCTCTTTAGTAGGAATATTCTTATATTTTTCTTACCAGAACATACACATCATATACTGGGCCATTGACACATCTAACACACATGCACACGCTCATAGGCTACTCATACACAAGCCCCTGGTGTGGCTTCGTTCATCACTCAGTCTTAAGCAGTGGTTATTGAGGCATTAAATATGTCTACACAGGGCTCAGTAAAGTGCTGTCAGATCAGTGTTCCCCTGTGACTGAAGACGGGGTCTCTGTTTGCATACAGACAGGTTGGGAACATCTGCTGATCCGAGGAGCTGAAGCTGTAACCGGGGCGCCCGACACTCGGGCGTTAGTGCCATTATGGGATGTCACTGCTGAAGAGAGGCAGCCCTTCAGCGGGATTACCGAGATTCCCGGAGAAATTGAGCGGAATTGGAAATGGGGGTCCACGATTCAGGGATTCAGATTCTCTCCTGTGTGTGCCAGGAGATGTGTGTGTGTGTGTGTGCATGCGTGTGTGTGTGTGAGGCACGTGACAGGAACAAACACACACTGGCATGCATGCAGGCACATACACATGTACACATGCTCACACAAAAATGTAAATGTGTTAAAATGTATAGCTGCAGGTGTTCTTTAGTGAGGTACAGGGAATCCCGTGACCCTAGTATTAGCAATTGTTGTTTCTGCTGATATGTTTTAGTCTATTATGACACTCATTAGTCCATCATGTTCATACCATGTTCAGCACTATTGCATTTTCCTTATAGAAACCAGGAGAACAGTACAGCAGAGGCCATCCATGTCATCTGCCCTTCCCATCTCCATAACTCCTCCCCTCCTCCTAGTTATGCAGGAGGGGCAGGAGGTCAGGTTCTCCTTTGGGATCCCATCTCCCAAGTCCTTAAAGTAAACACACTCTCGCTGACCCTGCCAGGGGAGCGACCATTAACATCACAGCCTTCAGCCCAGAGGTCACCCCAGCCTTCAGTCCAGAGGTCACTGAGGTCACAGAGGGGCAGCCTGCAGTAATAGAGGGATGGCAGAGAGCTGGTTAGGATTGGGGGTGGGGAAGCTGATCCTGGATCTGTACCTAGCGCACTGGATAGTAAAGAGATATATGCTGCTCTTGTGGTTTATTCCTGCACACACATACTGACCCAGACACTTCCATAAAGAGACAGAGCAGAGAGACCCGCTGTCCCCCTACAGTGATGCCCAAGTGGGGTAGACGCGGCCCCTCTGTCACCTGGGCTGGTGGATGGGTAGCCATGGGTGTCTGCGCACGGGCTAACCAGCCATCCTGGAGAACAGGCACGGAGACCAGACAGGGCGAAGAAAGGATAGAGCTATTCTCCACATAAAAAAAAATACAAAAAAACATAAACGAGGGTGAACCGGGCATGTTTCAGAGTTCACAAGCAAGAGAAAACAGTTCAAAACAGCAAAGAGCACTTCACAAAATGGAAAAATAAGATATCTACACTTCAGGATTCACAGCGAATTACAAGACTCTGTTTCAGCCCGTCCACTAGTGAGTGACATCACAAGCCTCATGGAGATGCCGGATCTTAATTTGACCCCTTTCTTCGCAGGAGGAAAAATAATCCTGCAGCAGCAGGATTTGAATATCTGAAGAAATATTTGGAATGGCCACCAGGGGGCAGCTGAAGTGGTGTTTGTGTGTACAATGAAATACGTTATGTAGGCTATGTCCAGGCCACAGCGCAACTCGTGAATTATTTTGTGGATTATAATAAATGGGCATATTTATAGTAGTGCATTTTACGTCAGGGAAAATCTTTTTTTTTTTAGTTCAATTGTTGCACTATATGTTGAAGACAACCAAAAGGCAGAATAAATGATTGGTTTCCTCAATGCCCGTGTGGTCCAGCAGTTAAAACCGTCCCATTGCCCTTTGACTCATGGATGAATGTCTTTTTTTGACGTGTTAATTCGGCGTGGTTACAGGGTTAAAACAAACAGTAGCTCATTATGTGGTTCTACACCTTTCATTATGTCACAACGGATAGGCTAATGGGTAGCCTGCAGAATGTAGTCTATTGGAATGTAATCAAATAACAAGGGGCCTATTGCAACCATCGATGGCATCCGATCATCGCCAATCTCGTTAAACCATCAATACGCTCTAAATTTACCAGCGCAGATGATCTCAATTGCAACCATTAATCGTCACATCAATAGCGCTCCTTAAAAGATGATGTCGGTGTTACCCTTCGTACTGCTTGCAACCAAAGTCTTTCGAGATATGTTCAGCCTGTGGTTGGTATTGTAACCTAGTATTTCCTCTTCTACCAAGGCAAATTTAGTGTCAATTTACCCGACACTTTGTATGAATGGAAACTAATGTTGGTGTATCCTACTGTTATTATTTCACTATTTATGTTATCCCAAAAGTGTCTGATATGTTCATTTCTTATCAAGATTGGGGGGTGTAAATAAATCTACCCCTGCTGACATGGTAGGTATATATGTGCCCTGAAGGCAGCAGTCCTAACTAGAACACCCCAGGCCATGATTGGACAACATTTTGGCCTTAGAATACACTTGACATTTGTCGTAGCCTAGGCTAGATCAATATCTATCTTGTGTTATTAAGCTTTATGAAACAACGGTTGTTGATGTGTATGTAAATATTTGAATGTTTGAATAGAACCTAGGCCTAGCGTTTTAGAGAGCGAGAGAGAATATTATTTTGATAGCGAGCGAGAGAGAATATTATTTTGATAGCGAGCGAGAGAGAATATTATTTTGATAGCGAGCGAGAGAGAATATTATTTTGATGGCGAGCCCCTGATCCCAATGACATGACTGCCCCTGCATGGAGAGAAAGAGAACTACTCTTTTTCAGGGACTCACTAGGCTCATTTGAATATTCTGATGCAGCAGAAGAATCATCTGCGACAAAAGAGTGATCAAGTTAACATCCGACATCTGTAATTCACCCCTAACAATTACAGGGGCATAGACGTCGTTCTCCGTAGCCGGAACCAGCGAGTGCACCCTTTTCCCTGTGGGCCCTGGTCAAAAGTAGTGCACTATGAAGGAAATAGGGTGCTATTTGGGAAGAATCCCAGGCTTCAGGACATCTCATTCGCATTGGAAACGGTCTGGGAGCTGTTTTACTGGATGGATTCCTACCAGGGCCCAGTGTCCTCTAACCAGTGATTGAATGCCTGTGTGCATGTGTTGAGCCAACTCGGCAGGGATCTGTCAGGGGACTCATGAAGGAGGCAGGTCTGAATAAGGCTTGGGATAAGACAGCAGAGTGTGTGTGTTGGAGGTTGGAGGGGGTGGAGGTTGGAGGGCTTGGTGGTGTGTGTGTCATGTGTTTGTGTGTGTTCACAGTCACACACATATTCGAGTGTGTGTGTGTGTTTGTGTGTGCACTCACATTGCATGTGTGTCCGTGTGTGTGTGTATTGTTATAGTTGTATACTGTAGCTTATGAAGAACATGTGTAAATAACGACCTGAGACAGATGTGGGTTGTGTCCCAACTGGCATCCTATTCCCTAAATAGTGCACGGATAAAAGTGCACTACTTTTGACCAGAGCCCTATGAGAGTGGTGGGAAAAAGTACCCAATTGTCGTACTCGAGTAAAAGTAAGGAGATCTTAATAGAAAATGACTCAAGTGAAAGTCACTCAATAAACGTTTAATGTATTTGTTTTTAAATATACTTAAGTATCAAAAGTAAAAGTAAAAGTTTAAATCCTTTCAAATTCCTCATATTAAACAAACCAGATGGCACATTACATTTTTTTTAAAACGGATTGCCAGGGGCAAACTCCAACACTTGTGAAATCGTTTACAAACTAAGCATTTGTGTTTAGTGAGTCCGCCAGATCAAAGGCAGTATGGATGACCAGAGATGTTTTCTGGATAAGTGTGTGAATTGGACCATTTTCCTGTCCTGCATTCAATATGTAACCAGTACTTTTGGCTGTCAGGGAAAATGTACGGAGTAAAAAGTACATTATTTTCTTTAGGAATGTACTGTAGTGAAGTAAAAGTAAAAATAGTCAAAAATACATATAGTAATGTACAAAAAAATGACTTAAGTAGTACTTTACACCACTGCCTATATAGGGAATAGGGTGCACTATATAGGGAATAGGGTGCACTATATAGGGAATAGGGTGCACTATATAGGGAATAGGGTGCACTATATAGGGAATAGAGTGAACTATATAGGGAATAGGGTGCACTATATAGGGAATAGGGTGCACTATATAGGGAATAGGGTGCACTATATAGGGAATAGGGTGCACTATATAGGGAATAGGGTGCACTATATAGGGAATAGGGTGCACTATATAGGGAATAGGGTGCACTATATAGCGAATAGGGTGTACAATATAGGGAATAGGGTGCACTATATAGGGAATAGGGTGCACTATATAGGGAATAGAGTGAACTATATAGGGAATAGGGTGCACTATATAGAGAATAGGGTGCACTATATAGGGAATAGGGTGCACTATATAGGGAATAGAGTGAACTATATAGGGAATAGGGTGCACTATATAGGGAATAGGGTGCACTATATAGGGAATAGAGTGAACTATATAGGGAATAGGGTGCACTATATAGGGAATAGGGTGCACTATATAGGGAATAGGGTGCACTATATAGGGAATAGGGTGCACTATATAGGGAATAGGGTGCACTATATAGGGAATAGGGTGCACTATATAGGGAATAGGGTGCACTATATAGCGAATAGGGTGTACAATATAGGGAATAGGGTGCACTATATAGGGAATAGGGTGCACTATATAGGGAATAGAGTGAACTATATAGGGAATAGGGTGCACTATATAGAGAATAGGGTGCACTATATAGGGAATAGGGTGCACTATATAGGGAATAGAGTGAACTATATAGGGAATAGGGTGCACTATATAGGGAATAGGGTGCACTATATAGGGAATAGAGTGAACTATATAGGGAATAGGGTGCACTATATAGGGAATAGGGTGCACTATATAGGGAATAGGGTGCACTATATAGGGAATAGGGTGCACTATATAGCGAATAGGGTGTACAATATAGGGAATAGGGTGCACTATATAGGGAATAGGGTGCACTATATAGGGAATAGAGTGAACTATATAGGGAATAGGGTGCACTATATAGAGAATAGGATGCACTGTATAGGGAATAGGGTGCACTATATGGAGAGTAGGGTGCACTATATAGGGAATAGGGTGCACAATATAGGGAAAAAGGTGCACTATATAGGGAATAGGGTGTACTATATAGGGAATAGGGTGTACTATATAGGGAATAGGATGCACTATGTAGGGAAAAAGGTGCACTATATAGGGAATAGGGTGCACTATATAGGGAATAGGGTGCACTATATAGGGAATAGGGTGCACTATATAGGGAATAGGGTACATATGTGTTCTCTTCCCTAAACAGGCAGAGGATGGAGAGGGTACTTATGTCATCATTATCCAGACAGACCGGGAGAAATGTGGAACAATCTTGATAGCATGTCATGAAATGTGGAATAATCTTGATAGCATGTCTTGAAATGTAGAACAATCTTGATAGCATGTCTTGAAATGTGGAACAATCTTGATAGCATGTCTTGAAATGTGGAACAATCTTGATAGCATGTCTTGAAATGTGGAACAATCTTGATAGCATGTCTTGAAATGTGGAACAATCTTGATAGCATGTCTTGAAATGTGGAACAATCTTGATAGCATGTCATGAAATGTGGAACAATCTTGATAGCATGTCTTGAAATGTGGAACAATCTTGATAGCATGTCATGAAATGTGGAACAATCTTGATAGCATGTCATGAAATGTGAAACAATCTTGATAGCATATCTTGAAATGTGGAACAATCTTGATAGCATGTCATGAAATGTGGAACAATCTTGATAGCATGTCTTGAAATGTGGAACAATCTTGATAGCATGTCTTGAAATGTGGAACAATCTTGATAGCATGTCTTGAAATGTGGAACAATCTTGATAGCATGTTGTGAAATGGCGAACAATCTTGATAGCATGTTGTGAAATGGCGAACAATCTTGATAGCATGTCTTGAAATGTGGAACAATCTTGATAGCATGTCATGGAAAACATACTTTATGACGGATAAAGAGATTTAAACTATAAGCTCCATTTATACGCAATTGACGATTCCAGTCTCATTCACTTTCACAGTTGCCATTTTCTTAAGCAATAGGGTGCAAACAAAGGACAGGGCCTTGACGAGTGTGTTGTTTGGGAAAGAAGTGAACAGAGTCAGTTGACGTAAGCCTAATGTATACCGTATGCAATAGTACGCAAAGTAAGAGCTACAGTTAGCTAAGCAAAAATGCACAAACGTGTACAGCCTTACAATTTATAACTCAATGCAGGTTCTGCTTTTTTGAGTAGCTAATTGCATTCTTGCATTGCATGTGAATTAGGCTTTACACAGTCACTCTATGTCTGCCTAAAAAAGTCAGTCCGGCTGAATGTCTTTGCTGATGTCATCAGTAATCGGCAATATCACATTTCTCGATACTGAATAATATCTGGAAAATTCTACTGTGGTGGTGTAGGGTAGATGGTAGGAGCAGCTGTAGCCACGATAAGATTCCCTACTTTTAATTTATGAGGACATCAGCTTTAGAGCAGAGGCAGCCTAACTCTAACCTATACTGGTAGCCAACCATTGATCGATGGTGAAACGGAGCATATCAGTTTGTATTCCAGGCTAGCACATTGGCCGTAAAATAGAAGCGGGGGACATAAAACAGGCACCTTTAAATGTAATATTGATTTACAAACAACATGTTGAACACTGTTTGGTTACGGATCGTTAATTCCAGCCCTCATCGAATCGCACTTGGCTGAACTGGGAGTGCATACCAAATTAAACCCTATTTCCTTGATAGTGCCCTACTTTTGATCAGAGCCATATGGGCCATGGTCAAAAGTAGTGCACTATAAAGGGAATAGGGTATAATTTAAACTGAGATCAGTGGACTGGGGGTGTCAGTAGGGGTAGACATAGACACATGCAACAAGTGTAGGGTGTCCTGGTGTCTAGACAGCCAGCTATACAGTAGCACCCAGAGTACGGAGGACTGCTTTTACAACAGGGATAGATTACCACAACGCAGTACAGCATCAATGTCTTGATAAGAGGGATAGATTACCACAACGCAGTACAGCATCAATGTCTTGATAAGAGGTGGCAAGAAGATTGTTTTACATTTCTCTCTATTGCAGAGGAAGGAATGATGGTGAGGGAACCATTTTATATCTGTGTCCAACACATTCAGGAAAGCTGGGGAAAACATGCATAAAGGTGGTTCTGGAAGTGTCCAGTGACCGTTGAATGTATTTAAGATTTTTACTACCAAAAGTCAGAAATACTAATTGATTATTACAAATAACCATTCCCACTTTGAACAAAACAAATTTTAAGGCTTACCGAAGCCTTCATAAACTCTTTATAAAACATAAGCAATGAACAAGCTGGGATGTATCTAAGCGGACTTCATCAATGGAGACTCCAAATGTCAAGACATTAAATGACTGGGCCATATGGGTTACGAAGTAGCTTATCAATGCTATTGTTCCAAACTGTTGGCAAACTGCGGAGTCACTGGGGGGTCCTTCATTATGGTAATGCTTTAAAACCTCTTGTAGCCAGGCTCGCTAAATGTTATCACAAAATGGCTCCCAGACCGCCGTCTGATGTACTTACAGAGGAAAGACACTGCTGTAGCAAAGATGGCTTCCATACGCATTGTCTAACCACTTCCACATGAACGAAATACAACTGCAGAAAAGCTGTACTCCCTCCCAGAGTCATACACTTGGTTGGTTTTGTATCCTTACTGAACTGCCACCCAAAGTGAGATTCAACTCCAAACCATATCAATAGCATATCCACAAAGAATAAGCATATTTTATGCTAATGTTTCTGCTGAAATAATTCCACCCTCCAAACCCACCCTCCTCCCTCCTCCTTTGCATGTTTTCATTCTGTATCAAAGCGATTTACATTTCATGGGCTCACTAACCTTTTGTGTCGCTCACCATTGACTTGTCACAGCCTTGATTTATTGGGCCAGTGCTTTCCATGCAGTGTGGTAGTTAAAAACACTGTGCCTGCTAGGAATGAAAATGTACATAGCAGTTAACAGGTGGCGAGTAGTTTAATAGTGGTAATTGCTTCATGGCACGTGTAGCAGGAGGGGAGGCGTTTGACTTCTGTTGCTCTGAGCTCTGAGAGTCGCATGAAGCATCCCAGGAGCCCTGTGTGTGTGTGTGTGTGTGTGTGTGTGTGTGTGTGTGTGTGTGTGTGTGTGTGTGTGTGTGCGTGCGTGCGTGCGTGCGTGCGTGTGTGTGTGTGTGCGTGTGTGTGCGTGTGTGTGTGTGTGTGTGTGTGCAGGCATACATGTTACTAGAATCAGTGTGAAAGGTCAGTCTGTGCCCTGAGGAGCCCTGAGGAAATGGTCATCAACAATCCTTTAAAATCTTCACAGTCTGGGAGAGAGAAAGTCACTGGTCAGGATTGGCACCATGACTAAATGACTGTTCATCAAATTAATGGTTTGTAAGTGTATTAAAACATTTCCTTTTTATTTTCTAACTTTATAGGCGTAGTATTTAAGTTTCACATTCATAGTATTTGGGGTCGTACAGTCTTTATATCAGTAGGAGTCCAATTAAAAGTGTTGTCCAATCTCAGGCCCTCTGAAACATCTCTGCAGCCTATAAGAGATCCAATAGTGGGTCTATAAAATGTGCCTTCTCTCTTATAATTAAATGGAACAGAACAGAGCTGTGTAGCTCTAAATGTATGGCTCTGGAATAAAGGTGTTGGTGTCCTCTCCTCCAGGACAGACGGAGATGAACTCTTAAATGTCCGCCTGACAGCCATGCAAATGGAAGAGTTTTGGAATGTTCCACTAACCAAAACAGATGGGCCTATCAGGCCCCTTCCCTTCTCCCCGAGGGCATGACATCACCACATATGGCCACGTTTGATTTATATATTTTCAGAGTGATGGTTGGTTGGGAGGACAGAAAGAGGAGGGGCATGGGGCTATCAGTCAAATGAGAATAGAATGTTCAGACTGAAGATATGAACAGACAAGCACTAGCGTGGACCTTTTCATGGTAAAACAAGATGATTGGATTTATACATTGAAGAGTGTTTATAAACTCAGCAACAAAAAAAAACGTCAATTTTTCAGGACCCTGTCTTTCAAAGATCATTCGTAAAAATCCAAATAACTTTACAGTTATTAATTGTAAAGGGTTTAAACACTGTTTCCTATACTTATTCAATGAACCAGGAACAATTAATGAACATGCACCTGTGAAACGGTCGTTAAGACACTAACAGCTTACAGACGGTAGGCAATTAAGGTCACTGTTATGAAAACTTAGGACACTAAAGAGGCCTTTCTACTAACTCTGATAAACACCAAAATAAAGATGCTCAGGGTCCCAGCTCATCTGTGTGAACATGCTTTAGGCATGCTACAAGGAGGCATGAGGACTGCAGATGTGGCCAGGGCAATAAATTGCAATGTCCGTACTGTGAGACGCCTAAGACAGTGCTACAGGGAGACAGGATGGACAGCTGATCGTCCTCGCAGTGGCAGACCACATGTAACAACACCTGCAAAGGATCGGTACATCCAAACATCACACCTGCAGGACAGGTACAGGATGGCAACAACAAAAACGAGTTACACCAGGAATCTACAATTCCTCTATCAGTGCTCAGACTGTCCGCAATAGGCTGAGAGAGCCTGGACTGAGGGCTTGTAGGCCTGTTGTAAGGCAGGTCCTCACCAGACATCACCGGCAACAACGTCGCCTAAGGGCACAAACCCATCGTCGCTGGACCAGACAGGACTGGCAAAAAGTCCTCTTCACTGACGAGTCGTGGCTTGTCTCACCAGGGGTGATGGTCGGATTCGCGCTTATCGTCGAAGGAATGAGCATTACACCGATGCCTCTACTCTGGAGCGGGATCAATTTGGAGGTGGAGGGTCCGTCATGGTCTGGGGCGGTGTGTCACAGCATCATCGGGCTGAGCTTGTTGTCATTGCAGGCAATCTCAACGCTGTGAGTTACAGCGAAGACATCCTCCTCCCTCATGTTGTACCCTTCCTGCAGGCTCGTCCTGTTATGACCCTCCAGCATGACAATGCCATCAGCCATACCGCTCGTTCTGTGCGTGATTTCCTGCAAGACAGGAATGTCAGTGTTCTGCCATGGCCAGCGAAGAGCCCGGATCTCAATCCCATTGAGCACGTCTGGGACCTGTTGGATCGGAGGGTGAGTGCTAGGGCCATTCCCCCCAGAAATGTCTGGGAACTTGCAGGTGCCTTGGTGGAAGAGTGGGGTAACATCTCACAGCAAGATCTGGCAAATCTGGTGCAGTCCATGAGGAGATGCACTACAGTACTTAATGCAGCTGGTGGCCACACCAGATATTAACTGTTACTTTTGATTTTGACCCCCCTTTTTCAGGGACACATTATTCAATTTCTGTTAGTCACATGTCTGTGGAACTTGTTTATGTCTCAGTTGTTGAATCTTGTTATGTTCATACAAATATTTACACATGTTAAGTTTGCTGAAAATAAACGCAGTTGACAGAGAGAGGACGTTTCTTTTTTTGCTGAGTTTATTTGATGGCCAGTGGGACACTCATCTTGAATGTTTTATCAAGCCAACATGTGTGTGTGTGTGTGGTGTGTGGTGTGTGTGTGTGTGTGTGTGTGATGTCTTATGTCTTCAAATAAAATCAAACTGTATTAGTCACATGCACCAAATACAACAGGTGTAGATCTTACCAACCAGCAATGCAGTTTTAATAAAATACTAAATTAACTAAAGTAAAGAGAAGCAACACAAAAAAATAACAATAATGAGGCCAAATACAGGGTGTACTGGTACCGAGTCAATGTGCGGGGGTACAGGTTACTTGAGGTAAGTTGTAAAGTGACTATGCATAGGTAATTAACAGCGAGTAGCAGCAGTGTAAAAACAAAGGGAGGCGGGTGTGTCAATGCAAATTGTCTGGGTGGCCATTTGATAAATTGTTCAGCAGTCTTATGGCTTGGGGGTAGAAGCTGTTAAGGAGCCTTTTGGACCTAGACTTGGTGCTCCGGTACCACATGTCATGCGGTAGCAGAGAGAACAGTCTGTGGCTGGAGTCTTTGACAATTTTTTGGTCCTTCCTCTGACACTACCTTGTATATACAGTTGAAGTCGGAAGTTTACATACACATAGGTTGGAGTCATTAAAACTCGTTTTCCAACCAATACACACATTTCTTGTTAACCTCTCTGGGGTAGGGGGCTATTTTGACATCCGTATGAAAAGCGTGCCCAAAGTAAACTGCCTGTTACTCAGGCCTAGAAGCTACGATATGCAAATAATTGGTACATTTAGGTAGCAAACACTCTAACGTGTCTAAAACTGTAAAAATTATGCCTGTGAGTATAACAGAACTGATATGGCAGGCAAAACCCAGAGGACAAACCATCCCCCCCCCAAAAAAAATTGAGCGGACTACTATTTTCAATGACTAGTACTATAATTATAAGCCCAAGTCCTCCCAAATTGCAGTTCCTAGGGCTTCCACTAGATGTCAACAGTCTTTAGAAAGAGTTTCAGGCTGGTTTTTGGAAAAGTTACCCAGAAATTGTAGTTTTTCTAGGTGGCTCCCATTTTGTTTCCAAGCGCATGGAGGAAAACGCATTCTTTCTTATTTATCTCCGGTAATGAACATACTATTCTCCGTCTTAAATTTTATCGTTTATTTGCGTATTAGGATACCTAAGGTTTGATTATCAACGTTGTTTGACTTGTTTGGAAAAGTTTATTAGAAACTGATTCATTTTGTATGCATTTTGATGGAGGGAAACTGAGTGTATTATTGACTGAAGCGCGCCAGCTAAACTGAGTTTTTATGGATATAAAGAAGGACATTATCGAACAAAAGGACCATTTGTGATGTAACTGGGACCTTTTGGAGTGCCAACAGAAGAAGATCTTCAAAGGTAAGGCATTTTTTACATCGCTATTTCTGACTTTTGTGATTTCTGATTTTCATGTGTTTGTATGCAGGGTGCTGTCCTCAGATAATCGCATGGTTTGCTTTCGCCGTAAAGCCTTTTTGAAATCTGACACAGCGGCTGGATTAACAAGAAGTTAAGCTTTACTTTGATGTATAACACATATATTTTCAAGAATGTAAAATATTTGGATTTAGTATTTTTGAATTTCAAGGCCTACCTTCAAATTCAGTGCTTCTTTGCTTGACATCATGGGAAAATCAAAAGAACTCAACCAGTCAGAAAACAAATTGTAGACCTCCACAAGTCCGGTTCATCCTTGAGAGTGCCATGCCCTTGAGTGCCATGCATACAGGGACCTTAGAAATATTTTCATCCTTTTTTTGGAAATTTGATTGGTGAATTCAACAATTGTGTGTGTGTGATGTGGTGTGTGTTGTGTGTGGTTTGGTGTTTGTTGTGTGTGTGGTGTGTGTGGTGTGGTGTGTTTGGTGTGATGTAGTTTGGTGTGTGTTATGTGTGTGGTGTATTTGGTTGTGTGTGTGGTGTGTGTGTGGTGTGCTTGTTTGTGTGTGGCGTGGTTTGAGATGTGTGTGGTGTGTGTTTGGAGAAGGAGGTGCTTTCTGTGCTTTTGAGTGCAATGCATACAGGGACCTATGAAATATTTGGATCCTTTTATTGGAAATTTGATTGGTTAATTGAAATGTTGTATTTAAAGTGTGCGTGCGTGCGTGTGTGTGTGTTGTGTGTGCGTGCGTGCGTGCGTGTGTGCGTGTGTGTGTGTGATTGTGCATAGTACATATGTTCTCACATGTGTATCCCTGTGTAAGACAGACAGACAGAGAGAGCTAACATGAAACTGACAGTGAAGAAGACTACATTTGAGAAAAAGAGAGAGATAGAGACACAGTAATATAGACCGACAGAATGAGAAGGGGATGTGGCAGGGAGGTGGTGCTCTCCCGCTGTGCTTTCTGGCAGCTCACATTGGAGACCTGTCATTCCAGCAGCAGGGACTCCAGCCACTACACGGCATTCAGCAGAGACACGGCAGGGGAGACAAATAAATCACTGGAACACACACAGCCCAGCTTAGCTTGGCCACTATGCTACGGCTAACACAGACTGTCTAGCTTAGCAAACCCGCTTGGCTATGACCACGGCTAACCTTGGTCACGGTCTGCTTGGCTAAGGATGGGCATAGCATGCCTGCTTCGGCTAACACATAGTGCAAAGCTCGGCTTAGCATATACCTGCTACAGCTAACACAGCTCAACTTCTCATGCATGCTACAGCTAACACACACAATGCATCTTGGCATGAGCATGTCTGCAAGGCTACGACTTAAACACACAGGCCAGCTTAGTGCACCCGCTATGGCTAACACACACAGGCTATGGCTAACATATACAGGCTATGGCTAACATATACAAGTTCCAAGTTTTATTAGTCGTATGTACAAGATACACATGGTATACACCATCCAATGATATGCTTACTTGCAGGTTCCTTCTCAAAAATGCAACAACAATAACAAATAATAAAAGATAAGATTACCAACATAGAGTAAATAGCTCAGTAAAATAGAATAAACATTTAAGCATCAGTATAATAAAGGACAGCGCAATTTATAGTCCAATATTTACACACGTTTGGGTAAAACGGGATTGAGGGACAAGTGTTTAAATTGTGCAGTAATTTAGCAATCATAATAAGAGACTGGTAGCAGCAGTTGTGATGTGTGTAGCATGAATATACAGTACCATCAAAAGTTTGGACACATCTACTCATTCAAGAGATTTTCTTTATTTTTACTATTTTCTACAGGTGACCAAATACTTATTTTCCACCATAATTTGCAAATAAATTCATAAAAAATCCTACAATGTGATTTTCTGGATTTTTTTACAAATTTTGTCTGTCATAGTTGAAGTGTACCTATGATGAAAATTACAGGCCTCTCTCATCTTTTTAAGTGGGAGAACTTGCACAATTGGTGGCTGACTAAATATTTTTTTGCCCCACTGTATATATACCGACAGACTGCAAGGCCCTCCAGCGGGTGGTGAACGCGGCCCAGTACATCACTGGGACAGTGTTCCTAACCATCCAGGACATCTACTCAGTGCCTGAAGAAGGCCCGCAGCATCATCAAGGACCTCACACACCACGAGCGGTTCACTCCCTTACCTTCGGGCAGACGATATCGGAGCATGAGGTCTGATACCACGCTCAGAGGCAGTTTCTAGCTACAAACCATCAGACTGTTGAACACTTGAACTAGACTGACCACCTGATCTGATTCTCCACACCTTAGCACACATGTACTCACACACACACCCACACAGACACACACACACACACTCAAGTGTTCAACAGTCTGATGGTTTAGTTCAAGTGTTCAAGTGTTCAACAGTTCAAGTGTTCAACAGTCTGATGGTTTGTAGCTAGAAACTATATATATGTATATATATATATATGTGTGTTTGTGTGTGTGTGTGTGTGTGTGTGTGTGTGTGTGTGTGTGTCTGTGTGGGTGTGTGTGTGAGTACATGTGTGCTAAGGTGTGGAGAATCAGATCAGGTGGTCAGTCTAGTTCAAGTGTTCAACAGTCTGATGGTTTGTAGCTAGAAACTGCCTCTGAGCGTGGTATCAGACCTCATGCTCCGATATCGTCTGCCCGAAGGTAAGGGAGTGAACCGCTCGTGGTGTGTGAGGTCCTTGATGATGCTGCGGGCCTTCTTCAGGCACTGAGTAGATGTCCTGGATGGTTAGGAACACTGTCCCAGTGATGTACTGGGCCGCGTTCACCACCCGCTGGAGGGCCTTGCAGTCATGGACAGAGCAATTCCCGTATCAGGCTGTGAGATGCATCCATTCAGAATGAGCTCGATGGTGCAACGGTAGTATTTGGACAGGCTATGGCTAACACACACAGGCTATGGCTAACACACACAGGTTCTGGCTAACACAAACAGTCTATGGCTAACACAAACAGTCTATGGCTAACACACACAGGCTATGGCTAACACGTACAGGCTATGGCTAACACATACAGGCTGTGGCTAACAAACACAGGCTATGGCTAACACTCACTAACAGACCAAGCTTAGCCTCTACCACACCATATTACTCACACTCATCTTAGCTTTGTCTGCCCACTACAACACAATTAAGTAGATTGTTTTACTGTTGGATTTGAACTTAGCCTGCATGCTAGATGTTAGTTGCCAAGCCAAGCATAGCATGAAAGACCTTAAAACCGATAGCTTTCCTGCTACAGTAAACACATACATCCAAGCCTGTTTGCCAACATAGTTATAGTTAACACACAAAACGTAGCTTGCTCACCACCGCTAATAAACACAATCAAGTCTTTCTTACCTAGCTAGCTTGCATAACAGGCTACACCCATCCAATCCTGCCTCCACTTTGTAGCCAACACTGTGACAAAAATCGAACGTGGCTTTCTACAGCTGTTATATCACTTATACAGTAGTGTCTGATGTACTGTTTATTCTACTGGTAATGTAGCAGGCTATATTAGCATTTTGAAGATTGTGTACATTTTTTGTGAGTGTTTTTTTGTTTTTGTGAGTGTTTTTTTGTTTTACATCAACAGTGACTGAAAGGGAATTACAAGAAAGTGAGCCTCAGCAAAATTCTACCCAACACTTAGTATTGCTGTAAGACACGTGTCAATCTCATTCCAAGGAGGACTGAGTTTTCGCTCCCCCCTTGTACTTGATTGTTGAATTAAGGTCACTGATTAGTAATGAACTCCCTTCACCTGGTTTTCAAGGTCTCAATTAAACATTTAAAATTCTAACTCAGCAGACACTATGACCTCCACAGAATGAGTTTGCTGCTGGAGGTCTCTAATAGTAGCATTAGAATGTCTTGTAGGATGTGTCGTAGCCAGTAATGCTAAACCACACACATTAGAATGTCTTGTAGGATGTGTCGTAGCCAGTAATGCTAAACCACACACATTAGAATGTCTTGTAGGATGTGTCGTAGCCAGTAATGCTAAACCACACACATTAGAATGTCTTGTAGGATGTGTCGTAGCCAGTAATGCTAAACCACACACATTAGAATGACATTCTGCCAGGAATGACCAACAGAGTTGCAGAATACTTTTTTAAATGGTGTCTGCCTTGGGTGTAAATGAAGTTGTTTGTCTCAGGCTTGTAAAGAATGACCCATCCCATATATACTGTATCTCATCTCCTCCAAGCCACTTTCCCTCCCTCTGTGGCGTGAGGGATTAATAGGCTGCTGACACCAGGACAGGAAGACAACTCAATGCTCCTGAGATTGACTCTAACAAGGTTCATCACCGGCAAGGTTCTATTTTTATACAACGTCTCTCAATCTAGCAGTGGTAATGTTGTGATGGTAATGTTGTGATGGTAATGTTGTGATGGTAATGTTGTGATGGTATGGGCTTGTTGTCAGGGTCATAAACTACTGAGGAGCATACTGAAATTAATCACAAAATCCTATCCAAATCAAATCACATTTTATTTGTCACATACACATGTTTAGCAGAAGTTATTGCGGGTGTAGCGAAATGCTTCTGTTTCTAGCTCCAACAGTGCAGTAATATCTAAGAATTCACAACAATACACACACATCTAAAAGTACAATAATGGAATAAAGGAATACATAAATATTAGGATTAGCTATTTATTTTATATATTTTGTTTAACCTTTATTTAACTAGGCAAGCAATGTCAGAGTGGCATAGACTAGAACACAGTAGAATATAATATCTTATATACATGAGATGAGTAAAGCATCTCAAGTCCACAGTGGTTTGTGAAAGTATTCACGCCCTTTGGCATTTTTCCTATTTTGTTGCCTTACAACCTGGAATTTAAATAGATTTTTGGGTGGGGTTTGTATCATTTGATTTACACATGTCTACCACTTTGAAGATGAAAAATATTGTTTATTATGAAACAAACAAGAAATTAGACCAAAAAAATGAAAACTTGAGTGTGCATAAATATTCACCCCCCCAAAGTCAATACTTTGTAGAGTCACATTTTGCAGCAATTACAGCTGCAAGTCTCTTGGGGTATGTCTCTATAAGCCTGGTACATCTAGCCAGTTGGATTTTTGCCCATTCTTCAAGGCAAAACTTCTCCAGCCATTACAAGTAGGATGGGTTCTGCTGGTGTACAGCAATCTTTAAGTCGTACCACAGATTCTCAATTGGATTGAGGTCTGGGCTTTGACTAGGCCATTCCAAGACATGTAAATGTTTCCCGTTAAACCACCTGAGTGTTGCTTTAGCAGGGTCATTGTCCTGCTGGAAGGTGAACCCCCGTCCCAGTCTCAAATATCTGGAAGACTGAAACAGGTTTCACTCAAGAATTTCCCTGTATTTAGGGCCATCCATCATTCCTTAAATTCTGACCAATTTCCCAGTCCCTGCAGATGAAAAACATCCCCACAGCATGATGCTGCCACCACCACACTTCACTGTGGGGATCGTGTTCTCAGGGTGATGAGAGGTGTTGGGTTTGGAGAATTGTCATCAACTGACACTAATTAGCATAACGTAATGGACAAAAAATATTACTAGAAAATATTCATATTCATGAAATCACAAGTGAAATATATTGAAACACAGTTTAGCCTTTTGTTAATCACCCTGTCATCTCAGATTTTGAAATGATGCTTTACAGCCAAAGCAAGACAAGCGTTTGTGTAAGTTTATCGATAGCCTAGCATAGCATTATGACTAGCTAGCAGCAGGCAGCTTGGTCATGAAAATCAGAAAAGCAATCACATTAAATCGTTTCCCTTTGATGAGCTTCGGATGTTTTCAATCACGAGACTCCCAGTTAGACAGCAAAATGTCATTTTGTCCCATAAAGATAATTTTTTTTATAGCCGAAACACCTCCGTTTGTACTTCACGTTTGGTTGAGAAATCCACCGGAAATTGCGGTCACGACAACTCCGAAAAATATTCCAAATTAGATCCATAATATCGACAGAAACATGGCAAACATTTTTTATAATCAATCCTCAAGGTGTTTTTCAAATATCTATTCGATATTATATCAACCGGGACAGGTGGCTTCTTAGTAGGAAAGAGAGAAACAATGGCCGCATTTGTCTTTTACGCACAAAACACTCTGAGAGCCTCCAGCTGACCACTGACACAATGTTGTCGTTCAGGCTCATTTTTTAAATAAAAGCCTGAAACTATGTATTGTGACAATAGACAGAGCTTTCTAAATAAGAGTCCCTTCCTGATTGGATTTTTCTCAGGCTTTCGCCTGCAATATCAGTTCTGTTATACTCACAGACAATATTTTTACAGTTTTGGAAACTTTAGAGTGTTTTCTATCCTAAGCTGTCAATTATATGCATATTCTAGCATCTTGTCCTGACAAAATAGCCCGTTTACTTTGGGAATGTTATTTTTCCAAAAATGAAAATAGTGCCCCCTAGTTTCAATTAAGCAATGGCTTTATTCTGGCCATTCTTCCATAAAGCCCTATGGAGTGTACAGCTTTAAGTGGTCCTATGGACAGATACTCCAATCTCCGCTGTGGAGCTTTGCAGCTCCTTCAGGGTTATCTTTGGTCTCTTTGTTGCCTCTCCTTGCCCTCCTTGGCCGCTCTGTGAGTTTTAGGGAGCGGCCCTCTCTTGGCAGGTTTGTTGTGGTACCATATTCTTTCCATGTTTTATTCATGGATTTAATGCTGCTCCGTGGGATGTTCAAAGTTTCAGATATTTTTTTATAACCCAACCCTGATCTGTACTTCTCCACAACTTTGTCCCTGACCTGTTTGGAGAGCTCCTTGGTCTTCATGGTGCCACTTGCTTGGTGGAGCCCCTTGTTTAGTGGTGTTGAAGACTCTGGGGCCTTTCAGAACAGGTGCATATATACTGAGATCACGTAACAGATCATGTGACACTTAGATTGAACACAGGTATACTTTATTTAACTAATTCTGTGACTTCTGAAGGCTGGATGCATCAGATCTTATTTAGGGGCTTCATAGCAACAGGGGTGAATACATATGCACGCACCACTTAAGTTTAACATTTTTTTGATTATTTGGAAACATTACATTTTTTTTTCATTTCAATTCACCAATTTGGACTATTTTGTGTATGTCCATTACATGAAATTCAAATAGAAATCAATTTAAATTACAGGTTGTAATTTACAACAAAATAGGAAAAACGCCAAGGGAGATGAATACTTTTGGAAGGCACTGTATTTATACAGGGCAGCAGCCTCTAAGGTGCAGGGTTGCGTAACCGGGTGGAAGCCACCTAGTGATGGATATTTAAGAGTCTGTTGGCCTTGAGATAGAAGCTGTTTTTCAGTCTCTCGGTCCCAGCTTTGATGCACCTGTACTGATCTCGCCTTCTGGATGATAACGGGGTGAACAGGCAGTGGCTCAGGTGGTTGTTGTCCTTGATGATCTTTTTTAGCCTTTCTGTGACATCGGGTGCTATAGGTGTCCTGGAGGGCAGGTAGTTTGCCCCCGGTGATGCGTTGAGCAGATCACACTACCCTCTGGAGAGCCCTGTGGTTGCGGGCAGTGCAGTTATCGTACCAGGCGGTGATACAATCAGACAGGATGCTCTCAATTGTGCATTTGAAAAAGTTTGTGAGTGTTTTAGGTGCCAAGCCAAATTTCTTCAGCCTCCTGAGGTTTAAGATGTGCTGTTGCGCCTTCTTCACCACACTGCCTGTGTGGGTGGACCATTTCAGATTGTCAGTGATGTCTACGCTGAGTAACTTCAAGCTGGCCCTATCCCGTTATCCTTTGTGGGTAACGGGATATACATTTCTGGACAATTACATGCAAGAACTTGTATAAAAATATAAAGTTCTTAGGTTGACTGGGAAAAAATAGACAGTCTGGTCTCTGGTTACATGCTTCAAATGAAGAGAAAGTGACAGACAGCAAGGGACATGTGTATGTCAGTTTCATCTCCTTTCATCCCACAATGCAATGGGTAAAAAAGCACGTAACCCTTCAATTGGGACACAAATGACAGACTGTCCTTTTGGAACAAGCAATTCTTCAGTTTGCGGTTGAAACTGGCAGCAAAGAAGATTATATATTTACACAAAACAACCCCACAGCCTTCCATAATCAATCTTCCAGTCTTGATGGTGCAACCTCTGCCAAAAGCACAAAAGCCCATGTCAAAGTTGGATGGAATTCATGGAATAGGATGATGCAGTGAGTTTCTCTCACAGTGAACACACAGGGTCTGGAGGCTTGCCTATGGGGCCAAAGGTCCCCAGGGGAGGGTAAGGGTGGTTGTGGTTACTGACCAGGCTCCATTTGGACCAAGTCATTCCTTGGTAAAAAACAACCTCTTCATGTCAGTACACTGGAGATGGTCCTACATCCCCCATCTACTAGCCACATGGCACTGCACCAATAGTGGTCGGATTTTATCTACAGAGGAGTAAAACATCTTCAGGATCTCTATGTCTAAAGCAGACAATTTGCTTCCTTTAAGGCAGCCAGCTTGTTGAATGCGTGTAGTGATATTTTGCTGTAAAAATATTTGCTCCTTCGACAGATTTGCTGACATCTTGAAATAATCCAAAGGCATGCTGGAAGACATAATAGAAAAATAACCCCCACCTTGATCTCAAGCCCAGGTAGTGTTCTCTGCAACTTTAGTAGGCATCTGAAAAAAATGAAGGTTGACACACGCTACTATGATGACGAGTAACCATACTGTCTCCAGACCTGGTTTCAAATACTATTTGAGATCTTCAGCTTGACTGTTGCAATGGAACCAATAAAAAAGGACTAAAAAGTGTAAACCCCGTAAACCTGGCACTCCAGGCAGACTGGAGCAAACCAGGTCTGACTGTGTTATGCCAAATGGACAACCCTTAGCATCAGAGAGGGTGTATGAAACACATAGAAACAGATTCGCCGTAAAACACTAGGAACACCTGCTCTTTCCATTACATAGACAGAACCAGGTGAATCCAGGTGAAAGTGATGACCTCTTATTGAAGACATCTACAAATCAGTGTAGATGAAAAGGAGTAGACAGAAGGATTTTTAAGCCTTGAGACAACTGAGACGTGGATGGTGTATGTGTGCCATTTAGAGGGTGAATGGGCAAGACAAAATATTGAAGTGCCTTTGAATAAGGTATGGTAGTAGGTGCCAGTCGCACCGGTTGTATCAAGATCTGCCCCGACGAATTGAGGCAAGTGCAACCTATGAATACTATACTATACTACACTATCCTATACTATACTACGTTACATATACTACATTATACTATACTACATATAATACACTGTACTATACTACATACAGTGGGGAGAACAAGTATTTGATACACTGCCGATTTTGCAGGTTTTCCTACTTACAAAGCATGTAGTGGTCTGTAATTTTTTATCATAGGTACACTTCAACTGTGAGAGACAGAATCTAAAACAAAAATCCAGAAAATCCCATTGTATGATTTTTAAGTATTGAATTTGCATTTTATTGCATGACATAAGTATTTGATACATCAGAAAAGCAGAACTTAATATTTGGTACAGAAACCTTTGTTTGCAATTACAGAGATCATATGTTTCCTGTAGTTCTTGACCAGGTTTGCACACACTGCAGCAGGGATTTTGGCCCACTCCTCCATACAGACCTTCTCCAGATCCTTCAGGTTTCGGGGCTGTTGCTGGGCAATACGGACCCTCTTTGGAGGAAGCTGAAGGATCTGGAGAAGGTCTGTATGGGGGAGTGGGCCAAAATCCCTGCTATGATAAAAATTACAGACCTCTACATGCTTTGTAAGTAGGAAAACCTGCAAAATCGGCAGTGTATCAAATACTGTATACTACACTATCCTATATTATACTACTACACTATCCTGTACTATACTACGCTACACATACTGCACTATACTATACTACATATACTACACTGTACTATACTACATATACGACACTATACTCTACTACATATACTACACCATACTACTACACTATACTATACTATACTACATATACTACACGATACCACACTATGCTACACTACATATACTACTCTATTCTATGCTACTACACTATACTATACTACTATAATGTCCTATACTATACTACGCTATATATGCTACCCTATCCTATACTACTACACTATACTACACTACTACACTATACTATACTATACTACACTACATATAGTACACTAGTATGTGCTACTAGACTATAATATACTACTATACTATGATATACTATACCATACTACACCACATATACTACACCATCCTATACTACTCCACTATGCTATCACACTATACTATACTAAGCTAAACTAAACTACACTACATATACTACCCTATCCTATACTACTACACTATACTACACTATACTACACCTTACTACTACAGTATACTATGCTATACTATACTACGCTACATATACTACCCTATCCTATACTACTACACTATACTACACTACACTACTACACTATACTATACTATACTACACTACATATAGTACACTATTCTATGCTACCACACTATTATATACTACTAAACTATGCTATACTATACCATACTACACCACATATACTACACCATTCTATACCACTCCACTATACTATCACACTATACTACTACACTATACCACTACACTATACTATAATACACTATACTTCAACGCATACTGTATACTACGCTATCCTATACTATACTACACGACATATACTTCACTATACTATACTAAGCTATACTAAACTACACTACATATACTACACTGCATCATAGAATACCACTACACTCTACTACACTATCCTATACTACACCTTACCACTACAGTATACTATGCTATACTATACTATGCTATGCGCACTATACTATACCGCTACACTATACTATACCACACTATACTGCACAACATATACTACACCATACTATGTTTGATATACTACACAATACTATGTTATACCACTACACTATACTGCACTATACTATACTGCTCTAAACTATACTACATATGCTACACTATACGGCGGCAGGTAGCCTAGTGGGCGGCAGGTAGCCTAGTGGGCGGCAGGTAGCCTAGTGGATAGAGCGTTAGAGCGTTAGACTAGTAACTGAAAAGTTGCAAGATCGAATCCCCGAGCTGACAATGTAAAAATCTGTCATTCTGCCCCTGAACAAGGCAGTTAACCCATTGTTCCTAGGCTGTCATTGAAAATAAGAATTTGTTCTTAACTGACTTGCCTAGTTAAATAAAGGTAAAAAAAACACGATAGTACTATGCTGCACTATACTGTACTATGTTGTACAACATGACATTCCCTATACTATGCAACATATACAACACTATACTATACAGTGTAAAATATACTATACTACTACACTATATGATACTATGCTACATATACCACACTATGTTGCACTATACTACACTATGCAATACTATACTACACTACACAACTTATGAATATGGACAGAGTGAATGTAGAGAGGACACAGAAGAACATTCACTCAACTGATAACTCATCAGGAGGGGGTGGTCAGTGAAAAGGAGAGGAGAAATGAAGAGATGAAGGAAGGTGTGGAGGATAAAAATAAGTGGATGATCGTTAAGACTGGTCAAGAACAACATGAGGAGAAGGTGGGAGCTTGGTGGGAACATTACTAAGCAGAACTGGCTAAAGCCATCATAGCTCACTTTAGCCTGCAGGCCTGTAGACAGATATAGATATGGTTGGGAAGTAGGAACACATGTATTGCCATGCTCATGGGTGGTAGCATGTGTTTGTTGGAGGAGGTGATCATCTTAGGTATGGATGGAGGGAAGAGAGAAGGATGAGGAGGCTCATCTGGGGGTAATTATTACTCCCTGTTGCTATGTCCCCTTCTCTTTCCACCCCTCCTCCTTCTCTCACTCTCCTTCTTCCTTTCTGGCTGGGCGCAGGCAGGGGCCGTGCGTGTTTGTACATATCTAAAAGGAAGGGTAATGATTGGCTGGTTAGCACTGGGGCCCAGACCAAACAGCTCTACTCTAGATTTATGACCTAGGCCAATCAGCGTGTCTACATCTTACGGACATAATATCTACTGCCCTTCCTTCCCCTATATCCACCTCTCTCAACTATAATTTATAGCACCCATTTTATCTCAGCAAGCTTGTCTCTTTAGAAAATAAAGAACACAGAGCTAACGTCCAGATAGTTTTTGTTCTTGTTTCTTCATCTCGGTTGGTTAGGAAGGGTGTTATTCCATCTCTCAATCAGCTTTTATTTGTATTAGTACATGTTTATGGTCATTTGTCTAAAAGTCTTGACGGGGTGGTGCAGTGAAACTGGTTAGCCTTTGGCATATTTTGTGATACCATTATGACCAACTGGCATTCAATTACATCACATTAATGAGTGGTAGCTTTTTGTTTTATGTCAAATAAATTACGAGGTATTTACACATTAAATGATAAATGGTGAAATTCCTTAGTTGTTTTTTTTGACTAATTTAAACAAACACATTTTGGTAACAGAAATGTTCTACCACACAGTTTAGATGACCAGGTTAACAGTAAAATAGAGTGTTACCCAATGATCTTATGTCATAGTTATTTCACTGATAATTCACAAAATAGCATCCACACTTTTTTCCCCTTGAGGGTTAGGGTTAGGGTTAGGGTTAGCCAAATAATGATCACACTGTGAATAAAAAAGAAATAATAATTGCCAGGCCAACTGGGCTAAAGATGGACCAGCCCATCTAAAACTTACCCGAACTGTTTCAGCCTGCAGCTCTCTGGGGTCTGACAGTTTTATCACTGGTGTCCCCATGCCTCACTTAACACAGTAAAGCAGTTTACACAAGGAAGTGATTATTGCTCAATAGCTGAAAGAGGAAAAGGTCAACTACCCATGAATACCAAACAGTAAAAGTAGGCCCATTCCATCACTCAAGTTTTCCATTCTTGGACTTCGTAATTTCGATGTTGTGGGAATGTTTTGTTGCTGCGCCCCCCCCCCCCCCCCCCCCCCTTTTACTGCTGTCATAGTTTCTGCAGTATGCATTGGTAGTTGTTAGACATAGAAATGTGAACATAGAAAGTATGAGTCACTGACTTTCTCTCCATTAGTCACTCTACATTTGTTCCAAACCAACAGCAACAACAATTGTGTCCATCAAACCCAATTATTTATTTGTGCATGGCTACTTTAATAGTACCAAATAAAAATGATGCTTTGATTCTGCATGGACCTGTGCAAGGTGCTTGCGAATCCTTGTTAAATACCCATCTGAGCAAATTGTTCATTTGTCGTAGGTAAACAAAGCGTGAGTTGTCCAGAGAGGCAAATATGATAATTGTTTGTGGATTACAGGGATATGGGAGGCAGCTTGGCAGGAACTGTGAGTACACGAGTAGGAAAAGCTTCGCTCAAACACAGCCAGTGTCTTCAGACAACTGGGATTAGCTGGGATGCTAATGCTAACAGTGCAAAGGGAAAATACTAACATTATGCTAATAGTGCTAATGCTATGGGCCCTGGTTAAAAGTAGCGCACTACATAGAATAGGGTGCATTCTGAGACACACTCTGTCACTGTTTAAGCCCTTCGCTCCTATGAGCCCTGGTCAAAGTAGTGCACTAGGGAAGAGGGTGCAATTTGGGATGTATCCTGTCACTCCCTTAGCACCTCCCTCCCCAGCGATGGACTGAGGGGCTGGTCTCCAGGGAACGGGCGGTCTGTCTGTCTTGGCTGGAATGGGACATGTGTATAGAGGTGTGTGAGCAGGCTTTGTGTCATTGAGCCAGGCGAGAGGGGCCTTTGTGCTCTTAACCAGAGAGGAGGGACAGAACAGATTGAGCCTTTAGAAGTGCAACCGACCACCATGAGGGCAGGCCACAAAGGATGGTGTGTGTGTGTGTGTGTGTCTGTGTTTCTGTGTGTTTGTGTGTTTGTGTCTGTGTGTTTGTGTCTGTGTGAATGTGTATGTGTATGTGTATGTGTATGTGTATGTGTATGTGTATGTGTATGTGTATGTGTATGTGTGTGTGTATATGTGTGTGTGTGGGTGAGATTGAGTATTGAGCGGGTGTATATGCAGCCTGGTATGTGTGTACTTCTGTGTCTGTGTTTGTGGACGCGAGCGCATGCATGCCTTCGTGTGTGTGTGTGTGTGTGTGCGTGCATTTGTGCGGACGTGCATACCTTGTTGCTTGTGTGTATGTGTGTGTGTTAGCATGAGTTATCCAGATTGTGATACAGGTCAGCAGGCCAATGGCTCTCCCCCATCTGTCCCTCCCCCATATGTCCCTCCCCCATCTGTCCCTCCCCCATCAGTCCCTCCCCCATCTGTCCCTCCCCCATCCGTCCCTCCAATGGTATTAGTCCCAGTCTCCCAGGTCGGTTGCTTGGTCGGTTGCTTGGTCGGTTCTTCTCCCGTGTGTGAACTAATCTCACTCCAATACCCTCTCTGTGTCCCAAATGGTACCCTATTCCCTAAGCAGTGCACTACTTTTGACCAGGGCCCATGGTACCTGGTTTCACAAGCACTGGTCATTTCAGAAATCATCCTCCCAGACATCCCAAAATGCCTAAAGACATGTTTTGTGTGTGTGTGTGTGTGTGTGTGTGTGTGTGTGTGTGTGTGTGTGTGTGTGGATGGGCTTTGGTAAGCAAAATCATCACCAGAGAGCATCTATGTCATGGAACAAACCGCTCTCCTCCACCATCATCCCCCTGTCTCCTATCTTTCTATCTTCTCTCTATCTCTCTCTCTCTCTCTCTCCCATATCCCCCCTTCTCTCTCCCATCTCTCGCCCATATCCCCCCTTCTCTCTCCCATCTCTCCCCCCTCTATCTCTCTCTCTCTCTCTCTCTCTCCCACACCCATATCCCCCCTTCTCTCTCCCATCTCTCCCTCCCTCTTTCTCTCCCACTCTCTCTCTCAATTTAATTTCAACTTATTTTCAATTTTCAATTTAAGGGGGCTTTATTGTCATGGGAAACATATCAAAGCAAGTGAAATAGATAATAAACATAAGTGAAATAAACAGTAAAAAATGAACAGTAAACATTACAGTCACAAAAGTTCCAAAACACTATATACAGTGTATAATGATGTGCAAATAGTTAAAGTACAAAAGGGAAAATAAATACATGCATCGCTCTCTTTCTCTTGTCCATATCTCCCTCTCTCTTCCCCATCTCTCCCCCATCCCCTCTCACTTTCTCTTGTCCATATCTCCCTCTCTCTTCCCCATCTCTCCCCCTCCCCTCTCTCTCTCTCTCGCCCATATCTCCCTCTCTCTTCCCCATCTCTCCCCCCTCCCCTCTCTTTCTCTTGTCCATATCTCCCTCTCTCTTCCCCATCTCTCCCCCATCCCCTCTCACTTTCTCTTGTCCATATCTCCCTCTCTCTTCCCCATCTCTCCCCCTCCCCTCTCTCTCTCTCTCGCCCATATCTCCCTCTCTCTTCCCCATCTCTCCCCCCTCCCCTCTCTTTCTCTTGTCCATATCTCCCTCTCTCTTCCCATCTCTCCCCCCTCCCCTCCCCTCTCTCTTTCTCTTGTCCATATCTCCCCTCTCTCTTCCCCATCTCTCCCCCCTCCCCTCTCTCTTTCTCTCGCCCATATCTCCCTCTCTTCCCCATCTCTCCCCCCTCCCCTCTCTCTTTCTCTTGTCCATATCTCCCTCTCTCTTCCCCATCTCTCCCCCCTCCCCTCTCTCTCTCTCTCGCCCATATCTCCCTCTCTCTTCCCCATCTCTCCCCCCTCCCCTCTCTCTCTCTCTCGCCCATATCTCCCTCTCTCTTCCCCATCTCTCTCCCCTCCCCTCTCTCTCTTTCTCTTGTCCATATCTCCCTCTCTCTTCCCCATCTCTCCCCCCCTCCCCTCTCTCTCTCTCGCCCATATCTCCCTCTCTCTTCCCCATCTCTCCCCCCTCCCCTCTCTCTCTCTCTCTTGCCCATCTCTCCCTCTCTCTTCCCCAACTCTCCCCCTCCCCTCTCTCTCTCTCTCTCTCTCTCCACTGTTCTCTGTCTGTCATAGCGGCCATCCTCCGGCTTCTGTGTAAACAAACACACGAGTGGCGGTGGTGAGTCAGACAGCACCGATACAGGGCTATTTGCTTTGGTTGCTCTCGAGTGGGAGGAACGTTTTCTTAAGAGGCAAAAAGAAGTCTGGGCCTCCGAGGAGAGCCCACAAAACCAATATTTATCCTCCTTTCTCCAGCGACTCAGGCCCCTTTTCCATTCCTCCTCTTTTCCCCCAAGTAAGGGATGGGGATGGAAAAAAGAGGAAGACGGAGGGAGGGATGGAAAGGAGGAAGAGGGAGAGATGGGAGGGACCTGGTGGGGTTTCCCAGAGCATCAGGTTGTCATGGGAAAGGGATGAGGTAGAACTCTTAGTACAGGCACTGACACACTACTGAAGAAATTAGGCCTAATCAATCAAATCAATCAAATGTATTTATAAAGGCCTTTTTTTTACATCATAACAGGTCAGGGTTAAATACATTTGTCAAACGAATACAATTTAGCTCGACAAAGCAAGAACGAAATGAATCCCGCCCCCTTAGTTTTCCTGGTGCAATGGAACCAATGGAATAGTCCCGAAGGTACAAACTTCAAGCTCAATCAAGTGCACATCAAATAACCTGCTAATATATTTGACATATGAGGGTAGCCTAGTGGTTAGCCTAGTGGTTAGAGCGTTGGGCTAGTAACCGGAAGGTTGCAAGTTCAAATTCCCGAGCTGACAAGGTACAAATCTGCCCCTGAACAGGCAGTTTACCCACTGTTCCTAGGCTGTCATTGAAAATAAGAATTTGTTCTTAACTGACTTGCCTGGTTAAATAAAGGTCAAATTTAAATGTAAAAAAATGAGGCGGGCTTGATTGAGCTTGACATTTGCACCTTCGGGACTATTCCATTGGTTCCATTGTACCGGGCAAACTAAATCAAACAATCTTCAAGTAGTTACGGTGTTAGTAAAAAGTGACATCCAATTGAAACACTATGTTGTAAAACTCTATGTTGAGTGTAGATCAGTATCCACAGGGGTTGGGTTAAATGTGGAAGACACATTTCAGTTGTACAACTGACTAGGTATCCCCCCTTTCCTTTCGTACTCTGAGACACTTGATACATATAGGGCCCCAGAGAATTTGTGCAGCAACATTATAAAAATGACAACCTGGAATGTCACCATTCTCCTGACTTGCTAAAATGGTATAGCCCGCTGTAGGACAACTGTTCACAGTGGTGGGATCATATGTTCTCTCCAGAGGGCAGAGGAGGCCTGTTGGGTATCACTGTTCCCCGTCAATGAGGAAAAGCCATTGATTTACATTACAATAATCAGCCGGTGTGTCTATCCTCGCCATTCCTCACTTTGACCAATCAATCAAAAGAATGCTCAGTCACCAACCTACAGCAGGGTCGTGTTCATTAGGAAGAAGAAAACAAGTGCTTCTTATTGGATGAGTTCAGATAGTACCTCCCCTTTTTCTTATGTTTCGTGCCTATTGAACGTGACCCAACCAATCAGGTGACACATTGGGCTAGGATGTCATATTCGAAGTAAAGGAATAAATAACATGCTTGATATCATTTGGAATACTATGTGTTGCTTCTTCTCACAACTTTATCTCCCTTCTATATCCTGCCGTGCTCCCACAAAGCCACAAAGCCTCCATGTTTCGCTAATGCGATTGAGCAGAAATCAGTGGACATACCCATCCCTCCAATGTAGTTATTAGGGAATAAACCTCAGTCTGAATTTAAAGTGTCTCTCGCCAGCTCTCCCCTCCCATAAATATGCACATGTTTGACTGAGAGGTCACATAGGAAGACGGGAGCCCGGGTGGAGATATATTCACTTCCTGGAGCGAGGCGATGCAGCAGGGGGCCTCAGCCAATCATGCGTCAGCGTGGAGACATTCTCCGACGCATGCTGCCGCACATCGGAGATGAACAATAAAGAAGCAGAGATGACCGGTTGGACAGGACGTGTGTGTGTGTACATAGAGTCGTGTTCCCCTTGGATATATATTATATCTTTCCACACCACTGAGCCGAGCCGTACTGGGCTGGCGTTGGTTGCTCATCCACCGTAGTTGCTGACACCGTGCTGAAAAGGACAAGACACAATGGAGTGGAAAGGTTCTATGATGTGAACTGGAGAGTAGTCCATCCTTCCTGTGGCTCTGCAGTCATCTTCATGGCCGCCTTGGTTCTCTTACTCTTCCTTTAGTGTTATAGACCAGAAATCAGGAACTCGGTGACTACGAAAGTCTGTCTATTGAGCTACAGACGTCCATGGAATTGAAATAAGCCATTTATACCTGTCTCACTATTACAGCCCGAAGTTGTAAATATGGGGTGTTCATTAAACTAAATAGCAACCACCAAGACATATAATGATATAATAACAAGACATATAATGATACGGTATAATATATGCCATTTAGCAAACGTTTTTATCCCGAGCGACTTACAGCCAAGCGTGCATACATTTTAAGTTTCCACTCCCATTTTACAATATGATAGGTCTATAATATAATATACTGTAGATTAAGCTGTCCCTAATGCTCCCAAGCAATATTCGTTTTTCAGGCAATACAACCGTTAGATGACATAAACCAAAAACCAGTAAGAGATACTTGGTAACGTATTATACCAGTAACGTATTCTGATCCAGTAAGAGATACTTGGTCAAGCAGAGAGCTGTCATTATGGCTAAAGCAGAGTTGTCATTATGTCTAGATCATCAGTAGTACCCTAGCGCCACCCGGTGTTGCTTTGATGCAACTTGCACGTATATTTTAACCACTAGTTGTCTCTTCAGATTCATGCTAGTGTTGCTGATCACAGAAAGGCAACATGCCATGATGCTAGGAAAGAGAACACTTTTAACAAGGTGGTGTGGTGCTGTGTGGTGCTGTGTGGCTAAGTTGTGGCTAAATCGTGGGTTAAATTTATCCCTTTTAGGGATTACACATACATACTAAAAGGTAGCTGCTTTGAATGTAAGCATCTTATTATTTTTTTTGCATACATTTTGACATATATAAAGTATTTACTGAGAGGTTAGGGTCTAAAATGACATCAGTTTATTATCAGTGTAATGCAAATACGTGTGTGTATGTGTGTGTGTGTGTGTGTGCGTATGTGTGTGTGTGTGTGTGTGTGTGTGTGTGTGTGTGTGTGTGTATATGGGGCGGGTGGGGTAAGACAGAGCGGAGAGAGAGAGAGGAAGAGAGAGATGTACTGTAGGGGTGAATTAATGAATGAGTGTCTTGATATAAGATGATAGTCCACTCAGACTCACTCTGGACCCAGAAAGAGTGTCGTATAATTACAGTTTTTAATCATCACTCTTTCATGTGCTCCTTTCATCCCATAGAGCCAGTGATAAACCCTGGCACATTCACACTAATGTGCGCGTGTGCATGGGAGCATATCAGCACGTGTGTATAAACTATCATTCAATACATGCATTATATATATATTTTTTTTTAAATTGTACCTTTATTTAACTAGGCAAGTCAGTTAAGAACAAATTCTTATTTTCAATGACGGCGTAGGAAGATTTGTACCTTGTCAGCTCGGGGATTACGAACTTGCAACCTTTCGGTTAGTAGTCCAACGCTCTAACCACTAGGCTACCCTGCCGCCCCACTAGGCTACCCTACATACTGTACTTCACATTCACTATACAGTATATATACAAAGTATGTGGACACCCCTTCAAATGAGTTGATTCGTCTATTTCAGCCACACTCGTTGCTGACAGATGTATAAAATCGAGCACACAGCCATTCAATCTCCATAGACAAACATTGGCAGCAGAATGCTGTAGAGCTCAGTGACTTTCAACGTGGACGGACAATCAGTTCTGAACAATCAGTTCGTAAAATGTCTTGCCTTGCTAGAGCTGCCCCTGTCCACTGTAAGCGCTGTTATTGTGTGGAAATGTCTAGAGGCAACAACGGCTCAGCCGCAAAGTGGTAGGCCACACAAGTTCACAGAACGGGACCGCTGAGCGCTGAAGCGCGTAATAATCGCCTGTTCTTGGTTGTAACACTCACTACCAAGTTCCAAACTGCCTCTGGAAGCAACGTCAGCACAAGAACTGTTCGTCTGGATATTCATGAAATGGGTTTCCATGGCCGAGCATCACCATGCAAAATCACCATGAACAATGCCAAGCGTTGGCTGGAGTGCTGTAAAGCTTGCCGCCATTGGACTCTGGGGCGGTGGAAACGTGTTCCCTGGAGTGATGAATCACGCTTCACCATCTGGCAGACGAATCTGGGTTTGGTGCAGGCCAGGAAAACGCTACCTTCCCCATTGCATAGTGCCAACTATAAAGTTTGGTGGAGGAATAATGGTCTGGGGTTTTTAGGCCCCTTAGTTCCAATGAAGGGAACTCTTAACGTCACAGCATACAATGACATTTTAGACGATTCTGTGCTTCCAACTTTGTGGCAATAGTTTAGAGAAGGCCCTATCCTATTTCAGCATGTCAATGCCTCCGTGCACAAAGCGAGGTCCATACAGAAATTATCTGTCAAGATCAGTGTGGAAGAACTTGATTGGCCTGCACAAATTCCTGACCTCAACCCCATTGAACTCCCAGAATAGTGGAGGCTGTTATATCAGCAAAGCAGGGACCAACTCCACATTAACGTCCATGATTTTTTAATGAACGTGTTCATTCAACAAATACCCCACATTTTAATTACTGGTACTTCTTCAGTTCCAACCTCGTCTCATTGGGTTAATGAGCTAGAGCTGGGTTGAGTCCTGAATAGCACCCTATTCCTTACAGACCCCTATGGGCTCTGGTCAAAATGTAGTGCACTGTATAGGGAATAAGGTGCTATTTGGGACATACGCATAGATATGTCGACAGCTCTCCTTGGAAGCCTGCGTATTCATCCGATCGTTTTAGCCAAAGAGGTCATTGAGGAACGCTTGGTTGTCAGGGGTTACAGGTTGCTTCCAGAACTCATTAAAAGGGCTGTCTGCAGTGTGCCAAGTTCTCCGGTCGAGCCGGAGTCAGAGATAGAACACAGCGGCATCATTAAGGAATTCCATCCATCATGGTCGCCACAGTGACATTAGGATATATAATAGAACACCTCTGACAATGCAATACTGCGGCCAAGCAGAGAGTGAGAGATCTCCTTTTACAGGGGTTAGAGGAGAGAGAGAGAGATCTCCTTTTACATGGGTTAGAGGAGACAGCGAGAGAGAGAGAGAGAGAGAGAGAGAGAGAGAGAGGAAGGAAAAGAAGGGAGGGACGGGGTGAGGGTGTGTGTGAAAGTGTGTGTGTGTGTGTGTGTGTATGTGTGTGGGTGCATATGTCTGTTTACAAATTTGTGTGTCGTTTTCACTTAAAACAAACAGAACAAATCTTTCCCTCTCAGTGCTTACCCCTGTGATTTGCTATGAGGGAACATTATGTTCCCTAATGTCAAATACTGCATTCATGTGCTACTCTAAATAAAACCGTGCAGCCTCAGGCAGTGACTCAACCCTCAACCCAGGGACCTGAATGTGGATCATTGTGCACACGGCGGGGGGCTGATTGATAACGCTAAAGCGTTGTATCTGCTGCTAGTTATAGCTCAGCCCGAAGACACAGCTGCCTTTTTGGGTGTACTCTGAGGACCTCGCCTTTCAAACACACTAGCGACGATGGGTAGACAAACAAATCCATCGCCGCATGTTCGGTAAACAAACGGCCTACGAAAGAAATGTATCCTGAGGAGAAGAATCTATTTTGACCTCTGTGTAAACTCCCCTAGTTTTATTTAGATATTCCCAAAGGTATTCCTGAAAAGCAGGGAAACTGGAGAAATATGAGGTTGGCATACAGTAATTAGTTTTTGCTCCTCACATGCACATAGAGCTCCTCCCCTTTTTATTCAGCACCTTGTCTTTTTCTTTGAACTGTGTCTCTCTTTTTGTGTCCCCCTGAGAAAACGGTTAACTCCCCAGGAGGGTTGGCCATCACTGCTATAGACTATAAGGTTAACTCCCCAGGAGGGTTGGCCACCACTGCTATAGACTATGAGGTTAACTCCCCAGGAGGGTTGGCCATCACTGCTATAGACTATGAGGTTAACTCCCCAGGAGGGTTGGCCATCACTGCTATAGACTATGAGGTTAACTCCCCAGGAGGGTTGGCCATCACTGCTATAGACTATGAGGTTAACTCCCCAGGAGGGTTGGCCGTCACTGCTACAGACTATGAGGTTAACTCCCCAGGAGGGTTGGCCATCTCTGCTATAGACTATGAGGTTAACTCCCCAGGAGGGTTGGCCGTCTCTGCTATAGACTATGAGGTTAACTCCCCAGGAGGGTTGGCCATCACTGCTATAGACTATGAGGTTAACTCCCCAGGAGGGTTGGCCATCACTGCTATAGACTATGAGGTTAACTCCCCAGGAGGGTTGGCAGTCTCTGCTATAGACTATGAGGTTAACTCCCCAGGAGGGTTGGCCATCTCTGCTATAGACTATGAGGTTAACTCCCCAGGAGGGTTGGCCATCTCTGCTATAGACTATGAGGTTAACTCCCCAGGAGGGTTGGCCGTCTCTGCTATAGACTATGAGGTTAACTCCCCAGGAGGGTTGGCCATCACTGCTATAGACTATGAGGTTAACTCCCCAGGAGGGTTGGCCATCTCTGCTATAGACTATGAGGTTAACTCCCCAGGAGGGTTGGCAGTCTCTGCTATAGACTATGAGGTTAACTCCCCAGGAGGGTTGGCCATCTCTGCTATAGACTATGAGGTTAACTCCCCAGGAGGGTTGGCCATCTCTGCTATAGACTATGAATATATGCCGTTTAGCAGACACTTTTAACCAAAGCAACTTACAATTTATGCGTGCTTATATGTTACGCACGGGAGGTCACGGGAAACAAACCCACTATCCTGGCATTGCAAGCGCCATGCTACCAACTGAGCTACAGAGGACCACTATGAGATATGTGAGAGAACACTTTGAGTGACAAGTGATCTGAGGGTTCCTTGTGCAACATTATCATAGAGAGTAGACTCTATCTGTACACTAGTATTGGTTACTCTAACAGTTGAAAAGGAAATTACACCCAGAGGGAGAAGCAAAGAGTAAAAAAGTAGCAAAAAGTTGACGTTGTTTCTTCTTGAAATGCTGCCATCTCGCAGGGTTGCACATCGTTACGGTTGCCACAGTAACACTAGTCCCCACGGAGAAGGTTCTGTCTCGATCCCGGAGGCCAGCATTTGATTGATTGGTTGTCATGATGTATGAAGAAAGTTGACGAGCGGGAGTCTCTCTGACAGACACACTTCACACAGCAGAGAGAGAGAGGGAGAGGGAGAAAGAGAGAGAGAGATGTAGGGTATTTACACAGACCTGAGTGAAATATCAATGCCTTTCCAACATATACTGAGACGCACACACATACGTTTTTCTATCCTCATGGGGACCTAAAATTGATTTCCATTCAAAGTCCTATTTCCCCTAACCCCTAATCCTAAACCTTACCCTAACCTTAACCCTAACTTTAGCCTCTAAACCTAACCTTAACCCTAAACCTAACGCCTAACCCTAACCCCAACCCTAATTGTAAACCCAGCTCTAATTGTAACCCTAACATTAAACTTAACCCCTAAGCTTAAAATAGGGATAATTTGTCTTGCCTTACTATCCTCGTGGGTACCTTTGGGGATTTTAGGTCCCCACTAGAATAGAAGAACAAGACTACACACACACACACACACACACACACACACACACACACACACACACACACACACACACACACACACACACACACACACACACACACACACACACACACACGGGCCACACCTACATATGCTGGGGAAATGCCTCCTTAGTCCATAGTGAATTTAGTCAAAAATACTATTCTCTATTTAGTGTACTATTTTCAAATAAAGATTGATAAAAATGTTCCAAATATGATCACAACATTTCAAGAGCACATTATTGCATGTGAACCCATTCTCCTACTCTGGGACACTTTAAGAATACCAGCCCTGATGTAAAGCCTCTGGAAGATACCCAGGAGAACCATCTCGGTCAATTACCCATCAGCCCCCCTGGGATGAACCTGGTCTAAACCACATGGGTTATTGCAGGGCTGAGTGTCTGCAGGTTTTCATTTCTCCCTTGTACTTGATTGATCAGGTAAAGTCATTGATTAGTTAGGGATTCCCCTTACCTGGATGTCTAGGTCTTAAGTGGACATGAAATAACAAAAACCAGCAGACACTGGACCCTCCATGGAGTTTGATCCCTGATCCTGACACTACGGACTAAGGCAGTACTTCACTCACGTTATAATCTAATAAATATGTGTCATTTAGCAGACACTTTCATCCGAATTGACTTATAGTCATGTGTGCTACATTTTACGTACAGGTGGTCCCAGGAGTCAAACATGGCCACTATCCTTGAGTTGCAAGCACCATGATCTACCAACAGCGCTACAAAGGACCATTTTTAAACTTGCTGTCTAAAAGGGGAACTGAAAGTTATTCCTGACATTATGAGTCCTGATATTCCGCCAATTTATGTTTGATGTTGTGTAAAGCATTGGCACAGGTTTAAGTCGGGAAGCTGATCGTCAGAACCTCTTTTCTCTCCATAGAACCAATTAGATTTCCTCGCTCTGAACAAAGACGGTTTGTGCTGAGGAGTAAAAACATCACTCATCCTCCCATGCTGTCTCTATGGGGCTGATCAGTGAAGAGGTTATCTTTAATAATTCACAACGTCTTTGATGTCTCCTACCTAGTAAGGGCTTCAATGTTTCTTTCAAAATCAAAAGCAATTGATCTGTATAGTTGTTTGATATCACTGAACTAGAGACGAAGAGAGAGAGAGAGAGAGAGAGAGAGAGAGAGTGAGAGAGAGAGAGAGAGAGAGTGAGAGAGAGAGAGAGAGAGAGAGAGAGAAAGAGAGAGAGAGAGAGAGAGAACATTTGTTAGTGTGTTTGTGAGCGAGGAAACATGTATGTGCCTGCATGTGTGCATATCAGCCTGTATGAATGTGTGTGTGTTTGCTTGTGTGTGAGTATGCTTTTCAGAGTTCACAAAATCCAAAGACCGGTACATTTTTAACAGAAAGTCTGTGGTCATCTCCTTCACTGTAGTAAGACAGGCCACCACTGATTTCCATGGAGACAGAGAGAGGGAGGGGGGAGGGAGGGAGAGGAGGGAGAGGGTGAATGATAAATGAGTATACAGCATGCTGTCATTTGAACCTTGGCATCCAGTCCAAAGCACCATTTAATGTAAAATATGATGCTGGCCACTTCAGATGACAAAGTTTAATGATGATGTATGAATAGCAGGGGTAGACATTCTTTCCAAAGGACAATTCATGAGTTTACATGCCGTCACTGCAGAGCAGAAAAGGGGCATCATATAAGACCAGTCTTATTGTGGCTTTTGTTGCTGTTTTCACTGACTGGTGTAGGTATAAAAATCGTATTGTTTTTTTTCAGTCATCATTGCTAACTATCTGTGTCGGATGGGGATGGTGGTGTGTGTGTGTGTGTGTGTGCGTGGGTGTGAGCGTGTATGTACTCACGCATGAATTGTTGATTCCTCTTACCGATGCGCATTGTGTAAACGTGTAATGGAAATATACAGTGGAAGAAATAAAAGTACTCATACTACCAAACGTATTTTGGCCTTTTATTTAATTCATAAGTGTAGAGAACGCCCACTTCCCCCCAATCCGCCTCATACCTGGCTGGAACACGGGACCTCTGCCTTGTAAACACACATGACCAACCTCCTGAAGCGTTCCAACTAGTGGAGGCTGCTGAGGGGAGGACAGCCCATAATAATGGCTGGAACGGAGCGAATGGAATGGCATCAAAGACAGGGAAACCATGGAAACCATGTGTTTAATGTATATAAAACCATTCCACTTATTCCACTCCAGCCATTACCACGAGCCTGTCCTCCCCAATTAAGGTGTACCAACCTCCTGTGGTTCCAACCCACGCATCGGGCAACTGACACTTCAGGCTAAGAAGCGAGTTTCTCAGATTTCCGTCTGCTACATAAGGACATCTTACATGTTATTTACCATTGATGTTCAAAACATTGCGAAATGACACAAACAAATTCACAAAATGCCACACCATTCAGATAACTACAAGATTCAAAGTTCAAATTGACAGTTGGCATGATCAGATCACATAGGAACGTGGGAAACATGACCGAATACAACAGGAAGGAAAGATCTCCCTATGCCCTTTGCAGTGGTTGTAGGAATTCCTGTCTTCAGAAGATGCCCCACCTCAGGGTGATTTATAGAGCGTTCCGGGGCGTTGTTTCATGCTGTCTCCTCTCAATGTTCCACTGTACCAAGCCGCTGACATTTGACCTCTTCTAGCACCTTTGCTAGGTACTATCGTTCATGGCAATATGGCAGTGCTTGGTGTTGCCTTTGAGTGGACAGACAAACCCTGCAACAGTGAGTGTGCTGAGCTCAGCCCTGACTGTACTTTGCTGCCTTACCCGGCAATGATACCAAGCTCACAGATTAGTCTGGTACTGAGATACCATATATTGGAGTGATCCAATATGCACTGTATGCACTCAATATGGTATCTCAGTACCAGATACAAAAAGAAAAGCAGAGTTAGGGCTGAATTATAATTCATCACACATGTGATGTGAAAATCATCACTGTCTGAGAATCCTAACAGTTCAATTGCACAGTTCTGCTTCCAGGTTATCAGTGTTTCTTAGGCAGATGACGTCAAATCAAATCAAAGTTTATTTGTCACGTGCGCCGAATACAACAGTGAAATGCTTACTTACAGGCTCTAACCGATAGAGCAAAAGAGGTATTAGGTGAACAATAGGTAAGTAAAGAAATAAAACAACAGTAAAAACACAGGCTATAACAGTAGTGAGGCTATAAAAGTAGCGAGGCTACATACAGACACCAGTTAGTCAGGCTGATTGAGGTAGTATGTACATGTAGATATGTTTAAAGTGACTCTGCATATAAGATGAACAGAGTGTAACAGTAGCGTAAAAGAGGGGGTGGTGGGTGGAGGGACACAATGCAGATAGTCCGGTTAGCCAGATGTGTTGCTACCTACCCTCACCACCTGGGGGCGGCCTGTCAGGAAGTCAAGGATCCAGTTGCAGAGGGAGGTGTTTAGTCCCAGGATCCTTAGCTTAGTGATGAGCTTTGAGGGCACTATGGTGTTGAACGCTGAGCTGTAGTCAATGAATAGCATTCTCACATAAGTGTTCCTTTTGTCCAGGTGGGAAAGGGCAGTGTGGAGTGCAATAGAGATTACATCTTTTGTGGATCTGTTTGGGCGTTATGCAAATTGGAGTGGGTCTAGGGTTTCTGGGATAATGGTGTTGATGTAAGCCATTACTAGCCTTTAAAAGCACTTCATGGCTACAAACATGAGTGCCATGGGTCTGTAGTGTTCTTGGGCACAGGGACTATGGTGGTCTGCTTGAAACATGTTGGTATTACAGACTCAATCAGGGACATGTTGAAAATGTCAGTGAAGACACCTGCCAGTTGGTCAGCACATGCCTGGAGCACATGTCCTGGTAATCCGTCTGAACCCGCAGCCTTGTGTATGTTGACCTGTTTAAAGGTCTTACTCACGTCGGCTACGGAGAGCGGGATCACACAGTCGTCTGGAACAGATGATGCTTTCATGCATGCCTCAGTGTTGCTTGCCTCGAAGCGAGCATAGAAGTGATTTAGCTTGTCTGGTAGGCTCGTGTCACTGGGCAGCTCACGGCTGTGCTTCCCTTTGTAGTCTGTAATAGTTTGCAAGCCCTGCCACATAAGCCGGTGTAGTAGGATTCAATCTTAGCCCTATTGACGCTTTGCCTGTTTGATGGTTCGTCGCAGGGCATAGCAGGATTTCTTGTAAGCTTCCGAGTCCCGCACCTTGAAAGCGGCAGCTCTACCCTTTAGCTCAGTGCGAATATTGCCTGTAATCCATGGCTTCTGGTTGGGTTATGTATGTACAGTCACTGTGGGGACGATGTCCTCGATGCACTTATTGATAAAGCCAGTGACTGATGTGGTGTACTCCTCAATGTCATCGGAAGAATCCCAGAACATATTCCAATCTGTGATAGCAAAACAGTCCTGTAGTTTAGCATCTGCTTCATCTGACCACTTTTTTATAGACCGAGTCACTGGTGCTTCCTGCTTAAATTTTTTGCTTGTAAGCAGCAATCAGGAGGATAGAGTTGTGGTCGGATTTACCAAATGGAGGGCGAGGGAGATATTTGTATGCGTCTCTGTGTGTGGAGTACAGGTGATCTAGAATTGTTTTCCCTCTGGTTGCACATTTAACATGCTGATGTTGGTTGAACTGATTTAAGTTTCCCTGCATTAAATTATCTGGCCACTAGGAGCGCCGCCTCTGGGTGAGTGGTTTCCTGTTGACTTATTTCCTTATACAGCTGACTGAGTGCGGTCTTAGTACCAGCATCTGTCTGTGGTGGTAAATAAACTGCTACGAAAAGTATAGCTGAAAACTCTAGACAAGTAGTGTGGCCTGCAATTTATCACAATGTACTCTACTTCAGGCGAGCAAAATATAGAGACTTCCTTAGATTTCGTGCACCAGCAGGTTGTTTACAAATATGCACAGACCCCCCCCCCCCCCCATCTTACCGGAGTGTGCTGTTCTATCCTGCCGGTGCAGCGTGTATCCCGCTAGCTGAATATCCAGGTCGACATTCAGCCACGATTCCGTGAAACGTAGGATATTACAGTTTTTGATGTCCCGTTGGTAGGATATTCGTGATCGTACCTTGTCTAGTTTATTGTCCAATGATTGCACGTTGGCGAGTAGTATTGACGGTAACAGCAGCTTTCCCACTCGGGTCCTGACCAGGCATCCGGCTCTTTGTCCTCTGTACCTGCGTCGCTTCCTCTTGCAAATAACGGGGATGTTTGGAGAATGTCCTATGAGTCTTGCTTGTTGAAGAAATGTTATTAGTCTATTTGTCTAATCCGAGGTGAGTGATCTCTGTTTTGATATCCAGAAGCTGTTTTTTTGCCTTAAGATACGGTTGCAGAAACATTATGTACAAAATAAGTTACAAATAATGCAACAAACTCCCACATAATCACATCATAAACACACGTCCATGCATGATTGAAATTTACACTGAACCTGAAATTTTCCATCACATTATTGATTGTTTAGCACTTCTGTTTGGGCTGGCAAGCTAGCTAGCATCAAATAACTTTAGCAATTGAGTGGAATGGCGAGCATTAGCAATTTATGCGTTCGCATAGCAATTGCTACAGTAGCCACATTTCCTTTTAGCTAGTTGTGAACACTCATGTGGATGACTGAGCTCAAAATCATGCCCCAAAGAGCTTGAGAGCAGTGATTGGATATATTGGGAGAGCCTCAACCAGGCGCGCTGTCTAAAGAAAATGCAACAGAAGTAGCGGCCTGCCAGGTAGGATGCAATCCAAGAGCAAGCAGAGCCTGAGATGTCCAGCCCTGAGAGGGTGGAGAGGAGGATCTGATGGTTCACGGTGTCGAAGGCAGCGGATAGATCTAGTAGGATGAGAACAGAGGAGAGACAGTCCGGAGAGCCTCTGTGACAGAGAGAAGAGCAGTCTCGGATGAGTTACCCATCTTGAAGCCTGATGGTTAGGGTCAAGAAGATCATTCTGAGAGAGATGGCGAGAGAGTTGGTCAAAGACAGCACACAACTGTTTTGGAAAGAAGAGAAAGAAGAGATACCGGCCTGTAGTTTTTGACGTCAGGGGGGTAGAGTGTTGGTTTCTTGAGGAGGTGAGTGACTCGGGCCATTTTGATGCCATTTTGAAACAGCAAGTGGTCAGGGATAAGTTGATGAGGGAAGTGAGGAGTGGCAGAATGTCGCCAGAGATGTTCTTTAGAAGGGAGGAGGGGATGGGTTCGGGGCGGGCAGGTTGTCGGGCGGCCGGAACTTACTTGTTGCAGGATTATTGGCTCTTAACCAACCATGCTATTTTGTTCATTTTTTCGCATTGTTCGTAACTTGTTTTGTACGTAATGTTGCTGCTACCATCTCTTATGACCGAAAAGATCTCTGGACATCAGAACTGCAATTACTCACCTCAGATTAGAGAAAGAGTTTTTCTTCAATGAGTCGGACGGGAGGGATATAATACAGACACCCGACCAGATCCCCAGCTATCGCTGGAGAAGGAAACAGAGATTTTGCAGAAAAAGATCAGGGTGCCTTGATCAGGCGACGAGTGGCTAATCTGTCGTTGCCTTCCATCCTGCTAGCTGACGTTCAATCACTGGAAAATAAATGGGATGAACTGAAAACATGTATATCCTACCAACGGGATATTAAAAACTGTAATATCTTATGTTTCACAGAGTCGTGGCTGAACGACAACATTAACCTCTCTTGGGTAGGGGGCAGTATTTCAACCTGTTACTCAGGCCCAGAAGCTAGGATATGCATATAATTGGTAGAATCTGTTGAATCTGTACCGGTACCCCCTGTATATAGCCCCGCTATTGTTATTTACTGCTGCTCTTTAATTATTTTTTATTGTTATCTCATACTTTTAAAAAAACATATTTAAACTGTATTGTTGGTTAAGGGCTTGTAAGTAAGCATTTCACTGTAAGGTCTACACCTGTTGTATTCGGCGCATGTGACAAATACATTTTGATTTGATTTCATCTGGAGAGAGAAGGGTGAAAGAGGTCAAAGCGTAGGGTAGTTCTTTGTGATTGGAACCAGTTGACTCAATGGGCAAATAGGTGAATGAGGAGCGGATGTCGTCAACCTTCTTTTCAAAGGGGTTGACAAAGTCATTCGCAGAGTGGGAGGAGGGATGGGGAGGAGGATTAAGGAGGGCGGAAAAGGTGGGAAATTGTTTCTTAGGGTTAGAGGCAGAAGCTTGAAATCTAAAGTGATAGAAAGTGGCTTTAGCAGCAGATTCAGAGGAATAGAAGGTAAAGAGGAGGGAGTGAAAGGATTATAGGTCCTCCGGAAGTTTAGTTTTCCTACCTTTTCGGTCAGCTGCCTGAATCCCTGTTCTGTAAGCTTGCAGGAGGAGGAGAGGAGGGCTGAGCAGGCCAGTAGGAAAGGGGACAGTGCTGGTAATAGGATGCGGAAAGGGAGGATAGTAGGGTCGAAGAGGCATAATCAGGAGACAGGAGGGAGAAGGATTTAGCAGAAGGGAAAAATGATAGGATATAAAAGGAGAGAGGAGTGGGAGAGAGAGAGAAAGAGAGAGAGAGAGAGAGAGAGAGAGAGAGAGAGAGAGAGAGAGAGAGAAGATTGCAACAGCGCATGACAACCTGTGTAGGGGCTGAGTGGTTAGGGTTGGAGGAAAGAGAAAATAAATCAAATTAGTAATCAGAGACCCGGAGGGGTGTTGTCATGAGATTAGTAGGCAAACAGCCTCTAGTAAAGATTAAGTCAAGCGCATTGCCTGCCTTGTGATTGGAGGGGGCTGAGAAAGGGTGAGGTCAAGCGCATTGCCTGCCTTGTGATTGGAGGGGGCTGGGAAAGGGTGAGGTCAAAAGAGGCAAGGAGGGGAAGAAGAGTTGGAAAGAAAGAGCAAAATGAGATAATCTGAAAATAACTAGGTAAGATATTCAAGTGAGAGAGTGGTGTGTAGCCTTCCTCTCTTTCCTTCCTCAAATAACTTGTCAGAACCGTCTTTGTTTCGGCAACTGTCTTAGTTTTGACGAGAATACCGGCGATGACACTGATTACCAAAACCACAACGGTCACAAATTGCCTTGCCCCTTATCAAGGGTCAGTCATCAAAATCAAATCAAATTTATTTATATAGCCCTTCGTACATCAGCTGATATCTCAAAGTGCTGTACAGAAACCCAGCCTAAAACCCCAAACAGCAAGCAATGCAGGTGTAGAAGCACGGTGGCTAAGAAAAACTCCCTAGAAAGGCCAATACCTAGGAAGAAACCTAGAGAGGAACCAGGCTATGTGGGGTGGCCAGTCCTCTTCTGGCTGTGCCGGGTGGAGATTATAACAGAACATGGCCAAGATGTTCAAATGTTCATAAATGACCAGCATGGTCGAATAATAATAAGGCAGAACAGTTGAAACTGGAGCAGCAGCACAGTCAGGTGGAAGTTGAAACTGGAGCAGCAGCAGCATGGCCAGGTGGACTGGGGACAGCAAGGAGTCATCATGTCAGGTAGTCCTGGGGCATGGTCCTAGGGCTCAGGTCAGTTGAAACTGGAACAGCAGTCCTGTCTTGACATATGTCATATTTATGTTATGCATTTGTAATTGTAATTTTATTTTTCTCTCTACAAAACTTAATCCACTCTATTAATAACAGATCTTAGTTTTGGGAACAGAAAACTGTATTGAGATCAAATATTTTCGTCCATGAGAAAATGTGCAGAATGTCTGTCAAAATCCATCTCGTTGTCACGCCCTGACCATAGAGAGCCCTTGGTTCTCTATGGTGTGGTAGGTCAGGGTGTGACTAGGGGGCGATCTAGTGTATCTATTTCTATGTTGGTGCTAATGTGGTTTCCAATTAGAGGCAGCTGTTTGTCGTTGCCTCTGATTGGGGATCATATTTAGGTAGCTATTTCCCCACCTGTGTTTTGTGTTTGTGCACCTTCGTAGTCGGTTCGTTGTTCCTTTATTGCTTTATTGTTTTGCTTTAAGTTTCACTTTTGAAATAAATATGTGGAACTCAACAAGCACTGCGCCTTGGTCCCGTTCTTACGACAACCGTGACATTCGTTCCATCTTCTCCCTTACCGTGTCACAACACAACTGTTTGGCTGAAATGTAATAAGAAGGAAAGAAATTCCACAAATGAACTTTTAACAGTGCAAACCTGTTAATTGAAATGCATTCCAGGTGACTACCTCAGGCTGGGCAGTGGGCTTCCTCTCACTACCAAATATTTGGTAGTGAGTGGAAACACCAAGCGGATGCTTCACATTCATACATCTAGTGAAATATCTGTCTCATTGTTTTATCTGTGATATTGCTGTACATGCACACCTCAGGATGTGTGCCAACACACTAACCGGTTTATGAAATATCTTGAGCACTGGCAATGTCTAGAACTATGTGGGAAAATGTTTCATAGTGACCCGATTGTTTTATTTGTCGAGTGCTGAACAAGATGGATGGACTGTGACAGCCCTACTGGCACAGGAGACTGAGACCATTGCCAACCAGCGTGTATACCACCCTAAAAACATGTCTCAAACAAAGATTGAGGCAGCTTCTGTGGATGGGATCAGCCTGAGCCAAACAGGAAATAGGTTTGACGTGTAAGTACAGGGAGACCATGCTGGCTTTTTGGGCTACACTTTACACTCACTTTCATGAAAAATGTGCATACAATATAATATAGTACGTGTGGCAAGTAGCCTAGCGGTTAAGAGAGTTTGGCCAGTAACCTATATGTCGCTGGTTCGAATCCCCCAGCAGACTAGTCGGTGTGCCCTTGAGCAAGGCACGCAACCCTAACTGCTACTATTTGGATAAGAGCATCATTTCAATGTCTTTATAAATGATTAAACATGTCACAATGCTTATGAATTGTAATGCCTATATTATACATGTTTACAAATAATGAAATACTCATTTATAGTATGTGCAATATGAATGAATAGGTTATTCATTCTTATTCATGAAAGTTATTATTCAGTATTGCCCATTCCGTTTTATTTAAGACAAACTCTTTTCAACGTTGTTTTCTAAATTAACCTTACCTTTCCATAGTGATATTTTATGTTAACTGGTTTGAAAAAACATGTTTAATGTGGAGTTATTTATATATATATATATATATATATATATATATATATATATTTACACTGCCGTTAAAAAGCTTGGGGTCACTTAGAAATGTCCTTGTGTTTGAAAGAAAAGCATTTTTTTTGTCCATTAAATTAAGATCAAATTGATCAGAAATGCAGTGTAGACAATGTTAACGTTGTAAATGACTATTGTAGCTGGAAACGGCAGAATATTTATGGAATATCGACATAGGCGTACAGAGGCCCATTATCAGCAACCATCACTCCTGTGTTCCAATGGCAAGTTGTGTTAGCTGATCCATGTTTATCATTTTAAAAGGCTAATTGAACATTAATAAATCCTTTTCCAATTATGTTAGCACAGCTGAAAACTGTTGTTCTGATTAAAGAAGCAATAAAACTGGCCTTCTTTAGACTAGTTGAGTATCTGGAGCATCAGCATGTGTGGGTTCGATTACAGGCTCCAAATGGCCAGAAACAAAGAACTTTCTTCTGAAACTCATCAGTCTAATCTTGTACTGAGAAATGTAGGCTATTCCATGCGAGAAATTGCCAAGGAACTGAACATCTCGTACAACGCTTTGTACTTCTCCCTTCACAGAACAGCACAAACGGTCTCTAACCAGAATAGAAAGCGGAGTGGGAGGCCCAGGTGCACAACTGAGCAAGAGGACAAGTATATTAGAGTGCCTAGTTTGAGAAACAGATGTCTCACAAGTCCACAACTAGCAGCTTCATTAAATAGTACCCCGCAAAACACCAGTCTCAACTTCAACAGTGACTCCACTGATGCTGGCCTTCTAGGCCTTCTAGGCAGAGTTGCAAAGAAAAGCCATATCTCAGACTGGCCAATAAAAAGAAAAGATTAAGATGGGCAAAAGTACACAGACACTGGACAGAGGAACTCTGCCTAGAAGGCCAACATACCGGAGTCACCTCTTCACTGTTGACGTGTCCTCAACCGTATGTACTGTATATCATAAAAAATGAAGGCACAACCCCATCACTTTTAAAATGGCTGTGTTCCTATGGGAATTTGTGCAGGTTTGTTGCTGCACCATTAGGTACAATTTCTTTGCTGTACATTTGATTTATTTTGGAACAGTAATTGGTGACATAAACCTAGACTTTCTAATCTCTTATTCCCAAACATGGGGACAGTTGGTGCTCTGGCTCTGTAATAGACACGTATATCAGAATCCCACAGTTCTTACCTTTCTAACAGTTCTAAGCATGTGACTTATAGTTTTGAAACCTAAACGTACAGTTGAAGTTGGAAGTTTACATACACTTAGCTTGGAGTCATTAAAACTAGTTTTTCAACCTCTCCAAAAATGTCTTGTTAACAAACTATAGTAAGGAGTAAGTTAGGACTTCTACTTTGTGCATAACACAAGTAATTTTTCCAACAATTGTTTACAGACAGATTATTTCACTTATAATTCATTATACCACAATTCCAGTGGGTCAGAAGTTTACATACACCAAATTGACTGTGGCTTTAAACAGCTTGGAAAATGACAGAAAATGACATCATGGCTTTAGAAGATTCTGATAGGGTTATTGACATAATTTGAGTCATTTGGAGGTGTACCTGTGGATGTATTTCAAGGCCTACTTTCAAACTCAGTGCCTCTTGCTTGACATCTGGGTATAATCTAAAGAAATCAGCCAAGACCTCAGATAAGGAATTTCCAAACGCCTGAAGGTACCACGTTTATCTGTACAAACAATAGTACGCAAGTATAAACACCATGGCACCATGCAGCCGTCATACCGCTCAGGAAGGAGACGCGTTCTGTCTCCTAGAGATGAATGTACTTTGGTGCGAAAAGTACAAATCAATCCCAGAACAACAGCAAAGGACCTTGTGAAGATGCTGGAGGAAACAGGTACAAAAGTATCCATATCCACAGTAAAACGAGTCCTATATCAAATCAAATCAAATGTATTTATATAGCCCTTCGCACATCAGCTGATATCTCAAAGTGCTGTACAGAAACACAGCCTAAAACCCCAAACAGCAAGCAATGCAGGTGTAGAAGCACGGTGGCTAGGAAAAACTCCCTAGAAAGGCCAAAACCTAGGAAGAAACTTAGAGATGAACCAGGCTATGTGGGGTGGCCAGTCCTCTTCTGGCTGTGCCGGGTGGAGATTATAACAGAACATGGCCAAGATGTTCAAATGTTCATAAATGACCAGCATGGTCAAATAATAATAATCACAGGCAGAACAGTTGAAACTGGAGCAGCAGCATGGCCAGGTGGACTGCGGACAGCAAGGAGTCATCATGTCAGGTAGTCCTGAGGCATGGTCCTAGGGCTCAGGTCCTCCGAGAGAGAGAAAGAAAGAGAGAAATAGAGAATTAGAGAGAGCATACTTAAATTCACACAGGACACCGGATAGGACAGGAGAAGTACTCCAGATATAACAAACTGACCCTAGCCCCCCGACACATAAACTACTGCAGCATAAATACTGGAGGCTGAGACAGGAGGGGTCAGGAGACACTGTGGCCCCATCCGATGACACCCCCAGACAGGGCCAAACAGGAAGGATATAACCCCACCCACTTTGCCAAAGCACAGCCCCCACACCACTCCTGTCTCAGTTATATCGACATAACCTGAAAGGCCGCTCAGCAAGGAAGAAGCCACTGCTCCAAAACCGCCATGAAAAAAGCCAGACTACGGTTTGCAACTGCACATGGGGACAAAGAGTGTACTTTTTGGAGAAATGTCCTCTGGTCTGATGAAACAAAAATTGAACTGTTTGGCCATAATGACCATCGTTATGATTGGAGGAAAAAGGGGGAGGCTTGCAAGCCGAAGAAGCACGGGGGTGGTAGCATCATGTCGTGGAGGTGCTTTGCTGCAGGAGGGACTGGTTGCACTTCACAAAATAGATGGCAACATGAGACTGGAAAATGATGTGGATATATTGAAGCAACATCTCAAGACATCAGTTAAAGTTAAAGCTTGGTTGCAAATGGGTCTTCCAAATGGACAATGACCCCAAGCATACTTCCAAAGTTGTGGCAAAATGGCTTAAGGACAAGTCAAGGTATTGGAGTGGCCATCACAAAGCCCTGGCCTCAATCCTATAGAAAATGTGTGGGCAGAACTGAAAGAGCATTTGCGAGCAAGGAGGCCTCTACAAACCTGACTCATTTACACCAACTATGTCAGGAGGAATGGGACAAAATTCACCCAACTTATTGTGGGAAGCTTGTGGAAGGCTTCCTGAAACGTTTGACCCAAGTTAAGCAATTTAAAGGCAATGCTACCAAATACTAATTGAGTGTAAACTTCTGACCCACTGGGACTGTGATGAAAGAAATAAAAGCTGAAATAAATAATTCTCTACTATTATTCTGACATTTCACATTCTTAAAATAAAGTGGTGATCCTAACTGACCTAAAACAGGGAATTTTTACTAGGATTAAATGTCAGGAATTGTGAAAAACTGACTTTAAATGTATTTGGCTATGTAAACTTCCGACTTCAACTGTATGTTTTAAAGGTAGTATACAATATATGTGTCGCTTAGCAAATGCCATCAGACGGCGTCAGTTTAACAGGTAATGATTACTTTTAGGTCAGTATCACACTAGTATAAACGTTTGTCAGATGTTTGTTTACAGATCTCAGAAGTTATATAATGTCAAGATGAGTCCATATCCCACTTAATCGCTCATGTAGATCCAACTATACTGTATACCTCAACTCCAAATGAATGTCAAATGTAAGTAAAGCCCTGACCAATTAATTTACTTGTATTAAATGGGTATGCCGTACCTCTATCTCTTCAAAGAATTCTGGATTTTTAAATCTGTGTAGGTTTTTCGGCAAGATTGAGGTATTATATAGTTTGAGTTTCTCCTTGGGTTAGTTTGTTACCATGGATTGATACTACAGTATTCTGTATAGCGAATCAATGCATTTTTTTTTGTTTGTCATAATGCATTAGTCTAAAAGAGCATTTACACTTTCATCACAACATGAGATTCCATATGTGTTTTCTTACATCGGATATCCTAAGACATCAGAATTGGGCTGGCTGTGTAAATGAAGTAGATGATATTACCCATTGACTCTTGAAGAATGTCACATCAACATTTTTGTATATATTTGATTTGAATTTACACGTTCCGGTCACTAGTCACACTTCCTTTCAACTAAAAGTAAACATACACTGTACCTACATCCCACTGGGCACACAATGGTTGACTCAGCGTTGTTTCTACGTCATTTCAATGATATGACATTGAACCAACATGGAAAAGGGGCTGTACATAATATGTGGAGAGACCCCACATATGATCGGTCCCTATAGATCTTAGGGGTTATATACCACCCTGCCATGGCTCCACCCCACATCTATTCATTCCACAAGTGTGGGAGACAACAGTGTTGGTGCAGTGTTAATATGTTTGGTCTACCGTTTTTCTGTACTGCGAAAATGTATTGGGATGGATATCTTGTGACAGTAGTATCCACAGTACTGTCGGAGCATCATCCGAGCTGTGGAGCCAGTCTGAGACTTCATTCCTGGTAAGTCAACTTCAATCCTGGTAAACCTCACCGTCGTAGGGAACCCAAATAGGAGGACAGAGGAACACCCGAATTCGGGATCAAGACCTTTGAATATCAGTGTTAACTGAAATAATTAAATTAGTTAGGTCCAAACACCAAGAAATTACTAAGGTATGACTGAAGGCCAGTTTATATTTGGTCTACAATGGAGAATTTGGAGCTGCAGTTTCCTTGTGTTTTGGTATTTGAATTCCCACAGCCTTTTTGTGGCCTAATTCTAAAACCTGATAGACCACTTTACTATTTACCGTAAGTGAGACATATTTGATTACGCAACACTTAATGATATCCAATACAACTCTCCCGCCCTTCTATGAAGATGTAGTGTGTTTAATCACCTGTGAGTGCATTTAGTGCACTCCTCCCTTATAGAGACAGACCATCAATTAGACCAGGTTTGGGGATGAAGCTTGTGATGAGTAGCTGCTTGTAAAATACTATTTTTCAAATGACAGTAATAACATTTAAAAAACGTATTTTTTGAGGTATCAATATTGGAATAATGATATTTATGGGAGCTGCTTAATTTCCCCCCAAAATACATTAATAGAACAGTCTTTTTGATGCCCAAGGTATTTCAACTCTAGTTGATAAGGTATTTGGACCCTAGTTGATAAGGTATTTCAACTCTAGTTGATAAGGTAATGGGACTCTAGTTGACAAGGTATTTGGACTCTAGTTGACAAGGTATTTCAACTCTAGTTGACAAGGTATTTCAACTCTAGTTGATAAGGTATTTGGACTCTAGTTGACAAGGTATTTCAACTCTAGTTGACAAGGTATTTCAACTCTAGTTGACAAGGTATTTCAACTCTAGTTGACAAGGTATTTCAACTCTAGTTGACAAGGTATTTCAACTCTAGTTGATAAGGTATTTGGACTCTAGTTGACAAGGTATTTCAACTCTAGTTGATAAGGTATTTGGACTCTAGTTGACAAGGTATTTCAACTCTAGTTGATAAGGTATTTGGACTCTAGTTGATAAGGTATATGGACTTTAGCTGACAAGGTATTTCAACTCTAGTTGATAAGGTATTTGGACTTTAGCTGACAAGGTATTTGGACCCTAGTTGACAAGGTATTTGGACTCTAGCTGACAAGGTATTTGGACTCTAGCTGACAAGGTATTTTGACTCTAGCTGACAAGGTATTTGGACTCTAGCTGACAAGGTATTTCGACCCTAGTTGACAAGGTATTTGGACTCTAGTTGACAAGGTATTTGGACTCTAGTTGACAAGGTATTTGGACTCTAGTTGACAAGGTATTTGAACTCTAGTTGACAAGGTATATGGACTCTAGCTGACAATGTATTTGGACCCTAGTTGACAAGGTATTTGGACCCTAGTTGACAAGGTAATGGGACTCTAGTTGACAAGGTATTTGGACTCTAGTTGACAAGGTATTTGGACTCTAGTTGACAAGGTATTTGAACTCTAGTTGACAAGGTATATGGGCTCTAGCTGACAATGTATTTGGACCCTAGTTGACAAGGTATTTGGACCCTAGTTGACAAGGTAATGGGACTCTAGTTGACAAGGTATTTGGACTCTAGTTGATAAGGTATTTGGACTCTAGCTGACAAGGTATTTGGACCCTAGTTGACAAGGTATTTGGACCCTAGTTGACAATGTATTTGGACCCTAGTTGACAAGGTATTTGGACCCTAGTTGACAAGGTAATGGGACTCTAGTTGACAAGGTATTTGGACTCTAGTTGACAATGTATTTGGACCCTAGTTGACAAGGTATTTGGACCCTAGTTGACAAGGTAATGGGACTCTAGTTGACAAGGTATTTGGACTCTAGTTGACAAGGTGTTTGGACTCTAGTTGACAAGGTATTTGGACCCTAGTTGACAAGGTATTTGGACTCTAGCTGACAAGGTATTTGGACCCTAGTTGACAAGGTATTTGGACCCTTGTTGACAAGGTATTTGGACTCTAGTTGACAAGGTATTTGGACTCTAGTTGACAAGGTATTTGGACTCTAGCTGACAAGGTATTTGGACTCTAGCTGACAAGGTATTTGGACTCTAGTTGACAAGGTATTTGGACTCTAGTTGACAAAGTATTTGGACTCTAGTTGAAAAGTTTTGGGACAGTTGAGATGACCGGTGAACATAGACGATGCCTAAAAAGCAGACCTGGGATAACTATAGTTTTTACTAAGCTTTGTGGAAAGTAACTATTTTTTTTTCTGTAGGACAACTACATACTTTGGAGGTGACTACAACTATTTGAATACAGATCCCTCAAACCCCCCAAAAATGTAATAATGTGTAGACCTTACAGTGAAATGTTTACTAACAAACACTTAACCAACAATGCAGTTTTAAGAAAATACCTTAAAGTAAGAAATAAAAGTAAGAAATAATTAAAAATCAGCAGTAAAATAACAATAGCGAGGCTATATGCAGGGGGTACCGGTACAGAGTCAATATGCGGGGGCACCGTTTAGTTGAGGTAATTGAGGTAATATGTACATGTAGGTAGAGTTATTAAAGTGGCTATGCATAGATAGTAATAGAGAGTAGCAGCAGCGTGTGGTGGGGGGCAGGGCAATACAAATAGTCTGGGTAGCCATTTGATTAGATGTTCAGGAGTCTTATGGCTTGGGGTAGAAGCTGTGAAGTGACTACTTTTCAAAACGATTTGATTACGCATCTGAGAAAGTAACTACTTAAAAACATATTTTAATACTGATCTCAGGATGTGACAACTTTTCTGAAACTTTTGGATTGAATGCCTTCAACTATTGGTAGGGCTGTATCTGGAACTGTTGGATTGAATGCCTTCAACTATTGGTAGGGCTGTATCTGGAACTGTTGGATTGAATGCCTTCAACTATTGGTAGGGCTGTATCTGGAACTGTTGGATTGAATGCCTTCAACTATTGGTAGGGCTGTATCTGGAACTGTTGGATTGAATGCCTTCAACTATTGGTAGGGCTGTATCTGGAACTGTTGGATTGAATGCCTTCAACTATTGGTAGGGCTGTATCTGGAACTGTTGGATTGAATGCCTTCAACTATTGGTAGGGCTGTATCTGGAACTGTTGGATTGAATGCCTTCAACTATTGGTAGGGCTGTATCTGGAACTGTTGGATTGAATGCCTTCAACTATTGGTAGGGCTGTATCTGGAACTGTTGGATTGAATGCCTTCAACTATTGGTAGGGCTGTATCTGGAACTGTTGGATTGAATGCCTTCAACTATTGGTAGGGCTGTATCTGGAACTGTTGGATTGAATGCCTTCAACTATTGGTAGGGCTGTATCTGGAACTGTTGGATTGAATGCCTTCAACTATTGGTAGGGCTGTATCTGGAACTGTTGGATTGAATGCCTTCAACTATTGGTAGGGCTGTATCTGGAACTGTTGGATTGAATGCCTTCAACTATTGGTAGGGCTGTATCTGGAACTGTTGGATTGAATGCCTTCAACTATTGGTAGGGCTGTATCTGGAACTGTTGGATTGAATGCCTTCAACTATTGGTAGGGCTGTATCTGGAACTGTTGGATTGAATGCCTTCAACTATTGGTAGGGCTGTATCTGGAACTGTTGGATTGAATGCCTTCAACTATTGGTAGGGCTGTATCTGGAACTGTTGGATTGAATGCCTTCAACTATTGGTAGGGCTGTATCTGGAACTGTTGGATTGAATGCCTTCAACTATTGGTAGGGCTGTATCTGGAACTGTTGGATTGAATGCCTTCAACTATTGGTAGGGCTGTATCTGGAACTGTTGGATTGAATGCCTTCAACTATTGGTAGGGCTGTATCTGGAACTGTTGGATTGAATGCCTTCAACTATTGGTAGGGCTGTATCTGGAACTGTTGGATTGAATGCCTTCAACTATTGGTAGGGCTGTATCTGGAACTGTTGGATTGAATGCCTTCAACTATTGGTAGGGCTGTATCTGGAACTGTTGGATTGAATGCCTTCAACTATTGGTAGGGCTGTATCTGGAACTGTTGGATTGAATGCCTTCAACTATTGGTAGGGCTGTATCTGGAACTGTTGGATTGAATGCCTTCAACTATTGGTAGGGCTGTATCTGGAACTGTTGGATTGAATGCCTTCAACTATTGGTAGGGCTGTATCTGGAACTGTTGGATTGAATGCCTTCAACTATTGGTAGGGCTGTATCTGGAACTGTTGGATTGAATGCCTTCAACTATTGGTAGGGCTGTATCTGGAACTGTTGGATTGAATGCCTTCAACTATTGGTAGGGCTGTATCTGGAACTGTTGGATTGAATGCCTTCAACTATTGGTAGGGCTGTATCTGGAACTGTTGGATTGAATGCCTTCAACTATTGGTAGGGCTGTATCTGGAACTGTTGGATTGAATGCCTTCAACTATTGGTAGGGCTGTATCTGGAACTGTTGGATTGAATGCCTTCAACTATTGGTAGGGCTGTATCTGGAACTGTTGGATTGAATGCCTTCAACTATTGGTAGGGCTGTATCTGGAACTGTTGGATTGAATGCCTTCAACTATTGGTAGGGCTGTATCTGGAACTGTTGGACATATAAATAAAAGATCTCACACAATCTCCTTTACTATTCCAATCTATCAAGGAAGATTTGGGAAATGAAGTGTCTTTTAGACATTCAATAGCAATATTTTGTTACTGTTAGCATTTTCAGTAACACTTAACATTAAACTGTTCTTGTGCCTGTGTAATAAAACTGTATTTACTCTCAGAGCATCATTTTCTAAGCATGTTTTTACATTATACTCAGATAATTGCATTTTAATTGCATAGCAATGGGCTGAGTTTCTGCAACTACTGTACTAGAGGAATAGTGACTGTTCCTTATTTCACTTATGTAATAACTCCATTACTATGCAATTATAAAGTCATTTCCAAAGACCTATTTATCAACACGGTTGCTATTGTAATAATCACAAAGTTACTACACATCAAAAAGAACTGGATGTTAAGTGTTACTGTATTACCTTATCTCATTATGAAAATATATTTGTTAGTCATTGTAAAGCAGCAAAAGTGGTCCACTCTAATGTTGAGGTGATTCCTTTTTTTTGTGATATTTTTGTATTTTTTGCAATAAACATGTATATACATAGACAAAAACAACTTAACATTTACATATGTCAGCGAAGGCTGGTGGGAGGAGCTACAGGAGGAAGGGCTCATTGTAATGTCTGTAGTGGAATCAATGGAACGGAGTCAAACATGTGCTTTCCATATGTTTGCGTTTGTTACCGTTCCATGCATTCCATTCCAGCCATTACAATGAGCGCATTCTCCCATAGCTCCTCCCATCAGCCTCAACTGACATACATACATTTCAACAAACATTAACGACGTCACAATTGCTCAGACCCACATGTTCCCACCGTGTCCTTACCCAATGTTGTTTCCAATGCTTGTAAGACTTCAGATTGTGTAATGTTGTTTCCAATGCTTGTAAGACCTCAGATTGCGTAATGTTGTTTCCAATGCTTGTAAGACTTCAGATTGAGTAATGTTGTTTCCAATGCTTGTAAGACTTCAGATTGTGTAATGTTGTTTCCAATGCTTGTAAGACTTCAGATTGTGTAATGTTGTTTCCAATGCTTGTAAGACTTCAGATTGTGTAATGTTGTTTCCAATGCTTGTAAGACTTCAGATTGTGTAATGTTGTTTCCAATGCTTGTAAGACTTCAGATTGTGTAATGTTGTTTCCAATGCTTGTAAGACTTCAGATTGTGTAATGTTGTTTCCAATGCTTGTAAGACTTCAGATTGTGTAATGTTGTTTCCAATGCTTGTAAGACTTCAGATTGTGTAATGTTGTTTCCAATGCTTGTAAGACTTCAGATTGTGTAATGTTGTTTCCAATGCTTGTAAGACTTCAGATTGTGTAATGTTGTTTCCAATGCTTGTAAGACTTCAGATTGTGTAATGTTGTTTCCAATGCTTGTAAGACTTCAGATTGTGTAATGTTGTTTCCAATGCTTGTAAGACTTCAGATTGTGTAATGTTGTTTCCAATGCTTGTAAGACTTCAGATTGTGTAATGTTGTTTCTGTCTGTAGACAGATTTTTCCATACTTCCATGTTGAGGTGATTCCATGATCCTCGTGTATTTATTCTAGGCTATATGCTATATTAAGATTAATATCTAAGAGCGCTCCGAATATATGCTTATGGTCATATATTTAGACTACAACTAACTGTTGTAGTTTTTGGTTCTTCACATAACTTGCATATATTCAAATACTTTTAAATATTATTTGTTTTTCGGATACCTGTATTTGATTATGAAAGAAATGGATGCCTTGAGTGGAAACTCTATATAAACCACATTTGAAAAGTTTCTGTGCAGGTCTGCTGAAAAGTAATGACATTCTCAATAAATGATGTGTGTGTGCCCATCGTTGCATGTGTCTTGATGCTCTGTAACATGGGTTCTCATGGTTTTCTTTTAGGTTTTTGCCATTTTTGTCTGTTTGTTTGCACAGATTGGCAGTTGGGTGTTTCGTGACCGGGGTAACATTTCTAGCTATGATACAAGACGAGGGTTGGTCTCCAGCTACACTACACAGAGGGACAGGACCTGTCTCAATTACAAGGTGTGCTTGCGATGGTCCTATCAGCACATGAATTGCTAAATGTACAAGCTGACACATTTTTTCCAGTCTCTAAAAGACCAACTCGTTTGGGTCGGTGCTTCGTGCTCTGGCCCTGTCCCTCCCCGAAGGCAGGCTTTTATGAAAAGCAGGCGGAGACTAACAATACAATCCTTTCGGGAAAACTGAAATAACTGAACAAACACAATGGCTTCAAGTGATTCCTTCATCAACATGAATTAGAAGTTGTTGCTACATGGTAACATTCAACTGGAATATAGCGAAGAGGATTCAAATCAAAGATTTGGATTTAGCTAGAAGCTCAACTAGAGCCAAGAGCGCAGACACATACAGTGGCTAGCTAAGTAAGTTATTTTTCCTGCACGCCACGTAGCTAGCTAGCTAACTTTAGTTTATCTGCTGAAACCCATATTGTGTAACATAATACTGTGTTACAGTACGAAAGACTATTGAGAGTAAATATTAGTTCATCATAGGAGAGCTTTAGCTTCGCCCACAGGTGATATAGAGCAGAGCATGCTGGGTCATCTCTAACTGAGAAAAAGGAAGTAACTAGAGAAAGTACACAAGACGTGGTAAATTCAAGCCATCCCCTGTGATTACCTTTAGTTAGCATTCTTTGTTTTAGCCATATACAGTCTACCAAGTCCTCAACTACAGTTACAGTGGGTGGAAATCAAATTATTTTTCTGTTTGCTAATTTAGGTAGCTAGGTAGCTAAAGACAGAGCTTGCAACTCTTACGCATTGGCCGTGAGACACATGAATCTGACCCTCTTCTCACGCTCTCATGGCGCACCTCTTATATCTCAGGCATTGAAAAATATTGCTTTTATTTTTCTAATTCGTCATTGTATAATCAGAGCATTAACTTTTCAACTGTGCTCCAAATTATTTTGAAATCGGAGCATCTGTGGAACGGAACCTCTATCATTGTCCTGTCTTGCCACAGCACTGTGAACCTCACCACATTGAAACAAATGATTGGGATCAAGGGATTTGGATGCATGTTTTAAAGAAATGCCCCTTAAGATTAGAGTGGAGCTGAATGGAGAACGAACACGTTCTCCGCTGAGTTTATTAACTGTAAAAAGAGTAGCTCTGTTTTATGTACAATGTTGGCAACATTGGTTGCTTTTACTTCCATCCCTATTGCAGAATGCAACCTTTTGAAAGCATGTACTACAGTAGATTTAATCAGCACTTGCATTAGTTCCCCATTAGCATTTAGGCTGAGACAACAAAAAGGCAGCAGACAGACCTACAGTATGTTGTAGCAGGGAAATTTGGCAGGGTGACCTGATTTGGAACTATAACAATAATCCCATCCTCGGATGGGGCCACAGTGTCTCCTGACCCCTCCTGTCTCAGCCTCCAGTATTTTGCTGCAGTAGTTTATGTGTCAGGGGGCTAGGGTCAGTTTGTTATATCTGGAGCACTTCTCCTGTCCTATTCGGTGTCCTGTGTGAATCTAAGTGTGCGTTCTCTAATTATTTCTCCCTTTTCTCTCTCTCGGAGGACCTGAGCCCTAGGACCATGCCCCAGGACTACCTGACATGATGACTCCTTGCTGTCCCCAGTCCACCTGACCGTGCTGCTGCTCCAGTTTCAACTGTTCTGCCTTATTATTATTCGACCATGCTGGTCATTTATGAACATTTGAACATCTTGGCCATGTTCTGTTATAATCTCCACCCGGCACAGCCAGAAGAGGACTGGCCACCCCACATAGCCTGGTTCCTCTCTAGGTTTCTTCCTAGGTTTTGGCCTTTCTAGGGAGTTTTTCCTAGCCACCGTGCTTCTACACCTGCATTGCTTGCTGTTTGGGGTTTTAGGCTGGGTTTCTGTACAGCACTTTGAGATATCAGCTGATGTAAGAAGGGCTATATAAATAAATAAATAAAACATTTGTGTGTGTCAAACAGATTGTGAACCCAAAAGTGTACGTTTGATTCTAGTGGGGACAAAAAATATAAAAATAATTGGGTTAGGGTGTAGGGGCCGATTTATGTAATCTTGTCTTCAGGAGATTTTATTATCTATTTACTTTATTTAGTCTGATCAGTAGAACAATTCTAATTCTTAACAATGGGCTAAAATACCGGATAATTACTGTGCTTGTCAGCAAGAACACTACTGTTATTCCCCAAACGTATTTCATTGTTCCACTTCTTCCTAAATGTGCCAGTGTAATCACACTGTTCCACTTCTTCCTAAATGTGCCAGTGTAAACACATTGTTCCACTTCTTCCTAAATGTGCCAGTGTAATCACATTGTTCCACTTCTTCCCAAATGTGCCAGTGTAATCACATTATTCCACTTCTTCCTAAATGTGCCAGTGTAATCACATTGTTCCACTTCTTCCCAAATGTGCCAGTGTAATCACATTGTTCCACTTCTTTCTAAATGTGCCAGTGTAATCACATTGTTCCACTTCTTCCCAAATGTGCCAGTGTAATCACATTGTTCCACTTCTTCCTAAATGTGCCAGTGTAATCACATTGTTCCACTTCTTCCCAAATGTGCCAGTGTAATCACATTGTTCCACTTCTTTCTAAATGTGCCAGTGTAATCACATTGTTCCACTTCTTCCCAAATGTGCCAGTGTAATCACATTGTTCCACTTCTTCCTAAATGTGCCAGTGTAATCACATTGTTCCACTTCTTCCCAAATGTGCCAGTGTAATCACATTGTTCCACTTCTTGCCAAATGTGCCAGTGTAATCACATTGTTCCACTTCTTCCTAAATGTGCCAGTGTAATCACATTGTTACACTTCTTCCCAAATGTGCCAGTGTAATCACATTGTTCCACTTCTTCCTAAATGTGCCAGTGTAATCACATTGTTCCACTTCTTCCTAAATGTGCCAGTGTAATCACATTGTTCCACTTCTTCCCAAATGTGCCAGTGGAATCACATTGTTCCACTTCTTCCTAAATGTGCCATTGTAATCACATTGTTCCACTTCTTCCCAAATGTGCCAGTGTAATCACATTGTTCCACTTCTTCCTAAATGTGCCAGTGTAATCACATTGTTCCACTTCTTCCTAAATGTGCCAGTGTAATCACATTGTTCCACTTCTTCCTAAATGTGCCAGTGTAATCACATTGTTCCACTTCTTCCTAAATGTGCCAGTGTAATCGCATTGTTCCACTTCTTCCTAAATGTGCCAGTGTAATCACATTGTTCCACGTCTTCCTAAATGTGCCAGTGTAATCACATTGTTCCACTTCTTCCTAAATGTGCCAGTGTAATCACATTGTTCCACTTCTTCCCAAATGTGCCAGTGTAATCACATTGTTCCACTTCTTCCTAAATGTGCCAGTGTAATCACATTGTTCCACTTCTTCCTAAATGTGCCAGTGTAATCACATTGTTCCACTTCTTCCCAAATGTGCCAGTGTAATCACACTGTTCCACTTCTTCCTAAATGTGCCAGTGTAATCACATTATTCCACTTCTTCCTAAATGTGCCAGTGTAATCACATTGTTCCACTTCTTCCCAAATGTGCCAGTGTAATCACATTGTTCCACTTCTTCCTAAATGTGCCAGTGTAATCACATTGTTACACTTCTTCCCAAATGTGCCAGTGTAATCACATTGTTCCACTTCTTCCTAAATGTGCCAGTGTAATCACATTGTTCCACTTCTTCCTAAATGTGCCAGTGTAATCACATTGTTTCAGCCATTAATATTTCCTGTTGGTGTAGTGGTAACAATCCCCAACCTGTGTCACATACAACTTTCCACCTGAGAACAGGGATCAATCCCTGCTTGCAACCTTCCCACTGTTTCTAGCATGTATTTGCCTGTCTGCCTATCTCATTTCATGTCTGAATAAAGTGTCAAACCACCTAAATAATATGTGGGAAAAAATATTAGCATACTGTAAATTTCACCCCCCCAAAAAAATTTGCTAAGTAACAGTCATCCAATTTTGCATCCTGAATACATCTGACCTGTGGTTTTTATTTTGCACCCTGGTCATAGGCCTAAGCCATGTCAAAATATGTAGAATTGCAGGAAATGATCTTTAAAACAACAAATGGTCTCCCCATCTATGGTTTATGCTGGGTGGAAATGAAATTCACATAGCAGATCTCACTCCAAGCCTTCTCCAAGCTTTCTTCAAAAGTTGGTAACCCTGCTAAACAACTACAGGTAGAGTCGTGATTATAAAACCTCTTCTCTTTTTAGTCGTAGATATAGATACTAAACAGCAAGCCACCTAAACACTAAACAACCAGCCACCTAAAGCTAGGTTTACCAGCAAACACATGACTGGAGTTGGCTTGGTAGTTAGATAGCCTCCCAGCTAACACAGTGGATTGGGCCGATTCCGACTGCGAGTCGGGGAACTCGGCTGAGAGTCAGATTTGGCCGACATTATGTGGCCCGGGTCTGAGCTGCCTTAGGCGGTATTACTTATGGCTAGGATATGGGGATTGAGCTCGGACCGATTCCGGTGTGAGTTATCTGGCCCAAATCTATTACTTGAGCCTTGGGCTGATTCCGGTGTGAGTTATCTGACCCAAATGGTCGTTTGGGATGTCCTTGTCCCATCGCACTGTAGCAACTCCTGTGGCGGGCCAGGCGCATGCATGCTGACATGGTATAACAGTTTTTTGGGTGGATGGGTAGAATTTGTATGCATTAAATGTATAATAGTAATAATTAAAATAACTAAATAGAGTGATTTTGTATATATTTATTTAAATTTGCATCGGGCCGCTTCTGGGGCGATTCTGGTAAGATCCCTGCAAAGTCAGCTGAATTCCGGTAGAAGGAAATGGCCCGATATACTTGGGCCGATTCTGGCCAGTCATTAATTTGTATTCCGGGCCGAGTCCGACAACCGATTCCGGCCCTATTCAATCAGTTCCAATCAGCTTCCCTATCAAATCAAAAAAATTAGTGCAGACAACCTAAGAAAATGAAAAACAATGACATGGTTAGATGAAGAACGCAAAAACCTAAGAAAGAAATTGAGAAACCTATCCAACCAAAAACACGGAGAATACCCAGAAAACCTGTGCCTACGCTTTCACTATGGTGAAACACTAAAACAATACAGAAGATGTGTTTTTTTGTTTGTTTAATTTCGTTGTTTGAAGCTTATTTTTTAAACTTATTTTGTACGTACATAATGTTGCCGCTACCGTCTCTTATGACCGAAAATAACTTCTATACATCAGGACTGTGATTACTCACCACGGACTAACAGAATCCTTTTTTTCAAGACTCTGATGAGCCCGACATGAAGGATGTACTGCTTCCTCGGGAACAGGCCCCGATCCCCGTGATCTGCGTGAAGAGAATTTGTAGGCGATTGAATAAACCCCCCCTTCCCTCCATTCTGCTAGCAAACGTGCAATTCTCTGAGAATAAAATTGCCGAGTTACACAGAAGAGTAACCTACCAACTGGACATTGAAAACTGTAACATCTTATGCTTCACGGAGTCGTGGCTGAACGACGACAATATCAACATACTGATATGGCTGGTTATACAATGAACAGGCAGGATAGAACAGCGGCGTCTAGTAAGACAATGGGCGGCGGACTATGTATAACAGCTGGTGCACGATATCTAAGGAATCTCGAGCTATTGTTCGCCTGAGATAGAGTATCTCATGATAAGCCGTAGACAACACAACCTACCGAGAGAGTTTTCAGCTGTATTCTTTGTAGCTGTTTACATACCACCACAGTAAGAGGCTTGCACGAAGACAGCATTGTATGAGCTGTATTTCGCCAGATGCAAACAAGCAAACTTTCACCCAGAGGCGACGCTCCTAGTTGCCGGGGACTTTAATGCAGGGAAACCACATTTCTATCAGCATGTTAAATGTACAACCAGAGGAAAAACAACTCTAGACCACCTAAACTCTATACACAAAGATGCATACAAAGCTCTCCCTCGCCCTCCATTTGGAAAATCTGACCATAATTCTATCCTCTTGATTCCTACGTACAAGCAAAAATTAAAGCAGGAAGCACCAGTGACTAGATCAATAAAAAAGTGGTCAGATGAAGCAGATGCTAAGCTACAGGACTGTTTTGCAAGCACAGACTGGAATATGTTCCGGGATACCTCCGATGGCATTGAGGAGTACACCACATCAGTCATTGGCTTCATCGATGACGTCATCCCCACAGTGACAGTACGTAGATACCCCAACTAGAAGCCATGGATTACAGTCAGCATCTGCACTGAGCTAAAGGCTAGAGCTGACGCTTACAAGGAGCGGGACTCTAACCCGGACGTTTATTAGAAATCCTGCTACGCCCTCCGACAAATCATCAAACAGGCAAAGCATCAATACAGGACTAAGATTGAATCATACTACACCAGCACTGACGCTCGTCGGATGTGGCAGGGCTCGCAAACTATTACAGACTACAAAGGGAAGCACAGCCGAGAGCTGCCCAGTGACACGAGTCTACCAGAAGAGCTAAACTACTTATATGCTCGCTTTGAGGCAAATAACACTGAGAACACCAGCTGTTCCGGAAGACTGTTTGATCATGCTCTCCACAGCCGATGTGTGTAAGACCTTTAAACAGGTCAACATTAACAAAGCAGCAGGGCCAGACGGATTACCAGGACGTGTACTGCGACCATGCACTGCCCAACAGGCAAGACTCTTCACTGACATTTTCAATCTCTCCCTGTCCGAGTCTGTAAATCCAGTTTTAAGCAGACCACCATAGTCCCTGTGCCCAAGGACAAGCCATAAGACTCCTGAACATCTAGTCAAATGGCTACCTAGACTATTTGCATTGAACCTTGAAAATCCTCTGCATTGTCATTAACAGCAGACTGGTACATTTCTTCAGCGAAAACAATGTACTGAGTAAATGTCAAATTGGCTTTTTACTAAAGTACCGTACGACAGACCACGTATTCACCCTGCACACCCTAATTGACAAACAAACAAAACAAAGGCAAAGCCTTCTCATGCTTTGTTGATTTCAAAAAAGCTTTTGACTCAATTTGGTATGAGGGCCTGCTATACAAATTGATGAAAAGTGGTGTTAATGGAAACATATACGACATTATAAAATGAATGTACGCAAACAACAAGTGTGAGGTTAAATTGGCAAAAAACACACATTTCTTGCCACAGGGTCGGGGGGTGAGATGTGATTGTGAGTAGGGTTGCACATTTTGTGGAATATTCAGAGGTAGAAACTTTCCATGTGAATTAACGGGAATATGGGAATTAACGCAAAGATATGGGAATTAATGGAAATATATGCAAATTAATATTAATACCATTTAAATGTAGATGTTTTTTTGTATTGGATATATTTACAATATCATATGGAGACAGAAACATAAACCTTTTATCATAAGTAGACCTAATTGCAAATGATTAAATCCTTCCTATAGAATATATATATTATATACAGTGGGGCAAAAAAGTATTTCTGTCAGCCACCAATTGTGCCTAGGTCTCCCACTTAAAAAGATGAGAGGCCTGTAATTTTTATCATAGGTACACTTCAACACTTATGACAGACAAAATTAGGAAAAAAAATCCAGAAAATCACATTGTAGGATTTTTAATGAATTTATTGCAAATTATGGTGGAAAATAAGCATTTGGTCACCTACAAACAAGCAAGATTTCTGGCTCTCACAGACCTGTAACTTCTTCTTTAAGAGGCTCCTCTGTCCTCCACTCGTTACCTGTATTAATGGCACCTGTTTGAACTTATCAGTATAAAAGACACCTGTCCACAACCTCAAACAGTCACACTCCAAACTCCACTATGGCCAAGACCAAAGAGCTGTCAAAGGACACCAGAAACAAAGTTGTAGATCTGCACCAGGCTGGGAAGACTGCATCTGCAATAGGTAAGTAGCTTGGTTTGAAGAAATCAACTGTGGGAGCAATTATTAGGAAATGGAAGACATACAAGACCACTGATAATCTCCCTCGATCTGGGGCTCCACGCAAGATCTCACCCCTTGGGATCAAAATGATCACAAGAACGGTGAGCAAAAATCCCAGAACCACGCGGGGGGACCTAGTGAATGACCTGCAGAGAGCTGGGACCAAAGTAACAAAGCCCACAATCAGTAACACACTACGCCGCCAGGGACTCAAATCCTGCAGTGCCAGACGTGTCCCCCTGCTTAAGCCAGTACATGTCCAGGCCCATCTGAAGTTTGCTAGAGAGCATTTGGATGATCCAGAAGAAGATTGGGAGAATGAAATATGGTCAGATGAAACCAAAATATAACTGTTTGGTAAAAACTCAACTAGTGTGTTTGGAGGACAAAGAATGCTGAGTTGCATCCAAAGAACACCATACCTACTATGAAGCATGGGGGTGGAAGCATCATGCTTTGGGGCTGTTTTTATGCAAAGGGACCAGGACGACTGATCCGTGTAAAGGAAAGAATGAATGGGGCCATGTACCATGAGATTTTGAGTGAAAACCTCCTTCCATCAGCAAGGGCATTGAAGATGAAACGTGGTTGGGTCTTTCAGCATGACATTGATCCCAAACACACCGCCCAGGCAACAAAGGAGTGGCTTCATAAGAAGCATTTCAAGGTCCTGGAGTGGCCTAGCCAGTCTACAGATCTCAACCCCATAGAAAATCTTGGGAGGGAGTTGAAAGTCCGTGTTGCCCAGCAACAGCCCCAAAACATCACTGCTCTAGAGGAGATCTGCATGGAGGAATGGGCCAAAATACCAGCAACAGTGTGTGAAAACCTTGTGAAGACTTACAGAAAACGTTTGACCTCTGTCATTGCCAACAAAGGGTATCTGTAAAAAGATAGTATAGAAACTAAAGCTTTGGTTGTAAAGCGTCTGTGTGTAGCTAGTGCAGAGGAGTCAGGCACAGGACAGCAGAGATGAGTAATAAAGTCATTTTACTCAACTTACAATAAATACATGAAGAAAATACTAAGCACACACAAAGGACCGAAATACATCAAACAATCACTCACAAACAAACATGGGGGAACAGAGGGTTAAATAATGAACAAGTAATTGCCGGAATTGAAACCAGGTGAGTGAGACAAAGACAAAACAAATGGAAAATGAAAAGTGGATCGGTGATGGCTAGAAGGCCGGTGTAACGGTTCTCTTTAGTTGAAGGAGAGGCGGACCAAAATGCGGCGTGATGATGATTCATGTTTGTTTAATAAAGGAAAACTATACATGAATAAACTACAAAACAATGAAATGTGAAAACCATAACAGCCCTATCTGGTGCAAACACAAAGACAGGAACATACAAAGCAAACTATGGTCAGGGTGTGACAGTACCCCCCCCCAAGGTGCGGACTCCGGCGGCAAAACCTGAACCTATAGGGGAGGGTCTGGGTGGGCATCTGTCCGCGGTGGCGGCTCTGGTGCTGGATGTGGCCCCCACTTCACCATAGTCTTAGTCCCCCACCTTGTCCGCTTCCGTGGCCTCCTAGCCACGGCGACCCTACTTAATGACCCCACTGGACTGAGGGGCAGCTCGGGACAGAGGGGCAGCTGCTCGGGACAGAGGGGCAGCTGCGCCTCTGGGCTGAGGGGCTCTGGCGCCTCTGGGCTGAGGGGCTGTGGCGCCTCAGACTCCGGCAGCGGCGCCGGACAGGCGGGAGACTCCGGCAGCGGCGCCGGACAGGCGGGAGACTCCGATAGCGCTGGAGAGGAGGAAGGCTCCGGCAACGCTGGACAGGCGGGAGCACCTGTAAGGATGAGCCTGGTGCGGGGGGCTGCCACCGGAGGGCTGGTGCGTGGAGGTGGTGACGGATAGACCGGACCGTGCAGGCGCACTGGAGCTCTTGAGCACCGAGCCTGACCAACCTTACCCGGTTGAATGGTCCAGGTCGCCCTGCCAGTGCGGCGAGGTGGAATAGCCCGCACTGGCCTATGCAGGCGAACCGGGGACACCGTGCGCAAGGCTGGTGCCATGTAAGCCGGCCCAAGGAGACACACTGGGGACCAGATGCGTAGAGCCGGCTTCATGGCACTTGGCTCGACGCTCCCTCCACAGCATAACACGGTGCCTGCCCGGTCTCTCCAGCCCCCCGGTAAGCACAAGAAGATTGCGCAGGTCTCCTACCTGGCGTAGCCATACTCCCTGTGAGCCCCCCCCAATACATTTTTGGGGCTGACTCTCAGGCTTCCATCCGCGTCGCCGTGCTGCCTCCTCATACCAGCGCCTCTCTGCTTTCGTCGCCTCCAGTTCTTCTTTGGGGCGGCGATATTCTCCTGGCTGAGCCCAGGGTCCTCTTCCGTCTAATTCGTCCTCCCATGTCCAGTACTCCTCGCGCTGCTCCTGCTGCCTTTCACCACGCCGCTTGGTCCTGTTGTGGTGGGTGATTCTGTAATGGTTCTCTTTAGTTGAAGGAGAGGCGGACCAAAATGCGGCGTGATGATGATTCATGTTTGTTTAATAAAGGAAAACTATACATGAATAAACTACAAAACAATGAAATGTGAGAACTCAAAACAGCCCTATCTGGTGCAAACACAAAGACATGAACATACAAAGCAAACTATGGTCAGGGTGTGACAGCCGGTGTGGTCGACCGTTGAACGTCGCCCGAACAAGGAGAGGGACCGACTTCGGCGGAAGTCGTGACATTGGTTGTCTTCCTCTCAGGATTCCATGTCTTCTCCCTGGACCTCCTCAATGTCCACCTCTTAAACATCAGACTCTGAGGCCTCATTTTCACTCTCACTTTCCAACCCTGTTGAGGATTGCTTGTTGTCAGGCTCAAAAAGCCTCAAATTTGCCCAGATGGCCACCAATTTTTCAACCCTTGTATTGGTCAGTCTATTGTGTGCTTTGGTGTGTGTGTTCCCAAACAGGGACTAGTTGCGCTCTGAGGTAGCTGATGTTGGTGGGATTTGGAGGATGATGGAGGCAACAGGGGAAAGAGCCTCAGATCCACAAAGTCCCTTCTACCAGGTGGCTGATGAGATATGTTGGCACGACTACCACATTGCATTTGTATTTGTATTTATTATGGATCCCCATTAGTTGCTGCCAAAACAGCAGCTACTCTTCCTGGGGTTTATTATGGATCCCCATTAGTTCCTGCCAAAACAGCAGCTACTCTTCCTGGGGTTTATTATGGATCCCCATTAGTTGCTGCCAAAACAGCAGCTACTCTTCCTGGGGTTTATTATGGATCCCCATTAGTTCCTGCCAGAACAGCAGCTACTCTTCCTGGGGCCCAGCAAAATCAAAGCAGTTATACCATTATAAAAACATTACAATACATTCACAGATTTCACTGTGTGCCGTCAGGACCATAATCCCCACCCCACCACATATCTACAGTACTAAATCCATGTGTATGTATAGTGCGTATGTTATCGTGTGTGTGTGTGTGTGTGTGTATCCATGTGTCTGTGCCAATGTTTGTGTTGCTTCACAGTTCCCGCTGTTCCATAAGGTGTTTTTTAAAATCTGTTTTTAAATCTAATTTCCTTGCTGGTATCAGTTACTGGATGTGGAATGGAGTTCCATGTAGTCATGGCTCTATGTAGTACTGTGTGCCTCCCATAGTCTGTTCTGGACTTGGGGACTGTGAAGCGACCTCTTGTGGTATGCATGTGTGTCCGAGCTCTGTGCCAGTAGTTTAGACAGACAGCTCGGTGCATTCGACATGTCAGTACCTCTCATAAATAAAAGTAGTGATGAAGTCAATCTCTCCTCCACTTTCAGCCAAGAGAGATTGACATGCATATTATTAATATTTTCTCTCTTTGCACATCCAAGGGCCAGCTATGCTGCCCTGTTCTGAGCCAGTTGCAATTTTCCTAAGTCCTTTTTTGTGGCACCTGACCACACGAATGAACAGTAGTCAAAGTGCGACAAAACTAGGTCCTGTAGGACCTGCCTTGTTGATAGTGTTGTGTGGCAGACGTCGGGGAGAGGTGAGGGGAGTGGTAATTGAGGAGAGATATCTTGCATGTAGCTGGCTCCACCCCCCACACCTTATATGGACTTCCTGCCCCAACGAGGAAAGGCTGAGGTCGTTAAGCCCCCCCCCCCAAGTGCACTATGGATTTCTTCTCTTACATCTGCAAGCAGAGTCTGAACATCAGACAGGATGGTATTGTCTCCCTCAACCGTCCCTCAACTCATGCAATGGCTACTGTTATAGGTTTCAGGATTTTCAGGCTACTTACCACTCTCTTCCAAAACGCATCATCCAGGAGGATCCTCTTGATGTGGCTGTCCATATTGGCAGGCTGTGATATGGCCATGTCTTGGAGAGACTCCTTCCCCTCCAGGAGACTGTCAAACATGATGACAACACCACCCCAATGGGTGTTGCTGGGCAGCTTCAATGTGGTGCTCTTATTCTTCTCACTTTGCTTGGTGAGATAGATTGCTGCTATACCTTGATGACCCTTCACATACCTAACCATTTAATTGGCTCTCTTGTAGAGTGTATCCATTGTTTTCAGTGCCATGATGTCCTTGAGGAGCAGATTCACTGCATGAGCAGCACAGCCAATGGGTATGATGTGAGGGTAGGACTCCTCCACTTTAGACCAAGCAGCCTTCATGTTCGCAGCATTGTCTGTCACCAGTGCAAATACCTTCTGTGGTCCAAGGTCATTGATAACTGCCTTCAGCTCATCTGCAATGTCTGTTGTCCCTTGTGTCTGTGCTCTTTTAGAATACTGGTTGAGGGGTGGAGATGATGTAGTTAATTATTCCTTGCCCACGAACAGTCGACTACCCATCAGAGATGATTGCAATACAGTCTGCTTTCTCTATGATTTGCTTGACCTTCACTTAAACTCTGTTGAACTCTGCATCCAGAAAATGAGTAGATAAAGCATGTCTGGATAGAGGGGTGTATGCTGGGTGAAGAACATTCAGAAATCTCTTCCAATACACATTGCCTGTGAGCATCAGAGGTGCACCAGTTGCATACACAGTTCGAGCAAGACATTCATCAGCATTTCTCTGACTGAGTTCCTCCATTGAGTCAAAAAAACTTCTGATTCCAGGAGGACCATGAGCTGTTGCTATCGATAAGGTGTCTGATTCATAATTTTCACCTCAAATAGAAGTAGAGGGACTTGTTGTGAGGTTGCTTGTGAGGTTGCTTGTTGTGAGCGCTGAGGGAACTTTATGCACTTGGCCAGATTATTCCACATCTTTGTTGCATGATTCACATATGATTTGGCACAGTATGTGTAAATGTACACAGCTTTTCCTTCTACATTAGCTACAGTGAAATGTCTCCACACATCAGATAGTGGCTGTGGCATTTTTCTGTATAGATTTTTTTTAATTGAGTAAAAACAATAAAAAATACATTTGCAACCATAATTGTGAGGTCTCGGGTCCGCTCACCAACCAAGAATTCACAAAATGGGACAAACGTAAAACACAAAATAATGCATGCAGAGCCGAATTTGGCCGATACCCACTAATTATCAAAATCCAGAAAATAACTGTTAAATTCTACAACCACCTAAAAGGAAGCGATTCCCACACCTTTCATAACAAAGCCATCACCTACAGAGAAATTAACCTGGAAAAGAGTCCCCTAAGCAAGCTCATCCTGGGACTCTGTTCACAAACACAAACACACCCCACAGAGCCCCATGACAGCAACACAATTAGACCCAACCAAATCATGGGAAAACAAAAGGATAATTACTTGACACATTGGAAAGAATTTGAAAAAAACTGAGCAAACTAGAATGCTATTTAGCCCTAAACAGAGAGTACACAGTGGCAGAATGCCTGACCACCGTGACTGAGCCAAAATTAAGGAAATCTTGACTATATACAGCCGCTGAAGGGAGACCTGGCTCTCAAGAGAAGAGAGGCTATGTGCGCACTTCCCATAAAATGAGGTGGAAACTGAGCTGCACTTCCTAACCTCGTGCTAAATGTATTTTTTTAAACCTTTATTTAACTAAGTCAGTTAAGAAGTCATTCTTATTTTCAATGAAGGCCTAGTGGGTTAACTGCCTGTTCAGGGTACAACAGATTTGTACCATTTCAGCTCGGGGGTTTGAACTTGCAACCTTTCAGTTACTAGTCCAACGCTCTAACCACTAGGCTACCCTGCCACCCATGTATGACCATATTAGAGACATATATTTCCCTCAGATTACACAGACCCACAAAGAATTCAAAAACAAATCCAATTTTGATAAATTCCCATATCTGTTGGGTGAAATACCACAGTGTGCCATCACAGCAGCAATATTTGTGACCCCAAGTAAAGGGAAACCAGTGAAGAACAAACACCATTGTCAATACAACTTATAGTTATGTTGATATATTTTCCCTTTTGTATTTGAACTATTTGCACATCGTTACAACACTGTATATAGACATAATGACATTTGAAATGTCTTTAATCTTTTGGAACTTTTGTATGTGTAATGTTCACTGTAATCGTTTTGTTTATTTCACTTTTATTTATCTATTTCACATGATTTGGAAATGTGAACATATGTTTCCCATGCCAATAAAGCCCCTTAAATTTAAATTGAATTGAGAGAGAGTGAGAGAAAGAGAGTAGATGGGGGTGAGAATAAGGAATTGCTGCTCGCTTCAACTCACTTCACTTGCCAGGAACAAAGAGTGATGGGAGGTACTTGACATAACTCTCTTCCTGGCCGTGTTTGGGAGGGGGGGCTGGGGTGGTGAAAGGGGCGAGTGGGCATGAGGAGGTGTGGGGGGGGTATGTAGATTCCAATGTGAACTTATCGAAAATTCTAAAGAGGAACCAGAGAGTTGATTTCGAGGACTTGATACAAACTAATGCTGTTAATATAGTAATGACTATACTCAGTGAGAGAGCCAGGGTGAAATTCCCCTTCTGTTAGAAAGGGGGCATCCTATGACGGTGCCATGTTGAAAGTCACTAACCTCTTCAGCATGGGTAATTCTGCTGCCAATATTTGTCTATGGCGATTGCATGGCTGTGAGCTCGATTTTATACACCAGTCAGCAACGGGTGTGGCTGAAATAGCCAAATCTACTTATTTGAAGGGGTGTCCGCATACTTTTGAACAAAAATATCAACACAACCTAAAGTACAGTGCAATTGGCATGCTGACTGCAGGAATGTCCAGCAGAGCTGTTGCCAGGGAACTGAATGTTCATTTCCCTACTATAAGCCGCCTCCAATATTGTTTTAGAGAAATTGGCAGTACGTCCAAACGGCCTCACAACTGCAGACCACCTGTAACCATGCCAGCCCAGGACCTCCTTTTCTGAGACTAACCACCCGGACAGCTGATGAAACTGTGTTTGCACAACCAAGAGAATTTCTGCACAAACTGTCTCAGGAAAGCTAATCTGAGTGCTTGTCATCCTCACCAAGGTCTTGATCGGAATTCAGTGGGCAAATGTTCACATTCAACTAGAGAAGTGTGCTCTTCATGGATGAATCCCGGTTTCAACTGTACCGGGCAGATGGCAGATAGCGTGTATAGCATCGGTCTGTGCAACCTGTTTGCTGATGTCAACATTGTGCCCAAAGGTGGTGGTGGGGTTATGGTATGGGCAGGTAGGCATAAGACATGGACAATGAGCACAATTGCATTTTATCGATGGCAATTTGGATGCATAGAGATACCGTGATAAGATCCTGAAGCCCATTGTCGTGCCATTCATCCGCCTTCATCACCTCATGTTTCAGCATGATATTGCACGGCCCCATGTCGCAAGGATCTGTATACAATTTCTGGAAGCTGAAAATGTCCCAGTTCTTCCATGGCCTGTATACTCACTTCCGGCGCCGACAGAGATGGCCGCCTCGCTTCGCGTTCCTAGGAAACTATGCAGTTTTTTGTTTTTTTACGTGTTATTTCTTACATTAGTACCCCAGGTCATCTTAGGTTTCATTACATACAGTCGAGAAGAACTACTGAATATAAGATCAGCGTCAACTCACCATCAGTACGACCAAGAATATGATTTTCACGAAGCGGATCCTGTTTTCTGCCTTTCAACCAGGACAACGGAATGGATCCCAGCCGGCGACCCAAAAAAAACGACTCCGTAAAAGAGGGAAACGAGGCGGTCTTCTGGTCAGACTCCGGAGACGGGCACATCGTGCACCACTCCCTAGCATTCTTCTCGCCAATGTCCAGTCTCTTGACAACAAGGTTGATGAAATCCGAGCAAAGGTAGCATTCCAGAGGGACATCAGAGACTGTAACGTTCTTTGTTTCACGGAAACATGGCTCACTGGAGAGACGCTATCGGAGGCGGTGCAGCCAGCGGGTTTCTCCACGTATCGCGCCGACAGAAACAAACATCTTTCTGGTAAGAAGAGGGGCGGGGGCGTATGCCTTATGGCTAACGAGACGTGGTGTGATCACAGAAATATACAGGAAGTCAAATCCTTCTGTTCACCTGATTTAGAATTCCTCACAATCAAATGTTGACCGCATTATCTACCAAGAGAATTCTCTTCGATTATAATCACAGCCGTATATATTCCCCCCCAAGCAGACACATCGATGGCTCTGAACGAACTTTATTTGACTCTTTGCAAACTGGAATCTATACATCCTGAGGCTGCATTCATTGTAGCTGGGGATTTTAACAAGGCTAATCTGAAAACAAGACTCCCTAAATTGTATCAGCATATCGATTTCGCAACTAGGGCTGAAAAAACCTTGGATCATTGTTACTCTAACTTCCGCGACGCATATAAGGCCCTGCCCCGCCCTCCTTTCGGAAAAGCTGACCACGACTGCATTTTGCTGATCCCTGCCTACAGACAGAAACTAAAACAAGAAGCTCCCACGCTGAGGTCTGTCCAACGCTGGTCCGACCAAGCTGACTGCTTCCATCACGTGGACTAGGATATGTTTCGTATTGCATCAGATAACAACATTGACGAATACGCTGATTCGGTGTGCGAGTTCATTAGAACGTGCGTTGAAGATGTCGTTCCCATAGCAACGATTAAAACATTCCCTAACCAGAAACCGTGGATTGATGGCAGCATTCGCATGAAACTGAAAGCGCGAACCACTGCTTTTAATCAGGGCAAGGTGACTGGTAACATGACCGAATACAAACAGTGCAGCTATTCCCTCCGCAAGGCTATCAAACAAGCTAAGTGTCAGTATAGAGACAAAGTAGAATCTCAATTCAACGGCTCAGACGCAAGAGGTATGTGGCAGGGTCTACAGTCAATCACGGACTACAAGAAGAAAACCAGCCCAGTCACGGACCAGGATGTCTTGCTCCCAGGCAGACTAAATAACTTTTTTGCCCGCTTTGAGGACAATACAGTGCCACTGACACGGCCTGCAACGAAAACATGCGGACTCTCCTTCACTGCAGCCGAGGTGAGTAAAACATTTAAACGTGTTAACCCTCGCAAGGCTGCAGGCCCAGACGGCATCCCCAGCCGCGCCCTCAGAGCATGAGCAGACCAGCTGGCCGGTGTGTTCACGGACATATTCAATCAATCCCTATACCAGTCTGCTGTTCCCACATGCTTCAAGAGGGCCACCATTGTTCCTGTTCCCAAGAAAGCTAAGGTAACTGAGATAAACGACTACCGCCCCGTAGCACTCACTTCCGTCATCATGAAGTGCTTTGAGAGACTAGTCAAGGACCATATCACCTCCACCCTACCTGAGACCCTAGACCCACTCCAATTTGCTTACTGCCCAAATAGGTCCACAGACGATGCAATCTCAACCACACTGCACACTGCCCTAACCCATCTGGACAAGAGGAATACCTGTGAGAATGCTGTTCATCGACTACAGCTCGGCATTCAACACCATAGTACCCTCCAAGCTCGTCATCAAGCTCGAGACCCTGGGTCTCGACCCCACTCTGTGCAACTGGGTACTGGACTTCCTGACGGGCCGCCCCCAGGTGGTGAGGGTAGGCAACAACATCTCCACCCCGCTGATCCTCAAAACTGGGGCCCCACAAGGGTGCGTTCTGAGCCCTCTCCTGTACTCCCTGTTCACCCACGACTGCGTGGCCACGCACGCCTCCAACTCAATCATCAAGTTTGCGGACGACACAACAGTGGTAGGCTTGATTACCAACAACGACGAGACGGCCTACAGGGAGGAGGTGAGGGCCCTCGGAGTGTGGTGTCAGGAAAATAACCTCACACTCAACGTCAACAAAACTAAGGAGATGATTGTGGACTTCAGGAAACAGCAGAGGGAACACCCCCCTATCCACATCGATGGAACAGTAGTGGAGAGGGTAGTAAGTTTTAAGTTCCTCGGCATACACATCACAGACAAACTGAATTGGTCCACTCACACAGACAGCATCGTGAAGAAGGCGCAGCAGCGCCTCTTCAACCTCAGGAGGCTGAAGAAATTCGGCTTGTCACCAAAAGCACACAAACTTCTACAGATGCACAATCGAGAGCATCCTGGCGGGCTGTATCACCGCCTGGTACGGCAACTGCTCCGCCCACAACCGTAAGGCTCTCCAGAGGGTAGTGAGGTCTGCACAACGCATCACCGGGGGCAAACTACCTGCCCTCCAGGACACCTACACCACCCGATGTTACAGGAAGGCCATAAAGATCATCAAGGACAACAACCACCCGAGCCACTGCCTGTTCACCCCGCTATCATCCAGAAGGCGAGGTCAGTACAGGTGCATCAAAGCTGGGACCGAGAGACTGAAAAACAGCTTCTATCTCAAGGCCATCAGACTGTTAAACAGCCACCACTAACATTGAGTGGCTGCTGCCAACACACTGACTCAACTCCAGCCACTTTAATAATGGGAATTGATGGGAAATGATGTAACATATATCACTAGCCACTTTAAACAATGCTACCTAATATAATGTTTACATACCCTACATTATTCATCTCATATGTATACGTATATACTGTACTCTATATCATCTACTGCATCCTTATGTAATACATGTATCACTAGCCACTTTAACTATGCCACTTTGTTTACATACTCATCTCATATGTATATACTGTACTCGATACCATCTACTGTATCTTGCCTAAGCTGCTCTGTACCATCACTCATTCATATATCTTTATGTACATATTCTTTATCCCCTTACACTGTGTATAAGACAGTAGTTTTTTTTTTGTTGAATTGTTAGTTAGATTACTTGTTGAATTATTACTGCATTGTCGGAACTAGAAGCACAAGCATTTCGGAACACTCGCAGTAACATCTGCTAACCATGTGTATGTGACAAATAAAATTTGATTTGATTTGACATGTCACCAATTGAGCCTGTTTGGGATGCTCTGGATTGACAAGTACGACAGGGTGTTTCAGTTCCCGCCAATATCCAGCAACTTCGCACAGCCATTGAAGAGGAGTGGGACAACATTCCACAGGCCACAATCAACAGCACCAACTCTATGCGAAGGAGATGTGTTGCGCTGCATGAGGCAAACCAGATGCTTTTCTGATCCATATATGAACTATAATTCAGTAAAATCTTTGAAATTCTTGCGTGTTCCGTTTATATATTTGTTCAGTGTGTGTGTGTGTGTGTGTGTGTGTGTGTGTGTGTGTGTGTGTGTGTGTGTGTGTGTGTGTGTGTGTGTGTGTTACTAAGTCACATGAAGGACATTCAACCAGTGGATATCTCAGGCGCCCCAGCAGGACTCCTTTGTGGATGAACAGAAGATGTGTGGAACAGTAAGAAGAGAGCGAGAGAGACAAAGGACAAATGAGAGAGGGAGAGATAATAAGAACAACGGGGACAGAGGGTGGAGAGAGGCCATAGAGAGGAGGGGAGAAGAGCAAGAGCGAGAGAAAGGAAAAGGAGAGAATGCCAGAGAAAGGGAAATAGAGAGAGGGAGGAGAGAGAAAGAGAGAGAGATAGGAGTGTGGGGGAGAGATATAGAGAGGAGGGGGGAAGCTGTGCTGGTATACAGTTTGGATAGTTGCAGTAGTCCAGTGTCTTCTTCCATTAATCTGCTCCCAATAATCCACCGCTGCTGGGGCTTATTTATAGAACAGGAAATGATTAACTGCCCAAATACTCTACCACAAAAAGACCAGCTCCCCCTTCTCTCTTTTTCTTTCTCTCTCTCCCTCTCTATCACTCTCTCACCTTTCTTCCTCTCTCTCTCTCATTCTCGCTATCATCTCCCCCCTCTCTCTCTCACTCTCTCTGTATCCTTCTCTCTATAGTTTCTCCCCTCTCTTTTCTCTTTCTCTTTATCTCGCTTGCTCTCTCTCTCTACATCTCTATATTTCTCTCCCTGTCTCTCTCATATATATATATATATATATATATATATATATATATATATATATATATATATATATATATATATATATATATGTGTGTATCTCAGCTGGTGTACAGTACACTCAGGCTTCATTTTGTGGTTCCATTCTCAGTTGAATTATGTTTGACTTGTGGGTGAGGATAAGGCATTCAAATACATGTTTTTTTTCTGTTAAGTATTTCACAAAAGGGTTTATGGAAATTGTAATTATCAGGGAGGGGCTTGCGAGAGTACACCAGCCTAGTTCTCCTCCAAAAGAACATTTCAGAGCAATTTAAGCATTTTAAAGAGTGCATCAGAGACCGAGTTTAAATGGAGTTTGACCAGTGAGAGCTGGGGAGAGTACACACACACTAACAAACACACACACCCACACATGGACTCAACCTAACTGTTCCAGCGAGGAGAGAAAGAGCAATAGTGTGTATCAGACTTGGAACCAACCCACTGGGGACAGACGTCAGTTCAACGTCTAGTTTTCATTTACATTTGGTTGAGTTGTCAATTAACTCAATGTGAACTCAAATACACATTTCATCTGGTCATTGTATCTTGGTTAGAAGTTAAATACTAAAGTCCTTTATATTGATTACTTTTTGCAAATCCAATCAGTTTTCCACTTCGATTCAACGTCATCATATTTTATTTTGGAAATGACAAGAAAACAACAATGATTCAAACACTTTTTTGTGGGAGGGTGGATCTGTATTCAGAGGTGATTTATGGAGGATAGGAGAGAGGGAAGGGGAGAAATAAGGAGAGAGCCGGCCTCACCAGTCTGACCTCATTACAGCACACCCAGAACAGAGGGGGAAAGATCAAGTCTGTTTGCTTTTCATTCTTCTACCTTTTCTCACTCACTTTATTTGCATGGTACATACTGTACAGTGCATTCAGAAAGTATTCAGACCCCTTCCCCTTTTCCACATTTTGTTACGTTACAGCCTTGTTCTAAAATGGATTAAATTAAATGTGCTCCTCATCAATCTACACACAATACCCCATAATGACAAAGTGAAACAGGTTTTGAGCAACTTTATTTACATCAGTATTCAGACCCTTTGCTATGAGACTCAAAATTAAGCTCAGGTGTATCCTGTTTCCATTGATCATCCTTGAGATGTTTCTACAACTTGTTTGGACATGATTTGGAAAGACACACACCTGTATATTTAAGGTCCCACAGTTGACAGTGCAGGTCAGAGCAAAAACCAAGCCATGAGGTTGAAGGAATTGTTCGTAGAGCTCCGAGAACGAATTTTGTTGAGGCACAGACCTGGGGAAGAGTACCAAAAAATGTTTGCAGCATTGAAGGTCCCAAAGAACACAGTGGCCTCCATCATTCTTAAATGGAAGGAGTTTGGAACCACCAAGACTCTTCCTAGAGCTGGGCGCCAGGCCAAACTGAACAATCGGGGAGGTGACAGAATGGCCTGATGGTCACTCTGACAGAGCTCCAGAGTTCCTCTGTGGAGATGGGAGAACCTTTCAGAAGGACAACCATCTCTGCAGCACTCTACCAATCAGGCTTTATGGTAGAGTGGCCAGATGGATGCCACTCCTCAGTAAAAGGTACATTACAGCCCGCTTGGAGTTTACCAAAAGGCACCTAAAGACTCTCAGACCATGAGAAACCTGATTGAATGCCAAGTGTGAACTGTGGTGGTGGCAGGATCATGCTGTGGGAATGTTTTTCAGTGGCAGGGACTGGGAGACCAGTCTGGATTAAGGGACAGATGAACAGAGCAAAGTACAGAGAGGCCCTTGATGAAAACGGGTTCCAGAGGCTTAGGACCTCAGACTGGTGCAGAGGTTCACCTTCCAACAGGACAATGACCTTAAGCACATAGCCAAGACATTGCAGGAATGGCTTCGGAACAAGTCTCTGAATATCCTTGAGAGGCACAACCAGAGCCCGGCCTTGAACCTAATCGAACATCTCTGGAGAGACCTGAAAATAGCTGTGCAGAGACTCTCCCCATCCAACCTGGCAGAGTTTGAGAGGATCTGCAAAGAAGAATGGGAGAAACTCCCTAAATACAGGTGTGCAAAGTTTATAGAGTCATATATACCCAGGAAGACTCAAGGCTGTAATCTCAAGGCTGTAAAGTTGCTTCAACAAAGCACTGAGTAAAGGGTCTGAATACTTATGTAAATGTTATATTTAATTTATTTTAAATTTTTAATACATTTGAAAACATTTCTGAAAACCTGTTTTTGCTCTGTCATTGTGGGGTATTGTGGGGTATTGTGGGGTATTGTGGGGTATTGTGGGGTATTGTGGGGTATTGTGGGGTATTGTGGGGTATTGTGTGTAGATTGAGGGGGGGGGATTATTTAATAAACGTTTTAATAAAGCTTTAACGTAACTGTTTACATGTGATTACCATTTTACTCATCTGATCTAACATGATACAGACCAACGCACCCCCACAACACTTCCTGAGAAGGAATTTGGTAAGGCCCAAACTTCCTGAGAAGGAATTTGGTAAGGCCCAAACTTCCTGAGAAGGAATTTGGTAAGGCCCAAACTTCCTGAGAAGGAATTTGGTAAGGCCCAAACTTCCTGAGATCAATTTTCAGATTCATGTAATCATTTCTGTACACCCTTTGATCTAAAAATGAAATAAAAAGCAAACCACAAACCCCTTACAAATTGCAGCAAAGCAAGCAAGCTGGGTTGTGGCGGTTAGAATCGCAGATGAGCCCAGCATCTCTTCTGCCCATCACAACAGCAGCCTTGGGAGAATTCTGCTGACTTGGGCAATACGGGGCTGAAAACCTATCAAAGCATGGCTGCTGAGATATGAATGGGACACGTTGGGCTTGTACCGAAAGGGGTGGGTGAGAAGAATCTCAGGTTTTTGACAATCTGAAAGTGATGTTAGTCTTACCAGCTTGTTTGTGTCTGTGTTTCAGCTTGGTGGCTGTTCAGGCTGTTTAGTGCTCTTTCAGTCCCAGTTTGTGGAGCTGATTCCTTCCTGCTCTAGGGTGTTGGTCTTTGTCATTGCCAGTTTGTGGAGCTGATTCCTTCCTGCTCTAGCGTGTTGGTCTTTGTCATTGCCAGTTTGTGGAGCTGATTCCTTCCTGCTCTAGGGTGTTGGTCTTTGTCATTGCCAGTTTGTGGAGCTGATTCCTTCCTGCTCTAGGGTGTTGGTCTTTGTCATTGCCAGTTTGTGGAGCTGATTCCTTCCTGCTCTAGGGTGTTGGTCTTTGTCATTGCCAGTTTGTGGAGCTGATTCCTTGCTGCTCTAGGGTCTTGGTTTTTGTCATTGCCAGTTTGTGGAGCTGATTCCTTCCTGCTCTAGCGTGTTGGTCTTTGTCATTGCCAGTTTGTGGAGCAGATTCCTTCCTGCTCTAGGGCGTTGGTCTTTGTCATTGCCAGTTTGTGGAGCTGATTCCTTCCTGCTCTAGGGTGTTGGTCTTTGTCATTGCCAGTTTGTGGAGCTGATTCCTTCCTGCTCTAGGGTGTTGGTTTTTGTCATTGCCAGTTTGTGGAGCTGATTCCTTCCTGCTCTAGGGCGTTGGTCTTTGTCATTGCCAGTTTGTGGAGCTGATTCCTTCCTGCTCTAGGGTGTTGGTCTTTGTCATTGCCAGTTTGTGGAGCTGATTCCTTCCTGCTCTAGGGTGTTGGTCTTTGTCATTGCAAGTTTGTGGAGCTGATTCCTTCCTGCTCTAGGGTGTTGGTCTTTGTCATTGCCAGTTTGTGGAGCTGATTCCTTCCTGCTCTAGGGCGTTGGTCTATGTCATTACTAGTTTGTGGGGCTAATTTCTAGCTGTGTCTAGCTGGGTGTAAGATAATGCCAACCCCAGTTTGTGGAGCTGGTTCCTGGCTGTCTAAGGATGGGTGTTAGACTCTGTCAGTCCCAGTTTGTGGAACTGATACCTGGATCTCTTAAGCTGAGTGCTGTCAGTCTCTTTCAGTGTCTGCTGGAGTCAGTGGGATTCAGTGGGATTCTCTCTCTCTCTCTCTCTCTCTCTCTCTCTCTCTCTCTCAGTCTCTCTCTCTCTCTCTCTCTCTCTCTCTCTCTCTCAAGCTCTCAAGCTCTCAAGCTCTCAAGCTGAAAAACATTGTGTCAATATTGCCAAAGCAACAATGTATACAATATACATTGTAATAAAATGATAAACAATAATAAATAATAATATAAAATGGTAGTAAATAATAATACAAAATTAAAAACAAAAATAATAACAATAAAATGGTAACAGTCAATAGTAGAAATTTAATAAATATAAAATCTAAATATGGAAAATGAAACTATAACCCACTTATAACTAAATAACAGTCATCTTCACCATTACATGCTACAACTATTATCATCATTACCACTAACACTACTACTACCATCATTACATCATTACTACAACTACCATCATCATTACCACTACCACTACTACTACCATCATTACATCATTACTACAACTACCATCATCATTACCACTACCACTACTACTACCATCATTACATCATTACTACAACTACTATCATCATTACCACTACTACTACTACCACCACTACTACTACCATCATTACATCATTACTGCAACTACCATCATCATTACCACTACTACTACCATCATTACATCATTACTACAACTACTATCATCATTACCACTACTACTACCATCATTACATCATTACTACAACTACTATCATCATTACTACTACTACTACCATCATTACATCATTACTACAACTACTATCATCATTACCACTACTACTACTACTACTACTACTACTACCATCATTACATCATTACTACAACTACTATCATCATTACCACTACCACTACTACTACCATCATTACATCATTACTACAACTACTATCATCATTACCACTACTACTACTACTACCATCATTACATCAGTACTACAACTACTATCATCATTACCACTACTACCATCATTACATCATTACTACAACTACCATCATCATTACCACTACCACTACTACTACCATCATTACATCATTACTACAACTACTATCATCATTACCACTACTACTACTACTACTACTACTACCATCATTACATCATTACTACAACTACTATCATCATTACCACTACCACTACTACTACCATCATTACATCATTACTACAACTACTACCATCATTACATCATTACTACAACTACTATCATCATTACCACTACTACTACTACTACCATCATTACATCATTACTACATCTACTACCATCATTACATCATTACTACAACTACCATCATCATTACCACTACTACTACTACTACTATTACTACCATCATTACATCATTACTGCAACTACCATCATCATTACCACTACTACTACTACTACTACTACTACCATCATTACATCATTACTACAACTACTATCATCATTACCACTACCACTACTACTACCATCATTACATCATTACTACAACTATAATCATCATTACCGCTACTACTTCTACTACCATCATTACATCATTACTACAACTACTATCATCATTACCACTACTACTACTACTACTACCATCATTACATCATTACTACAACTACTATCATCATTACCACTACTACTACTACTACCATCATTACATCATTACTACAACTACCATCATCATTACCACTACCACTACTACTACCATAATTACATCATTACTACAACTACCATCATCATTACCACTACTACTACTACTACTACTACCATCATTACATCATTACTACAACTACTATCATCATTACCAGTACTACTACTACTACTATCATTACATCATTACTACAACTACCATCATCATTACCACTACTACTACTACTACCATCATTACATCAGTACTACAACTACTATCATCATTACCACTACTACTACTACTACTACCATCATTACATCATTACTACAACTACCATCATCATTACCACTACCACTACTACTACCATCATTACATCATTACTACTACTACTACTACCATCATTACATCATTACTACAACTGCCATCATCATTACCACTACTACTACTACTACCATCATTACATCAGTACTACAACTACTATCATCATTACCACTACTACTACTACTACTACCATCATTACATCATTACTACAACTACCATCATCATTAACACTACCACTACTACTACCATCATTACATCATTACTACAACTACTATCATCATTACCACTACCACTACTACTACCATCATTACATCATTACTACAACTACTATCATCATTACCACTACTACTACTACTACTACTATTACCATCATTACATCATTACTACAACTACCATCATCATTACCACTACTACTACTACTACCATCATTACATCAGTACTACAACTACTATCATTATTACCACTACTACTACCACCACCACTATCACTAAACTGCTATCATTACCATTACCACCCATACCACTACTATTTGGAATGATAAACAGCAATAATAATAGTAATAACTATAATAGTAATAACAATAATAGTAATAACAATAATAGTAATAATAAGTAAGTTACTGCTTACAATGCAGATGTTATTATTTAGTGTCCCTCAGGCGATGGCAGGCAAATACATATTTGGCTGCAAGAGGAGCCATTGAGTATTTTTAGTTTTTCCTCTGGGTTTATTAAGTTGAAATTTGGAATAAATGTAGTCATTTCTGTGAATAATGTATCTCTTGGTGAGGAATATTTCTCACAGTAAAGGAGAAAGTGCATCTCTGTTTCTACCTCCCTTGTCGTGCAGTGACCACATCCTCTTTGGGTAGCCATGTCTTTTTATGTCTGCCGGTTTCTATTGCCAATCGGTGGTCACTCAGCCTGTACTTGGTAAGGATCTGTCTTTGCTTCGTATCTCTGACAGAGTAGAGATAATCAGCCAATTCATATTCTCTGTTTAGGGTCAGATAGCAATTTAGTCGGCTTCTGAATTTTGTTTCGTTTTTCCAATGTTGTAAATATGAGTCCTTTGAGTGGTTCATGATTTTGTTTATTGTAATTCTTTCTTTTGAAGCAGTGCTGGTGTCAGCTTGGTTGGTGAGGTCCAACACCAGCTGACTGAGAGGGCTCGTTTCTGGGCTCAGCTCTTGGGTTTGAAGTGCTTTAAATTGCAGACTTGAATTTGGACTTGAATTTAGATGTAGCCAAAATGTAAATTATATTTTCTGTATTTTCATTACTACTAGGAAAACGGCCCCATTCTGCCCTACATGCATTACTACTGGAAAACGGCCCCATTCTGCCCTACATGCATTATTACTAGGAAAACGGCCCCATTCTGCCCTACATGCATTACTACTGGAAAACGGCCCCATTCTGCCCTACATGCATTATTACTAGGAAAACGGCCCCATTCTGCCCTACATGCATTACTACTAGGAAAATGGCCCCATTCTGCCCTACATGCATTATTACTAGGAAAACGGCCCCATTCTGCCCTACATGCATTATTACTAGGAAAACGGCTCCATTCTGCCCTACATGCATTACTACTGGAAAACGGCCCCATTCTGCCCTACATGCATTATTACTAGGAAAACGGCCCCATTCTGCCCTACATGCATTACTACTGGAAAACGGCCCCATTCTGCCCTACATGCATTATTACTAGGAAAACGGCCCCATTCTGCCCTACATGCATTACTACTAGGAAAACGGCCCCATTCTGCCCTACATGCATTATTACTAGGAAAACGGCCCCATTCTGCCCTACATGCATTATTACTAGGAAAACGGCCCCATTCTGCCCTACATGCATTACTACTAGGAAAACAGCCCCATTCTGCCCTACATGCATTACTACTAGGAAAATGGCCCCATTCTGCCCTACATGCATTATTACTAGGAAAACGGCTCCATTCTGCCCTACATGCATTACTACTGGAAAACGGCCCCATTCTGCCCTACATGCATTATTACTAGGAAAACGGCCCCATTCTGCCCTACATGCATTACTACTGGAAAACGGCCCCATTCTGCCCTACATGCATTATTACTAGGAAAACGGCCCCATTCTGCCCTACATGCATTACTACTAGGAAAAAGGCCCCATTCTGCCCTACATGCATTATTACTAGGAAAACGGCCCCATTCTGCCCTACATGCATTATTACTAGGAAAACGGCCCCATTCTGCCCTACATGCATTACTACTAGGAAAACGGCCCCATTCTGCCCTACATGCATTACTACTAGGAAAATGGCCCCATTCTGCCCTACATGCATTATTACTAGGAAAACGGCCCCATTCTGCCCTACATGCATTATTACTAGGAAAACGGCCCCATTCTGCCCTACATGCATTATTACTAGGAAAACGGCCCCATTCTGCCCTACATGCATTATTACTAGGAAAACGGCCCCATTCTGCCCTACATGCATTATTACTAGGAAAACGGCCCCATTCTGCCCTACATGCATTATTACTTGGAAAACGGTTCCATTCTGCCCTACATGCATTAGTTGGTGTATTTCTCTGGACTTGTAGAATTTTCCAACAGAATTCTGCATGTTGGGCTTCAATTGGATGTTTGTCCCACATTTTAAAGTCCAGTTCATTGAGTGGCCCCCAAATCTCACTTCCGTAAAGAGCTATTGGTAGGATTACTGTCAAATATTTTGGTCCAAATTGTAAGAACCAGTGAAACAGATGTATATCGTACTCTCCTTGCGTTGTGTTTTGTCCAAATAAATCACATCAGCCAGTGGTCCCAGTTGAGCATCATTTATTTCTGTTGCTGTTGTTAAATGGGAAACAGCACGTTAGTTTTGCAGGGCTTAACGATATTGATGGCTGTCGATGGCAAAATCCCTTGCATCACATTTTCATACCAGGCGAACGAAACAAAAAATACAATACAAATTATAACATGTGTAAATCTCTCTCGCTCTCTCTCTGACCTCTCTGACCTCTCCCTGGAGACAGAGCAAATATCTTCTACACACCTATCAGGTCCGACCTAAAAGACCCTCTGTGGATCACAAAACTGCTAAAGTCCCTCAGTACTATGAGGAGTGTGTCCCAATTGGCTCCCTATTCTCTATATAGTACACTACTTTAGACCAGGGCCTATAGGGCTCCCTATTCTCTATATAGTACACTACTTTAGACCAGGGCCTATGGGGCTCCCTATTCTCTATATAGTACACTACTTTAGACCAGGGCCTATGGGGCTCCCTATTCTCTATATAGTACACTACTTTAGACCAGGGCCTATGGGGCTCCCTATTCTCTATATAGTACACTACCCGTTTTCTATATCGTACTCTACTTTAGACAGGGGCCTGTGGAGTTCCCTATTCTCTATATCGTACATTACTTTAGACCAGGGCCTATGGGGCTGTAGGGAATAGGTCCCTGCCTATAGAGCTCTGGTCAAAAGTAGTGCACTAGGCAATATGGTGCTTTTGGGATGCAGCCTACAGTATAGCTCCGGCAGGCCCTATGCTCCTAATCCATGTCAGAGAGGTTGGCTGGTCTCAGATCTGTTTGTCTTTTATGGCCAATTCCTATGGTCATTGTCAAACAGCACAAACTGATCTGGGACCAGGCTTAGAGAGCAGTGTTCATGGATGGAAAATAGACTGGCCTGTAGTGAAGAGGACAATAGACTGGTCTATAGTGAAGAGGACAATAGACTGGTCTATAGTGAAGTGGACAATAGACTGGTCTGTAGTGAAGAGGACAATAGACTGGTCTATAGTGAAGAGGACAATAGACTGGCCTGTAGTGAAGAGGACAATAGACTGGTCTATAGTGAAGAGGACAATAGACTGGCCTGTAGTGAAGAGGACAATAGGCTGGTCTGTAGTGAAGGGACAATAGACTGGCCTGTAGTGAAGAGGACAATAGACTGGTCTGTAGTGAAGAGGACAATAGACTGGTCTGTAGTGTAGGGACAATAGACTGCTCTATACTGAAGAGGACAATAGACTGGTGTGTATTAAAGAGGACTATAGACTGGTCTATAGTGAAGAGGACAATAGACTGCTCTATAGTGAAGAGAACAATAGACTGGTCTGTATTAAATAGGACAATAGACTGGTCTGTAGCGAATAGGACAATATACTGGTCTGTATTAAAGAGGACAATAGACTGGTCTGTATTAAAGAGGACAATAGACTGGTCTGTATTAAAGAGGACAATAGACTGGTCTGTATTAAAGAGGACAATAGACTGGTCTGTATTAAAGAGGACACTAGACTGGTCTGTAGCGAATAGGACAATAGACTGGTCTGTATTAAAGAGGACAATAGACTGGTCTGTATTAAAGAGGACAATAGACTGGTCTGTAGTGAAGGGACAATAGACTGGTCTGTAGTGAAGAGGACAATAGACTGCTCTATAGTGAAGAAGACAATAGACTGCTCTATAGTGAAGAGGACAATAGGCTGGTCTGTATTAAAGAGGACAATAGACTGGTCTGTAGCGAAGAGGACAATAGACTGGTCTGTAGTGAAGAGGACAATAGACTGGTCTGTATTAAAGAGGACAATAGACTGGTCTGTAGCGAAGAGGACAATAGACTGGTCTGTAGTGAAGAGGACAATAGACTGGTCTGTAGTGAAGAGGACAATAGACTGGTCTGTATTAAAGAGGACAATAGACTGGTCTGTATTAAAGAGGACAATAGACTGGTCTGTATTAAAGAGGACAATAGACTGGTCTGTATTAAAGAGGACAATAAACTGGTCTGTAGCGAATAGGACAATAGACTGGTCTGTATTAAAGAGGACAATAGACTGGTGTGTAATGAAAAGGACAATAGACCATTAAACAGACATCCAATGCAGGCAGTCTACTTGGCCAAAGTAACTGAGTTGCTCTTTCTCTGCAGGAATTGGCATTTTTTTCTGCTCCAGACTACACACACACACACACACACACACACACACACACACACACACACACACACACACACACACACACACACACACACACACACACACTGGAGATGTGTTTTCTCATAATTCACATTGAGATCTGTGCTGTGCAGAAGTCCTTATCCTGCAAACCAGACACTGCTGGGTGCTTGGTAATAACTCAACTTCAGCATCCCACCATTCAATCGCCCTGGCTCTCGTGTGTGTGTGTGTGTCTGCCCCGGCATGCGCGTCTTTGTGTTTCTCTGTCTGTGTCTGTGTCTCTGTGTGTGTGTGTGTGTGTAAGAGAGAAATAGAGGGAGTGAATGTGTGGGGGTACTGTAAGTTTACAGTACCCCCTCACAGTTTACAGTCCCCCCACACAGTTTACAGTCCCCTCACACACAGTGTACAGTCCTCCCCCACACACACCCACACAATGTACTGTCCCCCCACACACAGTTTACAGTCTCCCCCACACAGACAACCACACAGTTTACATTTCCCCAACAAACACACACCCACACCATTGAGAGTTTCCCTCCCCCACACAGTTAACAGTCCCCCCCACACACCCACACAGTTTACAGAGTTCCCCCACACACCCACACGGTTTACAGTTCACCCCACACACACCCACACAGTTTACAGCCCCCCCCCCCACACATCAGGACAATGTACAGTTCCCCCCAAACACTGACACAGTTTACAGTCCCCGCCCCACACCCACACAGTTTACAGAGTTCCCCCACACACCCACACAGTTTACAGTTCACCCCACACACACCCACACAGTTTACAGCCCCCCCCCCCCCACACATCAGGACAATGTACAGTTCCCCCCAAACACTGACACAGTTTACAGTCCCCGCCCCACACCCACACAGTTTACAGTTTTCCCCCACACACCCATACAGTTTACATCCCCCTACACCCACGCAGTTTACAGTTCCCTCACACACTCACACAGTTTACAGTTCACCCCCACACACCCATACAGTTTACAGCCCCCCCCCCCCACACATCAGGACAATGTACAGTTCCCCCCAAACACTGACACAGTTTACAGTCCCCGCCCCACACCCACACAGTTTACAGAGTTCCCCCACACACCCACACAGTTTACAGTTCACCCCACACACACCCACACAGTTTACAGCCCCCCCCCCCACACATCAGGACAATGTACAGTTCCCCCCAAACACTGACACAGTTTACAGTCCCCGCCCCACACCCACACAGTTTACAGAGTTCCCCCACACACCCACACAGTTTACAGTTCACCCCACACACACCCACACAGTTTACAGCCCCCCCCCCCCCCACACATCAGGACAATGTACAGTTCCCCCCAAACACTGACACAGTTTACAGTCCCCGCCCCACACCCACACAGTTTACAGTTTTCCCCCACACACCCATACAGTTTACATCCCCCTACACCCACGCAGTTTACAGTTCCCTCACACACTCACACAGTTTACAGTTCACCCCCACACACCCATACAGTTTGCAGTCGCCCCCCCCCCCCCCCACACCCACAGTTTGCAGTCCCCCCACACAGTTTACGGTCCCCCTCCCACACACCCTCACAGTTTAATGTCCCCCCACACAGTTTACAGTCATCCCGACACAGTTTACAGTCCCCCTAATACACCATTTACAGTCCCCTCCACACAGTTTACAGTTCCCCCAATACACCATTTACAGTCCCCTCCACACAGTTTACAGTCCCCCCCACACACCCAAACAGTTTACAATTTTCCCACACACACCCACACAGTTTACAGTTCCCCCCATTCACCCACACAGTTTACATCCCCCCCACACACCCACACAGATTACAGTTCCCCCCCCCCACAGTTTACAGTTCACCCCCACACACCCACAGTTTGTAGTCCCCCCACAGTTTGTAGTCCCCTCCACACAGTTTACAGTCCCCCCACACACCCAAACAGTTTACAATTTTCCCACACACACCCACACAGTTTACAGTTCCCCCCAATCACCCACACAGTTTACATCCCCCCCACAGACCCACACAGTTTACAGTTCCCCCCCACAGTTTACAGTTCACCCCCACACACCCACAGTTTGTAGTCCCCCCACAGTTTACAGTTCCCCCCACACACTCACACAGTTTACAGTCCCCCCACACAGTTTACAGTTCCCCCAATACACAGTTTACAGTTCACCCCAAACACAGTTTACAGCCCCCCCCACACAGCTTACAGTCCCCAAAAGACAGTTTACAGTTCCCCCTCACACACACCCACCCACACAGTTTACAGTTCCCCCCCACACACACCCACAGAGTTTCCATCACCCCACACAGTTTACAGTTCCCCCCCCACACACCCACAAAGTGTACAGTTCCCCAACACACACACCTACACCATTTACTGCCCCCCCCCCACACACCCACACAGTTTACAGTTCCCCCCACACACCCACACATTTTACAGTTCCCCCCCACACCCACACAGGTTACAGTTTCCCCCCACACACCCACACAGTTTACAGTCCCCAACACACCCACACAGTTTACAGTTCCCCCAAACACCCGCACAGTTTACAGTTCCCCCCACTCACCCACACAGTTTACATCCCCCCACACACCCACGCAGTTTACAGTTCCCTCACACACCCACACAGTTTACAGTTCACCCCCACACACCCATACAGTTTGCAGTCTCCCCCCCACACCCACAGTTTGCAGTCCCCCCACACAGTTTACGGTCCCCCTCCCACACACCCTCACAGTTTAATGTCCCCCCACACAGTTTACAGACCCACAAACACAGTTTACAGTTTCCCCCCCACACACAGTTTACAGTCATCCCGACGCAGTTTACAGTTCCCCCAATACACCATTTACAGTCCCCTCCACACAGTTTACAGTCCCCCCACACACCCAAACAGTTTACAATTTTCCCCCACACACCCACAAAGTGTACAGTTCCCCCCACACACCCACACAGTTTACAGTTCCCCCCACACACCCACACAGTTTACAGTTCCCCCCAATCACCCACACAGTTTACATCCCCCCTACACACCCACACAGTTTACAGTTCCCCCCAATCACCCACACAGTTTACATCCCCCCTACACACCCACACAGTTTACAGTTCCCCCACACACCCACACAGTTTACAGTTCACCCCCACACACCCACAGTTTGTAGTCCCCCCACACAGTTTACAGTCCCATAAACACAGTTTACAGTTTCCCCTCACACACTCACACAGTTTACAGTCCCACCACACAGTTTATGGTTCCCCCCCAATACACAGTTTACAGTTCACCCCCAAACACAGTTTTACAGCCCCCCCACACAGCTTACAGTCCCCAAAAGACAGTTTACAGTTCCCCCTCACACACACCCACCCACACAGTTTACAGTTCCCCCCCACACACACCCACAGAGTTTCCATCACCCCACACAGTTTACAGTTCCCCCCCACACACCCACAAAGTGTACAGTTACCCAACACACACACCTACACCATTTACTGTCCCCCCCACACACCCACACAGTTTACAGTTCCCCAACACACACACCCACACAGTTTACAGTTCCCCCCACACACCCACACATTTTACAGTTACCCATACACACACCCACACAGTTTACAGTCCCCCCCACACACCCACATATTTTACTTTACAGTTCCCCCACACACCCACACAGTTTACAGTTCCCCCACACAGTTTACAGTTCATCCCCACACACCCATACAGTTTGCAGTCCCCCCCACACACCCACAGTTTGCAGTCCCCCCACACAGTTTACAGTTTTCCCGCACACACCCACACAGCTTACAGCTCCCCCCCACAAACCCACACAGTGTACAGGTCCTCCACATACCTACACCGTTTACAGTGCCCCCCCACACAACCACACAGTTTACAGTTCCCCCCCACACACCCACAAATTGTACAGTTCCTTCCAAACACCCACACAGTTTACAGTTCCCCATACACACCCCCACACAGTGTACAGTTCCCCCCACACACCCACACAGTTTACAGTTCACCCCCACACACCCATACAGTTTGCTGTTCCCCCCACTCACCCACACAGTTTACAGTCCCACCACACACCAACACAGTTTACAGTTCCCCCCACACACCCACACAGTTAACAGTTCCCCCTACACACCTACACAGTTTACAGGCCCCTCCACAAAGTGTACAGTTCCCCCCCACACACCAACACAGTTTACAGTTTTCCCCCACACACCCACAAAGTGAACAGTTCCCCCACACAGCCACACCGTTTACAGTCCCCCCTCACACCCACACAGTTTACAGTTCCTCACCACACACAACCACTTAGTTTACAGTTCCCCCCACAAACCCACAAATTCTACTTTACAGTTCCCTCCACACACCCACACAGGTTACAGTTCCCCCCACACACCCACACAGTTTACAGTTCCCCCACACACCCACACAGTTTACAGTTCCCCCACACACCCACACAGTTTACAGTTCCCCCACACACCCACACAGTTTACAGTTCCCCCACACACCCACACAGTTTACAGTTCCCTCACACAGTTTACAGTTCATCCCCACACACCCATACAGTTTGCAGTCCCCCCCACACAGTTTACAGTTTTCCCCCACACACCCACACAGCTTACAGCTCCCCCCCACAAACCCACAAATTGTACAGGTCCTCCACATACCTACACCGTTTACAGTGCCCCCCACACACCCACACAGTTTACAGTTCCCCCCACACACCCACAAATTGTACAGTTCCCTCCAAACACCCACACAGTTTACAGTTCCCCATACACACCCCCAAAAATGTTACAGTTCCCCCCACACACCCATACAGTTTTCTGTTCCCCCCACTCACCCACACAGTTTACAGTTTCCCCCACACACCCACAAATTGTACAGTTCCCTCCACACACCCACACAGTTTACAGTTCCCTCCACACACCCACACAGTTTACAGTTCCCCCACACAGTTTACAGTTCACCCCCACACACCCATAGAGTTTGCAGTCCCCCCCACACACCCACAGTTTACAGTCCCCCCACACAGTTTACAGTCCCCCAAACACAGTTTACAGTTCCGCCCCACACACTCACACAGTTTACAGTTTCCCCCCATACACAGTTTACAGTTCACCCCTATACACAGTTTACAGTCCCCCCACACCGTTTACAGTCCCCTAAACACAGTTTACAGTCACCCCCCGCACACCCACACAGTTTACAGTCCCCCCACACCGTTTACAGTCCCCTAAACACAGTTTACAGTCACCCCCCCGCACACCCACACAGTTTACAGTCCCCCCACACCATTTACAGTCCCCTAAACACAGTTTACAGTCACCCCCCCGCACACCCACACAGTTTACAGTCCCCCCACACCATTTACAGTCCCCTAAACACAGTTTACAGTCACCCCCCCGCACACCCACACAGTTTACAGTCCCCCCACACCGTTTACAGTCCCCTAAACACAGTTTACAGTCACCCCCCCGCACACCCACACAGTTTACAGTCCCCCCACACCGTTTACAGTCCCCTAAACACAGTTTACAGTCACCCCCCCGCACACCCACACAGTTTACAGTCCCCCCACACCGTTTACAGTACAAACATGAAACACAGCAATACACCAAGATCTAATGCTGAAATCTCCACCATCAGTTAACCTGCAGACTCTCTCTCCACCATCAGTTAACCTGCAGACTCTCTCTCCACCATCAGTTAACCTGCAGACTCTCTCTCCACCATCAGTTAACCTGCAGACTCTCTCTCCACCATCAGTTAACCTGCAGACTCTCTCCCCACCATCAGTTAACCTGCAGACTCTCTCTCCACCATCAGTTAATCTGCAGACTCTCTCCCCACCATCAGTTAACCTGCAGACTCTCTCCCCACCATCGGTTAACCTGCAGACTCTCTCCCCACCATCAGTTAACCTGCAGACTCTCTCCCCACCATCAGTTAACCTGCAGACTCTCTCCCCACCATCAGTTAATCTGCAGACTCTCTCTCCACCATCAGCTAACCTGCAGACTCTCTCTCCACCATCAGTTAACCTTCAGACTCTCTCCCCACCATCAGTTAATCTGCAGACTCTCTCTCCACCATCAGCTAATCTGCAGACTCTCTCTCCACCATCAGTTAACCTTCAGACTCTCTCCCCACCATCAGTTAACCTGCAGACTCTCTCCCCACCATCAGTTAACCTGCAGACTCTCTCCCCACCATCAGTTAATCTGCAGACTCTCTCTCCACCATCAGCTAACCTGCAGACTCTCTCTCCACCATCAGTTAACCTTCAGACTCTCTCCCCACCATCAGTTAACCTGCAGACTCTCTCTCCACCATCAGTTAATCTGCAGACTCTCTCCCCACCATCAGCTAACCTGCAGACTCTCTCCTCACCATCAGCTAACCTGCAGACTCTCTCTCCACCATCAGCTAACCTGCAGACTCTCTCTCCACCATCAGTTAATCTGCAGACTCTCTCCCCACCATCAGCTAACCTGCAGACTCTCTCCCCACCATCAGTTAATCTGCAGACTCTCTATCCACCATCAGCTAACCTGCAGACTCTCTCCCCACCATCAGCTAATCTGCAGACTCTCTCTCCACCATCAGCTAACCTTCAGACTCTCTCTCCACCATCAGCTAACCTGCAGACTTTCTCCCCACCATCAGCTAACCTGCAGACTCTCTCTCCACCATCAGCTAACCTGCAGACTCTCTCTCCACCATCAGTTAACCTGCAGACTCTCTCTCCACCATCAGCTAACCTGCAGACTCTCTCTCCACCATCAGCTAACCTGCAGACTCTCTCCCCACCATCAGTTAATCTGCAGACTCTCCCCCCACCATCAGTTAATCTGCAGACTCTCTCCCCACCATCAGCTAACCTGCAGACTCTCTCCCCACCATCAGCTAACCTGCAGACTCTCTCTCCACCATCAGTTAATCTGCAGACTCTCTCCCCACCATCAGCTAATCTGCAGACTCTCTCTCCACCATCAGTTAATCTGCAGACTCTCTCCCCACCATCAGTTAATCTGCAGACTCTCCCCCCACCATCAGTTAATCTGCAGACTCTCTCCCACCATCAGCTAACCTGCAGACTCTCTCTCCACCATCAGTTAACCTGCAGACTCTCTCCCCACCATCAGTTAATCTGCAGACTCTCTCCCCACCATCAGCTAACCTGCAGACTCTCTCTCCACCATCAGTTAACCTGCAGACTCTCTCCCCACCATCAGTTAATCTGCAGACTCTCTCTCCACCATCAGCTAACCTGCAGACTCTCTCCCCACCATCAGTTAATCTGCAGACTCTCTCCCCACCATCAGCTAACCTGCAGACTCTCTCCCCACCATCAGTTAATCTGCAGACTCTCTCCCCACCATCAGTTAATCTGCAGACTCTCTCCCCACCATCAGCTAACCTGCAGACTCTCTCCCCACCATCAGTTAATCTGCAGACTCTCTCCCCACCATCAGATAATCTGCAGACTCTCTTCAGCTCTCCATTCAGTGTAACACTAACACTGATGTGAAAGCCTGTCGGCATGTGAAGTTTCATATGCTGTCCACATTTTAATATATTCTGTCAGTGCAGGTGTACAGTGGAGCCTACCACACACAAGCAGAGAGTCAGGGAGGGAGAGACAGGGAGGGAGAGACAGGGAGGGAGAGGCAGGGAGGGAAGGCTCAGGGAGGGAGAGATAGGGAGGGAGAGACAGGGAGGGAGAGGCAGGGAGGGAGAGGCAGGGAGGGAGAGACAGGGAGGGAGAGGCAGGGAGGGAGAGGCAGGGAGGGAGAGACAGGGAGGGAGAGACAGGGAGGGAAGAGACAGGGAGCGAGAGACAGGGAGGGAGAGGCAGGGAGGGAGAGACAGGGAGGGAGAGACAGGGTGTGAAGGCTCAGGGAGGGAGAGACAGGGAGGGAGAGACAGGGAGGGAGAGGCAGGGAGGGAGAGGCAGGGAGGGAGAGACAGGGAGGGAGAGACAGGGAGGGAAGGCTCAGGGAGGGAGAGACAGGGAGGGAGAGACAGGGAGGGAGAGGCAGGGAGGGAGAGGCAGGGAGGGAGAGACAGGGAGGGAGAGACAGGGAGGGAGAGGCAGGGAGGGAGAGGCAGGGAGGGAGAGACAGGGAGGGAGAGACAGGGAGGGAAGGCTCAGGGAGGGAGAGACAGGGAGGGAATGACAGGCAGGGAGAGGCAGGGAGGGAGAGGCAGGGAGGGAGAGACAGGGAGGGAGAGACAGGGAGGGAGAGGCAGGGAGGGAGAGGCAGGGAGGGAGAGACAGGGAGGGAGAGACAGGGAGGGAAGGCTCAGGGAGGGAGAGACAGGGAGGGAGAGACAGGGAGGGAGAGGCAGGGAGGGAGAGACAAGGAGGGAGAGACAGGGAGGGAGAGACAGGGAGGGAGGGCGCAGGGAGGGAGAGACAGGGAGGGAGAGGCAGGGAGGGAGAGACAGGGAGGGAGAGGCAGGGAGGGAGAGACAGGGAGGGAGAGGCAGTGAGGGAGAGACAGGGAGGGAGGGCTCAGGGAGGGAGAGGGAGGGAGGGAGAGGCAGGGAGGGAGAGACAGGGAGGGAGGGCTCAGGGAGGGAGAGACAGGGAGGGAGAGACAGGGAGGGAGAGGCAGGGAGGGATAGGCAGGGAAGGATAGACAGGGAGGTAGAGACAGGGAGGGAGAGGCAGGGAGGGAGAGACAGGGAGGGAGAGACAGGGAGGGAGAGACAGGGAGGGAGGGACAGGGAGGGAGGGCTCAGGGAGGGAGAGACAGGGAGGGAGAGACAGGGAGGGAGGGCTCAGGGAGGGAGAGACAGGGAGGGAGGGCTCAGGGAGGGAGAGACAGGGAGGGAGAGGCAGGGAGGGAGAGACAGGGAGGGAGAGACAGGGAGGGAGAGGCAGGGAGGGAGAGGCAGGGAGGGATAGAAAGGGAGGGATAGACAGGGCAGGAGAGACAGGGGCGGGAGAGACAGGGAGGGAGAGACAGGGAGAGATAGGCAGGGAGGGCGAGACAGGGAGGGAGGGCTCAGGGAGGGAGAGTCAGGGAGGGAGAGACAGGGAGGGAAAGACAGGGAGGGAGGGCTCAGAGAGGGAGAGACAGGGAGGGAGAGACAGGGAGGGAGAGACATGGAGGGAGAGAAAGGGAGGGAGGGCTCAGGGAGGGAGAGACAGGGAGGGAGAGACAGGGAGGGAAAGACAGGGAGGGACATGCAGGGAGGGAGAGACAAGGAGGGAGAGACAAGGAGAGAGAGACAGGGCGAGAGAGACAGGGAGGGATAGACAGGGAAGGAGAGACAGGGAGGGAGAGACAGGGAGGGAGCGCTCAGGGAGAGAGAGACAGGGAGGGATAGACAGGGCGGGAGAGACAGGGCGGGAGAGACAGGGAGGGAGAGACAGGGAGGGAGAGGCAGGGAGGGAGAGACAGGGAGGGAGAGACAGGGAGGGAAGGCTCAGGGAGGGAGAGACAGGGAGGGAGAGACAGGGAGGGAGAGGCAGGGAGGGAGAGACAGGGAGGGAGAGGCAGGGAGGGAGAGGCAGGGAGGGAGAGACAGGGAGGGAGAGACAGGGAGGGAAGGCTCAGGGAGGGAGAGACAGGGAGGGAGAGACAGGCAGGGAGAGGCAGGGAGGGAGAGGCAGGGAGGGAGAGACAGGGAGGGAGAGGCAGGGAGGGAGAGACAGGGAGGGAGAGACAGGGAGGGAAGGCTCAGGGAGGGAGAGACAGGGAGGGAGAGACAGGGAGGGAGAGGCAGGGAGGGAGAGGCAAGGAGGGAGAGACAGGGAGGGAGAGACAGGGAGGGAGAGACAGGGAGGGAGGGAGAGACAGGGAGGGAGAGGCAGGGAGGGAGAGACAGGGAGGGAGAGGCAGGGAGGGAGAGGCAGGGAGGGAGAGACAGGGAGGAGAGGCAGGGAGGGAGAGACAGGGAGGGAGGGCTCAGGGAGGGAGAGACAGGGAGGGAAAGGCAGGGAGGGAGAGACAGGAGGGAGGGCTCAGGGAGGGAGAGACAGGGAGGGAGAGACAGGGAGGGAGAGGCAGGGAGGGAGAGACAGGGAGGGAGAGGCAGGGAGGGATAGGCAGGGAGGGAGAGACAGGGAGGGAGAGACAGGGAGGGAGAGACAGGGAGGGAGGGCTCAGGGAGGGAGAGACCGGGAGGGAGAGGACAGGGAGGAGAGGGCTCAGGGAGGGAGAGACAGGGCGGGAGAGACAGGGAGGGAGAGACAGGGAGAGATAGGCAGGGAGGGAGAAGGAGGACAGGGAGGGAGAGAGACAGGGAGGGAGCAGCAGGGAGGGAGAGACAGGGAGGGAGGGCTCAGGGAGGGAGAGACAGGGAGGGAGAGACAGGAGGGAGAGGCAGGGAGGGAGAGACAGGGAGGGAGAGGCAGGGAGGGATAGGCAGGGAGGGAGAGACAGGGAGGGAGAGACAGGGAGGGAGAGACAGGGAGGGAGGGCTCAGGGAGGGAGAGACCGGGAGGGAGAGACAGGGAGGGAGGGCTCAGGGAGGGAGAGACAGGGCGGGAGAGACAGGGAGGGAGAGACAGGGAGAGATAGGCAGGGAGGGAGAGACAGGGAGGGAGAGACAGGGAGGGAGCAGCAGGGAGGGAGAGACAGGGAGGGAGAGACAGGGAGAGAGAGACAGGGAGGGAGAGACAGGGAGAGAGAGACAGGGAGGGAGAGACAGGGAGGGAGAGACAGGGAGGGAGAGACAGGGAGGGAGAGGCAGGGAGGGAGAGACAGGAAGGGAGGGACAGGGAGGGAGAGACAGGGAGAGAGAGACAGGGAGGGAGAGACAGGGAGAGAGAGACAGGGAGGGAGGGCTCAGGGTATCAGCTAGCATCCAACAGCGCTAACTCAAAGTGACAGGGTGCAGAGGTCCTAATTACTGTCTCAGCTGACTAAATATCGCCTCTGCAGAATGCCTGACTTTCTCTCGGTGGACTAGCTAATTTACAGAGGCACCTCAGACATACAGTATGGGCCATTGCTGTTAGAGCCATGTGGTTAAAAACATTACTTAACCTGTTTCTTTTTATAGTGCAGATCAAGTTTATAAATTGCTTGACTGGGCTGATGAGACATTGGATTGCGCAGTCAGATGGAACAGAGTAAATAGGCATTTTAACGTCATAGATTTAGCCGGTGGTAACTCGTGGAATAGACCCCCGGCTGGAATGAGGTTTTAACCAATCAGCATTAAGGATAAGACCCACCTGTAAACAACAAACTAGTACTTACTGAGCTGTAAAATAAAGGGTTACAACATTGTGTCAATCATAGTCAAATTGATTTGGTGTAGGCTAAGATGGTGTGTAAAGTCTACATTGTTCCTGAGGAGGAAATGGTCTTGGACACACGTTACTGCTCGACACATACACTATACAAGGAATAAAGGGTGAGAGGGAGACTGGGTGAGAGGGCGAGAGGGTGAAAGGGTGAAAGGGTGAGAGGGAGAGAGGGAGAGGGAGAGAGGGTAAGAGGGAGAGGGAGAAAAGGTGAGAGGGAGAGAGGGTGAGAGGGAGACTGGGTGAGAGGGAGAGGGAGAAAAGGTGAGAGGGAGACTGGGTGAGATGGAGACTGGGTGAAAGGGTGAGAGGGAGAGAGGGAGACCCCTCCTGTCTCAGCCTCCAGTATTTATGCTGCAGTAGTTTATGTGTCGGGGGGCTGGGGTCAGTTTGTTATATCTGGAGTACTTCTCCTGTCCTATTCGGTGTCCTGTGTGAATCTAAGTGTGCGTTCTCTAATTCTCTCCTTCTCTCTTTCTTTCTCTCTCTCGGAGGACCTGAGCCCTAGGACCATGCCCAGGACTACCTGACATGATGACTCCTTGCTGTCCCCAGTCCACCTGGCCATGCTGCTGCTCCAGTTTCAACTTCCACCTGACTGTGCTGCTGCTCTAGTTTCAACTGTTCTGCCTTATTATTATTCGACCATGCTGGTCATTTATGAACATTTGAACATCTTGGCCATGTTCTGTTATAATCTCCACCCGGCACAGCCAGAAGAGGACTGGCCACCCCACATAGCCTGGTTCCTCTCTAGGTTTCTTCCTAGGTATTGGCCTTTCTAGGGAGTTTTTCCTAGCCACCGTGCTTCTACACCTGCATTGCTTGCTGTTTGGGGTTTTAGGCTGGGTTTCTGTACAGCACTTTGAGATATCAGCTGATGTACGAAGGGCTATATAAATACATTTGATTTGATTTGATTTGAGAGGGAGAGAGGGTGAGAGGGAGAGGGAGAAAAGGTGAGAGGGAGAGAGGGTGAGAGGGTGAGAGGGTGAGAGGGAGAGGGTGAGGGAGACTGGGTGAGAGGGTGGGAGGGAGAAAGGGTGAGAGGGTGAGAGGAAGAAAGGGAGAGGGTGAGAGGGAAAAGCAGAGAGAGGGAGAAAGGGAGAGGGAGAGAGGGTGAGAGGGAAAAGCAGAGAGAGGGAGAAAGGGAGAGGGAGAAAGGGTGAGAGGGTGAGAGGAAGAAAGGGAGAGGGTGAGAGGGAAAATGGGAGAGAGTGAGAAAGGGAGAGGGAGAGAGGGAGAGGGTGAGAGGGAAAAGGTGAGAAACGGAGAGGGAGTGAGGGTGAGAGGGAGAGGGTGAGAGGGAAAAGGGGACAGAGGGAGAAAGTGAGAGGGAGTGAGAGTGAGAGGGAGACGGCGAGAGGGAAAAGCAGAGAGAGAGGGAGAAAGGGAGAGGGGAGAGAGGGTGAGAGGGAAAATGGGAGAGGAGTGAGAAAGGGAGAGGGTGAGAGGGAGAGGGAGAGGGAAAAGGTGAGAAACGGAGAGGGAGTGAGGGTGAGAGGGAGAGGGTGAGAGGGAAAAGGGGACAGAGGGGAGAAGGGGAGAGGGAGAGAGGGTGAGAGGGAAAAGGGGAGAGAGGGAGAAAGGGAGAAAGGGAGAGGGGTAGAAGGAGAGGGTAGAGGGAAAAGGTGAGAAACGGAGAGGAGTGAGGGTGAGAGGGAGAGGTGGAGGGAAAAGGGGACAGAGGGAGAAGGGGAGAGGAGAGAGGGTGAGAGGGAAAAGGGGAGAGAGGGAGAAAGGGAGAGGGAGAGAGGGTGAGAGGGAGAGTTGAGAGGGAAAGGGAGAGAGGGAGAAAGAGAGGGGAGAGGGTGAGAGGGAAAAGGGGAGAGAGGGAGAAAGGAAAAGGAGAGGAGAGAGGTGAGAGGGAGGGTGAGAGGGAAAAGGGGAGAGAGGGAGAAAGGGAGGGGAGAGAGGGTGAGAGGAGAGGGTGAGAGGGAAAGGGGAGAGAGGGAGAAGGGAGAGGGTGAGAGGAAAAGGGGAAAGAGGAGAAAGGGAGAGGAAGACGAGGGTGAGAGGGAGAGGGTGAGAGGGAAAAGGGGAGAGAGGGGAGAAAGGGAGAGGGAGAGAGGGTGAGAGGAAAAGGGAGAGAGGGAGAAAGGGAGGGAGAGATGGTGGAGGGAGAGGGTGAGAGGGAAAAGGGGAGAGAGGGAGAAAGTGAGAGGGAGAGAGGGTGAGAGGGAGGGTGAGAGGGAAAAGGGGAGAGAGGAGAAGGGGAGAGGAGAGAGGGTGAGAGGGAAAAGGGGAGAGAGGTAAAATGGGAGAGAGGAGAAAGGTGAGGGAGAGAGGGTGAGGAGGAGAGGGTGAGAGGGAAAAGGGGAGAGAGGGAGAAGGGGAGAGGGAGAGAGGGTGAGAGGGAAAAGGGAGAAGGGAGAAGGGAGAGGGAGAGAGGGTGAGAGGGAAAAGGGGAGAGAGGTAAAATGGGAGAGAGGGAGAAAGGGAGAGGAGAGAGGTGAGAGGGAAGGGTGAGAGGGAAAAGGGGAGAGAGGAGAAGGGGGAGAGGGAGAGAGGGTGAGAGGGAAAAGGGAGAGAGGGAGAAAGAGAGAGAGAGGGTGAGAGGGAAAAGCAGAGAGAGGGAGAAAGGGAGAGGGAGAAAGGTGAGAGGGGAGAGGAAGAAAGGGAGAGGGTGAGAGGGAAAATGGGAGAGAGTGAGAAAGGGAGAGGAGAGAGGGAGAGGGTGAGAGGGAAAAGGTGAGAAACGGAGAGGGAGTGAGGGTGAGAGGGAGAGGGTGAGAGGGAAAAGGGGACAGAGGGAGAAAGTGAGAGGGAGTGAGAGTGAGAGGGAGACGGCGAGAGGGAAAAGCAGAGAGAGGGAGAAAGGGAGGGAGAGAGGGTGAGAGGGAAATGGGAGAGAGTGAGAAAGGGAGAGGGTGAGAGGGAGAGGGTGAGAGGGAAAAGGGGACAGAGGGAGAAGGTGAGAGGGAGAGAGGGTGAGAGGAAAAGGGGAGAGAGGGAGAAAGGGAGAGGGTGAGAGGGAGAGGTGAGAGGGAAAAGGGTGAGAAACGGAGAGGGAGTGAGGGTGAGAGGGAGAGGGTGAGAGGGAAAAGGGGACAGAGGGAGAAGGGGAGAGGGAGAGAGGGTGAGAGGGAAAAGGGGAGAGAGGGAGAAAGGGGAGAGGAGAGAGGGGTGAGAGGGAGAGTTGAGAGGGAAAAGGGGAGAGAGGGAGAAAGGGAGATGGATAGAGGGTGAGAGGGAAAAGGGGACAGAGGGAGAAGGGGAGAGGGAGAAGAGGGTGAGAGGGAAAAAGGGGACGAGAGGAGAAAAGGGAGAGGGTGAGTAGGGATGAGGGTGAGAGGGAAAAGGTGAGAAACGGAGAGGGGGGAGTGAGGGTGAGAGGGAGAGGGTGAGAGGGAAAAGGGGACAGAGGGAGGGGGAGAGGGAGAAGAGGGTGAGAGGGAAAAGGGGAGAGAGGGAGAAAGGGAGAGGGTGAGAGGGAGAGGGTGAGAGGGAAAAGGTGAGAAACGGAGAGGGAGTGAGGTTGAGAGGGAGAGGGTGAGAGGGTAAAAAGGGGACAGGATGGAGAAGGGGAGAGGAGAGAGGGGTGAGAGGGAAAAGGGGAGAGAGGGAGAAAGGGAGAGGGAGAGAGGGTGAGAGGGAGAGTTGAGAGGGAAAAGGGAGAGGAGAGAAAGGAGAGGAGAGAGGGTGAGAGGGAAAAGGGGGAGAGAGGGAAAGGGAGAGGAGAGAGGTGAGAGGGAGAGGTGAGAGGGAAAAGGGGAAGAGGGAGAAAGGGAGAGGGAGAGAGGGTGAGAGGGAGAGGGTGAGAGGGAAAAGGGGAGAGAGGGAGAAGGGGAGAGGTGAGAGGGAAGGGGAGGGAAAGAGGGAGAAAGGGGAGAGGGAGAGAGGGTGAGAGGGAGAGGGTGAGAGGGAAAAGGGGAGAGAGGAGAAAGGGAGAGGGAGAGAGTGAGGGAAAAGGGAGAGAGGGAGAAAGAGAGGAGAAGATTGGTGAGAGGGAGAGTGAGAGGGAAAAGGGGAGAAGGAGAAGAAAGTGAGAGGGAGAGAGGGTGAGAAGGAGAGGGTGAGAGGGAAAAGGGGAGAGAGGGAGAAGGGGAGAGGGAGAGAGGGTGAAGGGAAAAGGGAGAGAGGGAGAAAGGGAGAGGGAGAGAGGGTGAGAGGGAGAGGGTGAGAGGGAAAAGGGGAGAGAGGAGAAAGGGAGAGGGAGAGAGGGTGAGAGGGAAAAGGGGAGAGAGGTAAAATGGGAGAGAGGGAGAAAGGGAGAGGGAGAGAGGTGAGAGGGAGAGGGTGAGAGGGAAAAGGGGAGAGAGGGAGAAGGGGAGAGGGAGAGAGGGTGAGAGGGGAAAGGGGAGAGAGGGAGAAAGGGAGAGGGAGAGAGGGTGAGAGGGAGAGGGTGAGAGGGAAAAGGGGAGAGAGGGAGAAAGGGAGAGGGAGAGAGGGTGAGAGGGAAAAGGGGAGAGAGGGAGAAAGGGAGAGGGAGAGAGGGTGAGAGGGAGAGGGTGAGAGGGAAAAGGGGAGAGAGGAGAAAGGGAGAGGGAGAGAGGTGAGAGGGAGAGGGAGAGAGGGAGAAAGGGAGAGGGAGAGAGGGTGAGAAGGAGAGGGTGAGAGGGAAAAGGGGAGAGAGGGAGAATGTGAGAGGGAGAGAGGGTGAACAAAGAAACAATATGCCAAGCTGCAGCTCCATACTACTTCTCAAACATAGAGCAGTGATTCTATATGCTCCTTGTTGGGGTGAATTGGCTTGGGGTCCGTGGGTGGCTTTTGACCACTTCTTTGAATGTCTTACTCATTGTTAGAAAAAAGTTTGATCCATATCGGATGTTAGGTACTATCATTATTGGATATTATATGAAACCTATTAATTAAAATGGTCTCAGAGATCAAATTATATTTCAACAAATCAATGTTGCAGGAATGCTAATCTCATGAATGAGATTAGATGGTTGGTGTTGAAATCCTCTTTCTTGTGCTTTATGAGGTGGAACAACCCTAACGTGATATCAGTAGGATCTGGAATGGGAAAGTCATTTAGAAGTTTTTGAATGATATCATCGGGAGAAGAAATGAATCTGCTTCAGTTAGTGAAAGGACAGGTAGACATATCTATACTCTTTTTAAACAACAGCAACACTAGGGACAGGTAGACATATCTATAGTCGTTTTAAACAACAGCAACACTAGAGACAGGTAGACATATCTGTAGTCGTTTTTAAACAACAGCAACACTAGAGACAGGTAGACATATCTATAGTCGTTTTTAAACAACAGCAACACTAGAGACAGGTAGACATATCTGTAGTTGTTTTTAAACAACAGCAACACTAGGGACAGGTAGACATATCTATAGTCGTTTTTAAACAACAGCAACACTAGAGACAGGTAGACATATCTGTAGTCGTTTTTAAACAACAGCAACACTAGAGACAGGTAGACATATCTGTAGTCGTTTTTAAACAACAGCAACACTAGGGACAGGTAGACATATCTATAGTCGTTTTTAAACAACAGCAACACTAGAGACAGGTAGACATATCTGTAGTCGTTTTAAACAACAGCAACACTAGAGACAGGTAGACATATCTGTAGTCGTTTTTAAACAACAGCAACACTAGAGACAGGTAGACATATCTATAGTCTTTTTAAACAACAGCAACACTAGAGACAGGTAGACATATCTATAGTCTTTTTAAACAACAGCAACACTAGAGACAGGTAGAAATATCTGTAGTCGTTTTTAAACAACAGCAACACTAGAGACAGGTAGACATATCTATAGTCGTTTTTAAACAACAGCAACACTAGGGACAGGTAGACATATCTGTAGTTCTTTTTAAACAACAGCAACACTAGAGACAGGTAGACATATGTTGTAGCAGAATCAGAATTAGTTTGTTAACATTGATAAATAAGATGTTTTATCTACTTTATCTATTTATCTATGTGGGAAAAGTACAGTGCCTTGCGAAAGTATTCGGCCCCCTTGAACTTTGCGACCTTTTGCCACATTTCAGGCTTCAAACATAAAGATATAAAACTGTATTTTTTTGTGAAGAATCAACAACAAGTGGGACACAATCATGAAGTGGAACGACATTTATTGGATATTTCAAACTTTTTTAACAAATCAAAAACTGAAAAATTGGGCGTGCAAAATTATTCAGCCCCCTTAAGTTAATACTTTGTAGCGCCACCTTTTGCTGCGATTACAGCTGTAAGTCGCTTGGGGTATGTCTCTATCAGTTTTCCACATCGAGAGACTGACATTTTTTCCCATTCCTCCTTGCAAAACAGCTCGAGCTCAGTGAGGTTGGATGGAGAGCATTTGTGAACAGCAGTTTTCAGTTCTTTCCACAGATTCTCGATTGGATTCAGGTCTGGACTCAGGTCTTTGACTTGGCTTCAGGTCTTTGACTTGGCCATTCTAACACCTGGATATGTTTATTTTTGAACCATTCCATTGTAGATTTTGCTTTATGTTTTGGATCATTGTCTTGTTGGAAGACAAATCTCCATCCCAGTCTCAGGTCTTTTGCAGACTCCATCAGGTTTTCTTCCAGAATGGTCCTGTATTTGGCTCCATCCATCTTCCCATCAATTTTAACCATCTTCCCTGTCCCTGCTGAAGAAAAGCAGGCCCAAACCATGATGCTGCCACCACCATGTTGATGAGCTGTGTTGCTTTTACGCCAAACATAACGTTTTGCATTGTTGCCAAAAAGTTCAATTTTGGTTTCATCTGACCAGAGCACCTTCTTCCACATGTTTGGTGTGTCTCCCAGGTGGCTTGTGGCAAACTTTAAACAACACTTTTTATGGATATCTTTAAGAAATGGCTTTCTTCTTGCCACTCTTCCATAAAGGCCAGATTTGTGCAATATACGACTGATTGTTGTCCTATGGACAGAGTCTCCCACCTCAGCTGTAGATCTCTGCAGTTCATCCAGAGTGATCATGGAACTCTTGGCTGCATCTCTGATCAGTCTTCTCCTTGTATGAGCTGAAAGTTTAGAGGGAAGGCCAGGTCTTGGTAGATTTGCAGTGGTCTGATACTCCTTCCATTTCAATAGTATCGCTTGCACAGTGCTCCTTGGGATGTTAAAAGCTTGGGAAATCTTTTTGTATCCAAATCCGGCTTTAAACTTCTTCACAACAGTATCTCGGACCTGCCTGGTGTGTTCCTTGTTCTTCATGATGCTCTCTGCGCTTTTAACGGACCGAGGTCAGGATTGTCTTCATATGTGAGGGTATCTGTTAAACCACGTGAAGGGATCCACAAGGTCTGTACACCAGTCACTCCCTACCTTCCCCATTGGTGGGAGGAGTATGGCAGTGTCTGGAACTATTTTTTGTCCCATCTGATGTTGAAACTTGTCTTTCATAGTATATGACCTAGAGGCTCACTCCCCCCAGGGAGCTTGTCCGGGGGTGGGGTGTATTTGAGATGGGAGTATCTAGAATTGACAATTAATATACAGTGGGGAGAACAAGTATTTGATACACTGCCGATTTGCAGGTTTTCCTACTTACAAAGCATGTAGAGGTCTGTAATTTTTATCGTAGGTACACTTCAACTGTGAGAGACGGAATCTACAACAAAAATCCAGAAAATCACATTGTATGATTTTTAAGTAATTCATTTGCATTTTATTGCATGACATAAGTATTTGATACATCAGAAAAGCAGAACTTATTATTTGGTACAGAAACCTTTGTTTGCAATTACAGAGATCATACGTTTCCTGTAGTTCTTGACCAAGTTTGCACACACTCCAGCAGGGATTTTGGCCCACTCCTCCATACAGATCCTTCAGGTTTCTGGGCTGTCGCTGGGCAATACGGACTTTCAGCTCTCTCCAAAGATTTTCTATTGGGTTCAGGTCTGGAGACTGGCTAGGCCACTCCAGGACCTTGAGATGCTTCTTACGGAGGCACTCCTTAGTTGCCCTGGCTGTGTGTTTCGGGTTGTCATGCTGGAAGACCCAGCCACAACCCATCTTCAATGCTCTTACTGAGGGAAGGAGGTTGTTGGCCAAGATCTCGCGATACATGGCCCCATCCATCCTCCCCTCAATACGGTGCAGTCGTCCTGTCCTTTTTGCAGAAAAGCATCCCCAAAGAATGAGGTTTCCACCTCAATGCTTCACGGTTGGGATGAGGTCTTGGGGTTGTACTCATCCTTCTTCTTCCTCCAAACACGGCGAGTGGAGTTTAGACCAAAAAGCTCTATTTTTGTCTCATCAGACCACATGACCTTCTCCCATTCCTCCTCTGGATCATCCAGATGGTCATTGGCAAACTTCAGACGGGCCTGGACATGCGCTGGCTTGAGCAGGGGGAGCTTGCGTGCACTGCAGGATTTTAATCCATGACGGCGTAGTGTGTTACTAATGGTTTTCTTTGAGACTGTGGTCCCAGCTCTCTTCAGGTCATTGAGCAGGTCCTGCCGTGTAGTTCTGGGTTGATCCCTCACCCTCCTCATGATCATTGATGCCCCACGAGGTGAGATCTTGCATGGAGCCCCAGACCGAGGGTGATTGACCGTCATCTTGAACTTCTTCCATTTTCTAATAATTGTGCCAACAGTTGTTGCCTTCTCACCAAGCTGCTTGCCTATTGTCCTGTGGCCCATCCCAGCCTTGTGCAGGTCTACAATTTTATCCCTGATGTCCTTATACAGCTCTCTGGTCTTGGCCATTGTGGAGAGGTTGGAGTCTGTTTGATTGAGTGTGTGGACAGGTGTTCAAACAGGTGCAGTTAATACAGGTAATGAGTGGAGAACAGGAGGGCTTCTTAACTGACTTGCCTAATTTAAGTTTAAAAAAAAATTTGATGTGAAGGACAGAAAATATGAAATGGTAGGCCATGTATCTGCTACATTATGGGAAAATATAACCCTGAGCATTTGAAAAATCTGTTGAATGTCCCACTTTAGCATTACAATTGCTGCCATGTGTATTAAACACAACACTGTAGCAGTACCTCTACAAGGGCTCTTCTAACATATTGTGTGGTTAACGTGTATGAGCATGTTCTCTTTCAGTGTCTTTTCACCATTCACAGTGCATCAGGCACCCGTTTCCATGGTTTCCTTGCCTCTGTCATCGCAGAGAGAGAGCGCGAGAGAGCGAGTGAGAGAGAGTTAGAGACAGAGAGAGATTTTCATGTATGTGATCTTCCCTTTGCCTACGGTAGGCTAAAAGCCCTCCAAAATGCATTATGGAAACTGTTTTAAACCCACATTCATAATTGGCCCACTCACAATAGAGCCACTCTTCAATATAGCAGTATTGACAAGTGGATTGGTACAAACAGACCTCATTGAACTCCTCTCCTAAAACATACTGAACAAATATTAACACAACATGTAAAGTGTTGGTCCCATGTTTCATGAGCTGAAATAAAAGATCCCAGAAATGTTCCATATGCACAAAAAGCTTATTTCTCTCCAATTTGTTTACATCCCTGTTAATTAGCATTTCTCCTTTGCCAAGATAATGAATCCACCTGACAGAAGCAGATTATACAGCATTATCAGTACACAGGTGCACCTTGTGCTGGGGACAATAAAAGGCCACTCTAAAATGTGCAGTTTTGTCACACAACACAATGCCACAAATATCTCAGGTTTTGAGGGAGCATGTGAGAGAGAGAGAGTTGGGTTGAGGGAGAGAAAGAGAGTGAGAAGGGGGAGAGAGAGAGAAAAGGGGGTGAGAGAGAGGGGGATTGAGAGAGAGAGGGGGATTGAGAGAGAGAAGGGGGAGAGAGAGAGAAATAGGGGAGGGAGAGAGAGAGAGAGAGACGGTTTCCCTTACATACGTGTGCACACACACACACGGACACACACATGCACACACACATGCACACACATTCACAACAAAATATGCTGACTGCAGGAATGTCCACCAGAGCTTTTACCAGATAATTTAATGTGAATTTATATTCTATAAGTAGCCTCCAACGTTGTTTTAGAGAATTTGTCAGTATGTCCAACCGTCCTCACAACAGCAGACCACGTATAACCACACCAGCCCAGGAACTCCACATCTGGCTTCTTCAAATAAGGTACCGTCTAAGACCAGCCACCCAGACAGCTGATGAAAATGAGGAGTATTTCTGTCTTTAATAAAGCCCTTTGTGGGGAAAAACTATAGTATATACAGTTGAAGTCGGAAGTTTACATATACTTAGGTTGGAGTTGTTAAAACTGTTTTTTCAACCACTCCACAAATTTCTTGTTAAATGACTATAGTTTTGGCAAGTCGGTGAGGACATCTACTTAGTCATTTTTCCAACAATTGGTTTACAGACAGATAATTTCACTTATAATTCACTGTATCACAATTCCGGGGGGTCAGAAGTTTACATACACTAAGTTGACTGTGCCTTTAAACAGCTTGGAAAATTCCAGAAAATTATGTCATGGCTTTAGAAGCTTATGATAGGCTAATTTACATAATTTGAGTCAATTGGAGGTGTACCTAAGGATATATTTCAAGGCCTACTTTCAAACTCAGTGCCTCTTTGCTTGACATCATGGGAAAATCAAAAGAAATCAGCCAAGACCTCAGAAAAAAAGACCTCCACAAGTCTGGGTCATCCTTGGGAGCAATTTCCAGACGCCTGAAGGTACCAGGTTTATCTGTACAAACAATCGTACGCAAGTATAAACACCATGGGACAACGCAGCCGTCATACCGCTCAGGAAGAAGACGCGTTCTGTCTCCTAGAGATGAACGTACTTTGGTGCGAAAAGTGCAAATCAATCTCAGAACAACAGCAAAGGACCTTGTGAAGATGCTGGAGGAAACAGGTACAAAAGTATCTACATCCACAGTTAAACGAGTCCTATATCAACATAACCTGAAAGGCCTCTCAGCAAGGAAGAAGCCACTGCTCCAAAACCACCATAAAAAAAGCCAGACTACAGTTTGCAACTGCACATGGGGATCGTACTTTTTGGAGAAATGTCCTCTGGTCTGATGAAACAAAAATAGAACTGATTGGCCATAATGACCATCGTTATGTTTGGAGGAAAAAGGGGGAGGCTTGTAAGCAGAAGAACACCATCCCAACCGTGAAGCTCGGGGTGGCAGCATCATGTTGTGGGGGTGCTTTGCTGCAGTAGGGGCTGGTGCACTTCACAAAATAGATGGCATCATGAGACTGGAAAGATATGTGGATATATTGAAGCAACATCTCAAGACATCAGTCAGGAAGTTAACGCTTGGTCGCAAATGTGTCTTCCAAATGGACAATGACCTCAAGCATACTTCCAAAGTTATGGCAAAATGGCTTAAGGACAACAAAGTCAAGGTATTGGAGTGACCATCACAAAGCCCTGACCTCAATCACATAGAACATTTGTGGGCAGAACTGAAAAGTGTGTGTGAGCAAGGAGGACTACAAACCTGACTCAGTTACACCAGATCTGTCAGGAGGAATGGGCCAAAATTCACCCAATTTATTGTGGGAAGCTTGTGGAAGGTTTTCTGAAATGTTTGACCTAAGTTAAACAATTTAAAGGCAACTCTACTGAATACTAATTGAGTGTATGTAAACTTCTGACCCACTGGGAATGTGATGAAATAAATAAAAGCTGAAATAAATCATTCTCTCTACTATTATTCTGACATTTCACATTCTTAATTTTTTATTTATTATTTATTTTTATTTCACCTTTATTTAACCAGGTAGGCAAGTTGAGAACAAGTTCTCATTTACAATTGCGACCTGGACAAGATAAAGCAAAGCAGTTCGACACATACAACGACACAGAGTTACACATGGAGTAAAACAAACATACAGTCAATAATACAGTAGAAACAAGTCTATATACGATGTGAGCAAATGAGGTGAGAAGGGAGGTAAAGGCAAAAAAAGGCCATGATGGCAAAGTAAATACAATATAGCAAGTAAAACACTGGAATGGTAGATTTGCAGTGGAAGAATGTGCAAAGTAGAAATAAAAATAATGGGGTGCAAAGGAGCAAAATAAATAAATAAATAAAATAATATAGTAGGGAAAGAGGTAGTTGTTTGGGCTAAATTATAGGTGGGCTATGTACAGGTGCAGTAATCTGTGAGCTGCTCTGACAGTTGGTGCTTAAAGCTAGTGAGGGAGATAAGTGTTTCCAGTTTCAGAGATTTTTGTAGTTCGTTCCAGTCATTGGCAGCAGAGAACTGGAAGGAGAGGCAGCCAAAGAAATAATTGGTTTTGGGGGTGACCAGAGAGATATACCTGCTGGAGCGCGTGCTACAGATGGGTGATGCTATGGTGACCAGCGAGCTGAGATAAGGGGGGACTTTACCTAGCAGGGTCTTGTAGATGACATGGAGCCAGTGGGTTTGGCGACGAGTATGAAGCGAGGGCCAGCCAACGAGAGCGTACAGGTTGCAATGTTGGGTAGTATATGGGGCTTTGGTGACAAAACGGATTGCACTGTGATAGACTGAATCCAATTTGTTGAGTAGGGTATTGGAGGCTATTTTGTAAATGACATTGCCGAAGTCGAGGATTGGTAGGATGGTCAGTTTTACAAGGGTATGTTTGGCAGCATGAGTAAAGGATGCTTTGTTGTGAAATATGAAGCCAATTCTAGATTTAACTTTGGATTGGAGATGTTTGATATGGGTCTGGAAGGAGAGTTTACAGTCTAACCAGACACCTAGGTATTTGTAGTTGTCCACGTATTCTAAGTCAGAGCCGTCCAGAGTAGTGATGTTGGACAGGCGGGCAGGTGCAGGCAGCGATCGGTTGAAGAGCATTCATTTAGTTTTGCTTGTATTTAAGAGCAATTGGAGGCCATGGAAGGAGAGTTGTATGGCATTGAAGCTTGCCTGGAGGGTTGTTAACACAGTGTCCAAAGAAGGGCCAGAAGTATACAGAATGGTGTTGTCTGCGTAGAGGTGGAGGTAGAGGTGGATCAGAGAGCGACATCATTGATGTATACAGAGAAGAGAGTCGGTCCAAGAATTGAACCCTGTGGCACCCCCATAGAGACTGCCAGAGGTCCGGACAGCAGACCCTCCGATTTGACACACTGAATTCTATCAGAGAAGTAGTTAGTGAACCAGGCGAGGCAATCATTTGAGAAACCAAGGCTGTCGAGTCTGCCGATGAGGATGTGGTGATTGACAGAGTTGAAAGCCTTGGCCAGATCAATGAATACGGCTGCACAGTAATGTTTCTTATCGATGGCGGTTAAGATATCGTTTAGGACCTTGAGCGTGGCTGAGGTGCACCCATGACCAGCTCTGAAACCTGATTGCATAGCAGAGAAGGTATGGTGAGATTCGAAATGGTCGGTAATCTGTTTGTTGACTTGGCTTTCGAAAAACCTTAGAAAGGCAGGGTAGGAGAGATATAGGTCTGTAGCAGTTTGGGTCAAGAGTGTCCCCGCATTTGAAGAGGGGGATGACCGCAGCTGCTTTCCAATCTTTGGGAATCTCAGACGACACAATAGGGGTGGCAACAATTTCGGCAGATAATTTTAGAAAGAAAGGGTCCAGATTGTCTAGCCCAGCAGATTTGTAGGGGTCCAGATTTTGCAGCTCTTTCAGAACATTAGCTGACTGAATTTGGGAGAAGGAGAAATGGGGAAGGCATGGGCAAGTTGCTGTGGGGGTGCAGTGCCGTTGACCGGGGTAGGAGGAGCCAGGTGGAAAGCATGGCCAGCTGTAGAAAAATGCTTATTGAAATTCTCAATTATAGTGGATTTATCAGTGGGGACAGTGTTTCCTATCTTCACTGCAGTGGGCAGCTGGGAGGAGGTGTTTTTATTCTCCATGGACTTTACAGTGTCCCAGAACTTTTTTGAGTTTGTGTTGCAGGAAGCAAATTTCTGCTTGAAAAAGCTGGCCTTGGCTTTTCTAACTGCCTGTGTATAATGGTTTCTAGCTTCCCTGAACAGCTGCATATCACGGGGGCTGTTCGATGCTAATGCAGAACACCATAGGATGTTTTTGTGTTGGTTAAGGGCAGTCAGGTCTGGGGAGAACCAAGGGCTATATCTGTTCCTGGTTCTAAATTTCTTGAATGGGGCATGCTTATTTAAGATGGTTAGGAAGGCATTTAAAAAAAACAGGCATCCTCTACTGACGGGATGAGATCAATATCCTTCCAGGATACCCCGGCCAGGTCGATTAGAAAGGCCTGCTCGCTGAAGTGTTTCAGGGAGCGTTTGACAGTGATGAGTGGAGGTCGTTTGACTGCTGCCCCATTACGGATGCAGGCAATGAGGCAGTGATCGCTGAGATCTTGGTTGAAGACAGCACAGGTGTATTTAGAGGGCAAGTTGGTTAGGATGATATCTATGAGGGTGCCCGTGTTTAAGGCTTTGGGGAGGTACCTGGTAGGTTCATTGATCATTTGTGTGAGATTGAGGGCATCAAGCTTAGATTGTAGGATGGCTGGGGTGTTAAGCATGTTCCAGTTTAGGTCGCCTAGCAGCACAAGCTCTGAAGATAGATGGGGGGCAATCAGTTCACATATGGTGTCCAGAGCACAGCTGGGGGCTGAGGGTGGTCTATAGCAGGCGGCAACGGTGAGAGACTTGTTTTTAGAGAGGTGGATTATTAAAAGTAGAAGTTCAAATTGTTTGGGTACAGACCTGGATAGTAGGACAGAACTCTGCAGGCTATCTTTGCAGTAGATTGCAACACCGTCCCCTTTGGCAGTTCTATCTTGTCTGAAAATGTTGTAGTTTGGGATGAAAATTTCAGAATTTTTGGTGGTCTTCCTAAGCCAGGATTCAGACACAGATAGAACATCCGGGTTGGCAGAGTGTGCTAAAGCAGTGAATAAAACAAACTTAGGGAGGAGGCTTCTAATGGTAACATGCATGAAACCAAGGCTATTACGGTTACAGAAGTCATCAAAAGAGAGCGCCTGGGGAATAGGAGTGGAGCTAGGCACTGCAGGGCCTGGATTCACCTCTACATCGCCAGAGGAACAGAGGAGGAGTAGGATAAGGGTACGGCTAAAAGCAATAAGAATTGGTCGTCTAGAACGTCTGGAACAGAGAGTAAAAGGAGGTTTCTGGGGGCGATAAAATAGCTTCAAGGTATAATGTACAGACAAAGGTATGGTAGGATGTGAATACAGTGGAGGTAAACCTAGGTATTGAGTGATGATGAGAGAGATATTGTCTCTAGAAACATCATTGAAACCAGGAGATGTCATCGCATGTGTGGGTGGTGGAACTAATAGGTTGGATAAGGTATAGTGAGCAGGACTAGAGGCTCTACAGTGAAATAAGCCAATAAACACTAACCAGAACAGCAATGGAAAAGGCATATTGACATTAAGGAGAGGCATGCTTAGTCGAGTGATCAAAAGGGTCCAGTGAGTAGTGAGGTTGGTTGGGGTCACGGCGAATAAAGCGGTGATCCTAACTGATTAAAGACTGCGAATTTTTACTAGGGTTAAATTCAGGAATTGTGAAAAACTGAGTTGAAATGTATTTTGCTAAGGTGTATGTCAATTCTGACTTCAACTGTATGCATACTGCACAATCAAGATGGAATGGTGTATTGCTGTGGTAGCCATGCTGGTGAAGTGTGCCTTGAATTCTAAATAAATGACTGACAGTGTCACCAGAAAAGCACCCCCACACCGTCACACCTCCTCCTCCATGCTTCACGGTGGGAACCACACATGCAGAGATCATCCGTTCACCTACTCTGCGTCTAACAAAGACACGGCGGTTGGAACCAAAAGTCTCAAATTTGGACTCACCGGTCTAATGTCCATTGCTCTTGTTTCTTGGCCCAAGCAAGTCTTCTTGTTATTGGCAATCTGAGGTGCAGTTAACTCAAATGAACTTTTCCTCTGCAGCAGAGGTATCTCTGGGTCTTCCTTACCTGTGGCAGTCCTCATAAATGCCAGTGTCATCATAGCGCTTAATGGTTTTTGCAACTGCACTTGAAGAAACTTTCAAAACTCTTGAAATGTTCAGCATTGACTTACCTTCATGTCTTAAAGCAATGATGGACTGTCATTTCTCTTTGCTTATTTGAGCTGTTCTTGCCATAATATGGACTTGGTCTTTTACCAAATAGGGCTATCTTCTGTGTACCACCCCTACCTTGTCATAGCACATCTGATTGTCTCAAATGCATTAAGAAGGAAAGAAATTATACAAAATTGCTTTTATCAAGGCACACCTGTTAATTGAAGCTGGTTGAGCGAATGCCAAGAGTGTGCGAAGCTGTCATCAAGGCAAAGGGTGGCTAGTTTGAAGAATCTCAAATATAAAATATATTTTGATTTGTTTAACACTTTTTGGTTACTACATTATTCCATATGTGTTATTTCATAGTTTGATGTCTTCACTATTATTCTACAATGTAGAAAATAGTCAAAATAAAGAAAAACCCTGGAATGAGTAAGTGTGTTCAATCTTTTGACCAGTACTCTATGTGTACACACAGCCCAAGCCTGGATTTAGTAATATGTACTACAAAGAACCTAAAACACACACTGGTTTCATGTAGGCCCTAAAGCAGGAACTACAAACCCCGAAAAGACACACTGGTGCTGCATTCATGTGGTCGTTGGAAGGGGCAAACTTCCCAATCAGGAAGTCGTACGACTGATATGATTTGGTGTTCAAGTGCTTTTGATGTCGGAACAATTCTTTAACCAATAACATTTCTGCTAGCTAGACGAGCTAGCTCACATTGCTAGTAATAAACTTAGCAAGCTTGCTTAACATTGACCATATAATCCAACTAGCTACATTATCCACGTTGAAAAATGTGCATGTGTCAGAAACTGATTTGTTGTTGAAAAGGTGAAGGGTCAGCGGTGAAATGTAACAACTCGAGTATGTCATTTTTTCTCTCTGGGTTTCCCGCTTGTAATTACGACTTGAATTGTCGTTCAGGTGAAACTTCAAAGTCGGAATCTCGTATTTCCGATAGCTCTGGCAACTTGAGAACGTACCATGGATTCGTGTTGGACCCATAACAATTAGAAATAGAAAACCCAAGGACCCTCTGCTGCTTCCCTCCATATAACTCTGCTCCATCGCCACCATCCTATCCCCCAACATCAACAGCACCATCAACCCTACACTAGCTGGATAGATGCACTGTTGCAGACATTCATCTACAGATCCCAATCTGGCTTTATGACCACCTACCTGAAGTACTTATATTACAAGACAGAGGGCGATGTTTCACCAGTGGTGAATTACGAGTAGCGGTTTCAGCAGCATTTTCTCTCCATCAGTCGATGTCTTCTCCCCTAAGCTCAATAAGCATTCATTTCATGCTGGGTGTGAGGCTTAGTGAAACCCTGCTTTTCTCCATAATTATGGTAATAGCACAGATGGTGGGATGGCGAGTGCTTCGGTGTGTTTGATATTCTCACCTCGCAGTCAGAGAGTGTGCGTCTGTGTAGACACGCAACCAAATTCCCAACCCAGTGTCGTATGAACGTTCACACTACTACCCATTTGATCCAAGTTTTGGTTTTATTTTGGTTGTTTGTAAGTGCTTAGATAACGATCGATCATGTGTCTTTGTATTTTTTTGCAGGCAATATTGGTGTTTACATAGGCTATTCAGAACACGTTTGAATAGAGACCTATTGACTCTCCCAATGATCAAGGGTTAGGGAAAAGTGCCTTGGTTGATGTAAGTAGATTTGCATCTAATTAACCCAAACACTCTTTGTACTGTGGCTGCTGTTTCTAGGAAACACACACACAAGCACAGTGCAGTTTCTCTCTCTCTCTCTCTCTCTCTCTCTCTCTCTCTCGCTCTCTCTCTCTCTCTCTCTCTCTCTCTCTCTCTCTCTCTCTCTCTCTCTCTCTCTCACACACACACAAGCACACACGCACGCGCACACGCACACGCTCGCACACACACCAGTCATTCACTTCTTCAAACTTGAGACCACATACAATGACACTGTTCATCCAGTGGGTTGGGGCTATGGTGGAGGAGTTGGGCAAAGATCAAAGGGTTCTTTCATATCTCTGTGCATTCGGTGCAGAAGATTAAATCCCTTCTCATCGCCACTCTACCCACTCATAGCGGGGCCTTTTTGCTGTAGGTTACCTACCGCAGTTCATCATCAGCCCTGGCTGAATTGCACACTTGGGGCTCGGGCTCTGATAACGTTTGCACGCACTGTAAACATCTATAACCTTTGCACCTGCATTCCATGCCGATGCAGTTGGGGTACTCACATATAAACGTGATATTTTAACTAACTCTAAGCAATTATTGCTTTCCTAAATCTACACAGATTTTAATCGGTTGTCATGGTGACACACATCTCTTTATGCAGTTAGTTCGTGAGTCTTTTGGCTTTTTTTGTGAGGCGGTTGATAGGCATACACGCGGTGCGATCAGATCTTGGAAGGCTTTTAAGTCTAAAGTGAAGTCATTTGCATAGGTTAAATATTCGTGCCTCCAGGGCGGATACTGTCGATAGCTGGTGTTATGGGTTCGCTCCTCTCTGCCAATTTCAATTCTCACCGTTGACTCAAGTCTTTCCCTCACATGTGTTCAAGGAAAGAAATAAGTACAGCTGCATTTGGTTAAAAGGCCTATTTGTTTTTTTGTACTTTCATCAAATGTCAGCAATGGCGAAAGTAAGCCAACAATAGTTTAATATGCTGTAAGTCTTCGTGGCCTGTCTCATAAGGTTATACAAAATTGGAAGCAGTTTTATTGATTGGATTTTGAAGCCTAGATGGAAATGATGTTTTGATCTTAGAGTGCATTGTTCATATGACATAAAGCCCAATGTTCAGAAAATTGCCACTCATTCCTTGAAAGGATGTAGTTACACTAACAGCGAACAATCATCATATTGCCACGTCTCTGAATGTGTTCTAAACGGACAATTTAAAGCCAATTCAAAGACTAGCATCTCTTACTCAATTCATGGTGTACCCGCATTGCTTGTCCAACATAGGCCTACAACCAAATGTCTGAAAACGTGAAGGGAACACACATTACAACATTCTGGTTGATTTAGCCTAACGAGGAGCTTGTTTTCCGTAGAGCACCAATTTACTGCCTTAAGCTTGTTACAGAGAATGCAGCCTGGGTCACTGCGTCGCTGTCCATGGTGCTGAAATTCGCAGAGGGGTAGTGATTGGTGCTGAAATAAATGACCAGCGTATTTCTAAGCTATTCAACTGCACTTTTCTGCAAGCATCGATGCTTGTGTTTTCAGACCGTTTTCAGACCATCGTGTTTATTATTGAATACCATCACTTTCAATAACAGAAGACAATATATAGCAAAGAAGAAAAAAATACAACGGTCTATAGAATGAATGGTGGCCCAATTTATGTTTTACATCATCCTTTGGATGAATGGGTAAACTGTTGTGGAGCAGTATAATCCACCAGGAACGTCTTCCACAGTCACACCATTACGCCTAAATCATAGTTCACAGACGATGAGACGCTATAGTCTGGCGTTCCATTACATAGCGACACTGGTTATGACCTAGAGAGAACAGTCTTGCTCTGTGTGGATAGGCTACTTGCGCAGAACGATGTAAAAACGCGCACAAGCGTTACATAATCAAAACGGGTGGGTGGATGGTATTAGCCGAGGAACTCATAACGTTGTAAAAGAGCAGTTAATTTGGGATGCAGATAAGGATATGTGGCACACAGTTGTCGGCGGAACCTGTGACACATTCTCTCTCTCTCTCTCTCTCTCTCTCTCTCTCTCTCTCTCTCTCTCTCTCTCTCGCTCTCTGCCTCTCACCCTTCCATTCCCCCTCTTCTGTAGGATATTTCTCTGGCGCGCGCGCTCACACTAACCTTGGCTCGACGTCAGAGGCTGTGCAGCAGTGCAGTATAATGGGAGAGTAGGCAACATAAAGTGCCTCATAGGCTGCTATTGCGATTCAGCTCTGCTTGGCGCTCTCCGCTGCTCCCCTACCAACGCTCTTCACGTGTGGGTATCCGGCTGCCCGTGTCTCACCTTCGCTAGGCACCGGCCCATGTACGGGCCCCCACCGGTTTGTAACGCCCGTCATGGATGTCCCGCCGTCTCTTGAACCGGAGGATCGTTTCTTGGCGCAGTGAAGTAGGGAATCATGCCGGGACTGCTAATGGATTTAGGGGAAGCGCGAGTGACCATGCCGTGATCCTGCGCGTGGGCTGCCATCACCCTGCCGAAAGACCGTAGACCGAATTCCGGGCGAATCAAAAGCGTACGGGGGATCACCACTGTGCATTTTACAAACAACATGAAGATTACCTCCCCGCTGATAACTAGTCTCGTTTTCAGGTTCAACCTCAGACTGCTGCTCCCGCTTCTGATGCTGTTTCTGGGATACTCTCGCGGGATGCCGCACGTTTTAAGATATGGTAAGATACTTGTTGTTTGTAGTGGAGAAGAAAGGAAAAATGATCCGTTCACCTCTCATTGCTGTAGCCTTTAATGGTTCAGAGACTGGCCCTGTTTGTGCTTCATGGCTACGTTGTGTTGACCCTTTGGCAGTGGCACACTGTTGCCCCTTTCTTCACAAACATGGTCATTCGGATCCCAAATATTCATTCTAAGCAAAATGAAACACATGACAGATTCGAATTGACATTTAAATCACAGACTTTTACCCAGAATATTGGCCTATTGCACGACACTCGTGGTCAAACAAACAACATATTCACTGGATGGCGTGTATTAAGGCCAATTTCACTGAGAACCGGCGAGCGTGAGTGTTGGTGGAATAATATAAGGTGAATGGTTGGGTTCCCTTAGTTTGCTGTGTCATATGTGAACCTATTTAATCCAAATAGTCCACATCTATATGCAACAGCTTGAGGCGTAGTGCTACAAACAAAACACACGTTAGCCGATATATATGACCAGAACTCTTGTTGGATATGGTGTCAGTCTCTCGACAGCGAACGGTTTCATTTAGAGAGAGGTAGCCTACTCCTTCTGTTGGTCACATCAATTAAACTATAGGATAAATGAACACAGTAACTAGGCTACAAAAAGCTCCCGATTCATTGTTCCTCTGGGGGTCCCTTAAAAATAATTGTTGCTTTACTTTCAGTAACGGCTATTTTGTAGGATGTGTAGGCCTATGACATGAGCTCGTTTTAAAATTCCCATCAAAGCAATAATGAGCATTCGTGGTTTTAAGGGAGTCTAGTAATCTGTACTCCTACACATACACTATCTCCCAACTAGCGGTATAGGCCTAGAACACACAGGGGAATTCGGTACCTCTATGACCTTTTAAACGGCTGACACCCCAACATGTCTTCCTCGGTAAATGTAAGAGAGTCGGGGTTCAATCAATCACTTACAAGGCCAATCAATAGGGCTGCAAGGGGCGGTAGTTTTTGACCCATTCAAATTACCAGTTATTGATTGAGAAGGTTGCCTAGTATATTTTAGTAAGGTATAGCATAAGCCTAAACAGCCAATGTCTTGTCAGTCATTGTTTGAATAGTCGCGAGACCGTCTTCGAGTGATGACGACGGGCCGTTCCTCAAAGCGGATGTCATCTAATGTTGACAACACACTCTGACAAACATAATCTCCCCGGAGGCTTCTGTTTAAAAGTCAGCCCGCGTCCGCACGAGCCGCCACTATGGCAAAGTGATGTGGTTGTGTTACTGCTACTCGCACCTGCCTGCTACAGCCTTCTCCTGCATGTCCTCGCGCGCTTACCGATTTCCCTTCTTGCACGCTGTCTGACAGGGATGCTGTGGCTGCGGGCAGCGCATGGGATTCATGCCCATCTCCTGAGATCTCTTGCTCAGGGCTAAGCAGCGTGCTCGCTGGGATTTCGTCCCTGCAGCGTCAGACCGACGCGTCATTGTCGCTATGCCAAGATGCATATTGTGCGGCTTGAATTGCTAGATACAGCGAGCTACTACAAGTAGGAACGCTCAGTTCAGCACCATGGACAGCGACTCGCTTCAACCGCGCGCGGGCCCTGTTGCTATTTCAACCCATCATGTTCATCATTTTAAGGCAACAACCAATTAGTTAATCATGTGAAACCGTTTCTCATTTCCCTTTAGACTATTTCCATAAAATACACTACATGGTCAAAAGTATGTGGACATCTGCTCGTCTAACATCTCATTCAAAAATCATGGGCATTAATATGGAGTTGGTACCCCGTTTGCTGCTATAAAAGCCTCCACTCTTCTGGGAAGGCTTTCCACTAGATGTTGGAACAATGCTGCTATAACAGCCTCCACTCTTCTGGGAAGGCTTTCCACTAGATGTTGGAACATTGCTGCTATAACAGCCTCCACTCTTCTGGGAAGGCTTTCCACTAGATGTTGGAACATTGCTGTGGGGACTTGCTTCCATTCAGCCAGAAGAGCATTAGTGAGGTCCGGCACTGATGTTGGGTGATTAGGCCTGGCTCGCAGTCTGCATTCCAATTCATCCCAAAGGTGTTCGATGGGGTTGAGGTCTGTGCCGGTCAGTTCTTCCGCACCGATCTTGACAAACCATTTCTGTATGGACCTCACTTTGTGCATGGGGGAATTGTCATGCTGAAAGAGGAAAAGGCCTTCCCCAAACTATTGACACAAAGTTGGAAGCACAGAATCGTCAAGAATGTAGTGCTGTAGCATTAAGATTTCCCTTTACTGTAACTAAGGGGCCTATCCCGAACCATGAAAACAGCTCCAGATAATTTTTCCTCCTCCACCAAACTTTACAGTTGATACAATGCATTTTCCTGGAATCTGCCAAACCCAGGTTTGTCTGTCAGATTGCCAGATGGTTCAGCATGATTCATCACTCCAGAGAACACGTTTCCACTGCTCCAGAGTCCAATGGCGGCGAGCTTTACACCACTCCAGCCGACACTTGGCATTGCGCTTGGTGATCTTAAACTTGTGTTCGGCTGCTCGGCCATGGAAACCCATTTCATGAAGCTCCCAACAAACAGTTCTTGTGCTGACGTTGCTTCCAGAGGCAGTTTGGAACTTGGTAGTGAGTGTTACAACCGAGGAGAGACGAATTGTACGCACTACGCACTTCAAGACTTGGCGGTCCCAGTCTGTGAGCTTGTGTAACCTACCACTACACGGCTGAGTCCTTTGTATTGGTGTAGACTTGACGGACCAGAAGGGACTCATTCCCTCACAAACCAAAAGGAGAAAGCAATATTTTCTCTGGTAGGAACAACCTACCTGGCACCTCTACAAACAATAACCTCAAGTCAACACCGTTTAAACGGTCAGCTATGGGCCCTTATAAAGACAGGTGTGTGCCTTTCCTAATCATGTCCAATCAATTGAATTTACCACAGGTGGACTCCAATCAAGATGTAGAAACATCTCAAGGCTGATCAATGGAAACAGCATGGACCTGAGCTCAATTTCGGGTCTCATAGCAAAGGGTCTGAATACTTACAGTTGAAGTCGGAAGTTTACATACACCTTAGCAAAATACATTTAAACTCCGTTTTTAACAATGCCTGACATTTAAACCTAGTAAGAATTCCCTGTCAGTTAGTTCACCACTTTATTTTAAGAATGTGAAATGTCAGAATAATAGTAGAGAATTATTTATTTCAGCTTTGATTTCTTTCATCACATTCCCAGTGGGTCAGAAGTTTACATACACTTAATTAGTATTCGGTAGCATTGCCTTTAAATGGTTTAACTTAGGTCAAACGTTTCGGCTAGCCTTCCACAAGCTTCCCACAATAAGTTAAATTAATTTTGGCCCATTCCTCCTGACAGAGCTGATGTAACTGAGTCAGGTTTTTAGGCCTCCTTACTCACACATGCTTTTTCAGTTCTGCCCACAAATTATCATCAGGGCTTTGTGATGGCCACTCCAATAACTTTACTTTGTTCTCCTTAAGCTTCACAAAATGATGCCATCTATTTTGTGAAGTGCACCGGTCCCTCTTGCAGCAAAGCACCCCCACAACATGATGCTGCCACCCCTGTGTTTCACGGTTGGGATGTTCTTCTGCTTGCAAGCCTCCCCTTTTCCTCCAAACATAACGATGGTCATTATGGCCAAACATATCTATTTTTGATTCATCAGACCAGAGGACATTTCTCCAAAAAGTACGATCTTTGTCCCCATGTGCAGCTGCAAACCGTAGTCTGGGTTTTTATGTTTAAAAAAAAATCGATATAGGACTCATTTTATTGTGGATATAGATATTTACCTGTTTCCTCCAGCATCTTCACAAGGTCCTTTGCTGTTGTTCTGGGAATGATTTGCACTTTTCGCACCAAAGTGCGTTCATCTCTAGGAGACAGAACGCGTCTCCTTCCTTAGCGGTATGATGGCTGCATGGCCCCATGGTGTCTATACTTGCGTACGATTGTTTGTACAGATGAACGTGGTACCTTCAGGTGTTTGGAAATTGCTCCCAAGGATGAACCAGACTTGTGGAGGTCTACAATTCTTTGCTGAGGTCTTGGCTGATTTATTTTGATTTTGCCATGATGTCAAGCAAAGAGGCACTGGGTTTGAAGGTAGGCCTTGAAATATATCCTTAGGTACACCTCCAATTGACTCAAATTATGTAAATTAGCCTATCATAAGCTTCTGAAGCCATGACATTATTTTCTGGAATTTTCCAAGCTGTTTAAAGGCACAGTCAACTTAGTGTAAAATTACAAGTGAAATAATCTGTCTGTAAACAATTGTGGGAAAAATTACTTGTGTCATGCACAAAGTAGATGTCCTATCCGACTTGCCAAAATTATAGTTTGTTAACAGGAAATTTGTGGAGTGGTTGAAAAACGAGTTTAATGACTCCTACCTAAGTGTATGTAAACTAGTTTTAATGACTACTACCTAAGTGTATGTAAACTAGTTTTAATGACTCCTACCTAAGTGTATGTAAACTAGTTTTAATGACTCCTACCTAAGTGTATGTAAACTAGTTTAATGACTCCTACCTAAGTGTATGTAAACTAGTTTTAATGACTCCTACCTAAGTGTATGTAAACTAGTTTAATGACTCCTACCTAAGTGTATGTAAACTAGTTTAATGACTCCTACCTAAGTGTATGTAAACTAGTTTAATGACTCCTACCTAAGTGTATGTAAACTAGTTTAATGACTCCTACCTAAGTGTATGTAAACTAGTTTTAATGACTCCTACCTAAGTGTATGTAAACTAGTTTTAATGACTCCTACCTAAGTGTATGTAAACTAGTTTTAATGACTCCTACCTAAGTGTATGTAAACTAGTTTAATGACTCCTACCTAAGTGTATGTAAACTAGTTTAATGACTCCTACCTAAGTGTATGTAAACTAGTTTTAATGACTCCTACCTAAGTGTATGTAAACTAGTTTTAATGACTCCTACCTAAGTGTATGTAAACTAGTTTAATGACTCCTACCTAAGTGTATGTAAACTAGTTTAATGACTCCTACCTAAGTGTATGTAAACTAGTTTTAATGACTCCTACCTAAGTGTATGTAAACTTCCCACTTCAACTGTAGTTTTATATTTATGACATTTTAATTTACATATTTATAACTGTTTATTTAGCCTACTTATCCCCTTTTTTGTTGGCTCTGCTGTGTTAGAGTTCAATATGAATGACTCTGCTGTGTTAGAGTTCAATATAAATGGCTCTGCTGTGTTACAGTGCAATATGATTGGCTCTGCTGTATTAGAGTTCAATATGAATGGCTCTGCTGTGTTAGAGTTCAATATGAATGGCTCTGCTGTGTTAGAGTTCAATATGAATGGCTCTGCTGTGTTACAGTGCAATATGAATGGCTCTGCTGTGTTACAGTGCAATATGGGGCCTTACGAGTGGCTCAGTCATCTAATGCGCTGCATCACAGTCGTAGAGGCGTCACACATCTGCATACAGACCTGGGTTAGACCGGAAGACCCTTGAGGCGGGGCGAAATTCGCCCAGCGTCACTGAGCACTGCCCCTATATAGAGGACCTTCCACCCCCACCTGGGTTATGGATGCCTGATGAAGACCTAGGGGTCAAAACGTTGTTGTAAATAAATATCACCTGGGAGCAGCAGTGTGCAGCGTTTTCCTTTCTGTTGTCCATGAGTCTGTCTACAACTCCAGCACCTGTGGAAAGTACCTGGATGTTCTACAGCTTTTGTACTCCCACTATTTTGCTCCTACTCTATTCCATGTGTTTATGCAGCACTTCCTGTCTGGTTATCATCCTGGTGCACTCTGAGTACAGAGAGGTCATTTCCCCTGGGGTGCTGTGTCCTGCTACTGCCCCCTATTCAAACTAGTGCACGCACACACGCACACATGCACACATCACACACGTACGTACGCACACACACACACACACACACACACACACACACACACACACACACACACACACACACACACACACACACACACACACACACACACACACACATAATTTATATCTCTCTCTCTCTCTTTCACACACATACACAATACCCCTCCACACAAACAAACACACACACACACACACACACACACACACACACACACACACACACACACACACACACACAGCCCCCCCCCCCCCCCCCCCCCCCCGCCATCCATCCTCACAGGCACTGACCAGACCCTTGTAACACCAGCGCTCTGACTGTCGAGGTCAAGGCCTTTTCACTGAAGAACACAGAGACAAATTCAACTCTGTGTATTACCACTGCCTTTGCCAAGTGGAGTGACAAGTGCAGTAAGTCCTAGCTAGCTGATCTGGCCCTCAGCAGTTGTTCCATAGATGCCCACACAGCTCCGAGGACATCTGCATTTAGAACTGCACAATCGGGTGGATAAGGGCTGAGAGGACTGAGAAGTTGCCATGTAGTGTCACTGTCATCAAGTTGTGGTTGCAATGGCTTAGTGGGTTAGCGAATGGGTCACATCACATGTACATATACAGTACCAGTCAAAAGTTTGGACACACCTACTCATTCAAGGGTTTATCTTTATTTTTACTATTTTCTACATTGTAGAATAATAGTGAAGACATCAAAACAATGAAATAACACATATGGAATCATGTAGTAACCAAAAAGTGTTAAACAAATCCAAATATATTTGATTCTTCAAAGTTGCCACCCTTTACCTTCATTATAGCTTTGCACACGCTTGGCATTCTCTCAATCAGCTTCACCTGGAATGCTTTTCCAACCGTCTTAAAGGAGTTCCTACATATGCTGAGCACTTGTTGGCTGCTATACTTATTTTCCACCATAATTTGCAAATAAATTCATTAAAAGTCCTACAATGTGATTTTCTGGATTGTTTTTCCTAATTTTGTCTGTCATAGTTGAAGTGTACCTATGATGAAAATTTACAGGCCTCTCTCATCTTTTTAAGTGGGAGAACTTGCACAATTGGTGGCTGACTAAATACTTTTTTGCCCCACTGTAGATATATATCAACGTTTGACAGTTTTGTTTGTTGCTGTGGATACTGATGTATGCTAAATCCACAGCTAAATGGTCATACTTAAATGGCGGCAATTTAGCTCCTTCATTATATAGTAAGGTTGTTTTCTTGAATGACAAGTTGTTTTCTTGAAATGACAAGATTCTGTTGTTCAGAGATTATGTTGGTTCTGAAGCTAAGTGAGCATCAACCAGCTCTACGTTGACAGCTACTTCACTACCCACAGTAGAAAAAGTATATGCCCCCTTTCTCATTTTCTCTACTTTTACATATTTTTGTTACTGAATGTTATCAGAACTTCAACCGAAACTTAATATTAGATAAAGGGAACTTGAGTGAACAAATAACACAGCAATTACATACTTGTTTAATTTGTTTCTTAAACAAAAATATGCAACACCCAATGCCCCTGTGTGAAAAAGTAATTGCCCCCTTACGCTCAATAACTGGTTGTGCCACCTATAATTGCAATGACTACAACCAAACGCTTACAACCAACGTAATTGTTGATCCGTCTCACGTCGCTGTGGAGGAATTTTGGCCCACTCTTCCATACACAACTGTTTTAACTCAGCAACATTTGTGGGTTTTAACTCAGCAAGTCCTGCCACAACATCTCAACTGGGATTAGGTCTGTCCAAAACTTAAAATTTGTTGCTTTTTAGCCATTTTCATGTATGCCATTTTCATGTGTGTTTTGGACCATTGTCTTGCTGCATGACCCAGCTGCGATTCAGCTTCAGCGCACAGACGGATGGCCTGACATTCTCCTGTAGAAATCTCTGATACAGAGCAGAATTCATGGTTTCTTCTAATACGACAAGTCATCCCAGTCCTGAGGCAGCAAAGCATCCCCAAACCAACACACTACCACCACCATGCTTGACTGTTGGTATAAGGTTCTTACTGTGGAATGCAGTGTTTGGGTTTTGCCAGGTATAATGGGACCCCTGTCGCCCAAGCAGTTACACATCTGTCCACGGAACATTCTTCCAAGAGGCTTTGATGATCATCCAGGTGCTTCCAGGTACCTTTTGGCAAACTTATGTCAATGTTTTGGACGAGATGGGTTGCATTTTGTCTGTCAATTATGGAATTTTGGAATGGTTAAAGTCCAGGCCTAATCCCAATTGAAATGTGTCAGGACTTGAAATAAGCAGTTCATGCTTGAAAGCCCACACATATCACTGAGTTAAAGCAGTTCTGCATGCAAGAGTGGGACAAAATGTCTCCACAGCGATGTGAGAGACGGATCAACAACTACAGGAAGTGTTTGGTTGCAGTCATTGTAGCTAAAGGTGGAACAACCAGTTATTGAGTGTAAGGGAACAATTACTTTTTCACACGGGGGAATTGGGTGTTGCATCACTTTGTTAATTAAATAAATAAATAAAACAAGTATCCTTTTTTTGTGTTATTTGTAAACTCAGATATTTCTAATATTAGGTTTTGGTTGAAGATCTGATAACATTCAGTCCCAAAAATATGCAAAAGTAGAGAAAGTCAGGAACGGGGAAATCATTTTTCATGGCATGAGATGTTATGGGAATTGCTTTTCCATGCTGTTAGTCATATTGGTACAATTGGTATAGAACACACACCCACACACACACACACACACACACACACACACACACACACACACACACACACACACACACACACACACACACACACACACACACACACACACACACACACACACACACACACACCTATGTTAGTCTATGTTAGTCATTCCCATAATAAGAGTTTGGTCATGCTATCGACGCATGACTCACAATTACATTCCGTTAACCATTTGACACCTTCTCTAAAGTCTTGATCAGAGTTTTACAGGCGGTCACGTTTTATATCCATCTCATCTCTCAACATAGAGCGTCTATGGAAAAACGGGATCGCAATGACATTGAGTGAGTGCAGTAATCTCTATTATCAGGGAAAGTGGATAGGCTTCTGTCGAGCTGGAGAGTGATGCTATTTTATGATTATCTGTACCGTCATCTCACTTCCGTACCCAAAGCACATCCCCAGGAGCTTGACAATGGCTGGAAGCAATGTTTACTCTGTGAAACCTCGTGTAGTTTTCAAGGCTTTGCTTTGTTGATAAGAAGCCCCCAAACTAATTTTGACTCTTACATTTCCTTACATTTTCTTTGCTTTATTTTCACTTAAGAGGTCTAACATATGATGTTGTCTTTTGGAGTCTTTTTGGCTCATACAGCACAGAGTTTCATTTTAGTTGACTTTAGTTTTCATTTCAGTTTCATTTGATTTGAGCCCTTTTCTGGTATTTTAGAAGGGAAAGGGAATTTTCTGTAGAGAGTTGAGTTATCCATTTGATTGTTTTGAGAATATTTAATACATTTTCTTTTCCCTCTGTCCATTTTCACTTTGGGAAATTACAGGGGGGGGAATTTAGGGATTTGATAGTTAATTGACTTTATTTGCTTTTGCGCCGCCAGTCTGAATTATCAGCTGCTCGCTGGAGTTTAGTTTGGGATTGCAGGAATTATGGATATTACCCCGTGTCACGGCACACTGCCAGCACCTTCACAGCAAAATACATTTAAATAAGCACAAAGCTGCTTAAAATATTCATGTCACTCCGCACTCTGTGCGCACCCGCACTCGCAGCTCACTCGCTTATAGAAATGTGAAACTATCTCCTCACTCCTCTCGCAAATCATTTCCACGGTTTAAAAATACCCCGGACGAGGCTTTCAAGAACAAAGAGGGGGGGGATCTACATTGCATTAAAATGCAGCTCCACACGTCAGGGTTTTGAAGCTAAGAGAACGAGATTTCTCGCAACGTATTTTATGGGCCTGTGTCTTTGAAGGAGCCCTTGGATTGTGTGTGTGTGTATGTGTATATGTGTGTGTGTGTGTGTGTGTATATGTATATGTATATGTATATATATGTGTGTGTGTGTGTGTGTGTGTGTGTGTGTGTGTGTGTGTGTGTGTGTGTGTGTGTGTGTGTGTGTGTGTGTGTGTGTGTGTGTGTGTGTATATATGTATATGTAGATGTAGATGTATATGTATATGTATATATATATGTATATGTGTGTGTGTGTGTTTGTGTGTGTGTGTGTATATGTATATGTATATATGTGTGTGTGTGTGTGTGTGTGTGTGTGTGTGTGTGTGTGTGTGTGTGTGTGTGTGTGTGTGTGTGTGTGTGTGTGTGTGTGTGTGTGTGTGTGTGTGTGTGTGTGTGTGTGTGTGTGTATATGTATATGTATATGTATATGTATATGTATATGTGTGTGTGTGTGTATATGTATATGTATATGTATATGTATATGTGTGTGTATATGTATATGTATATGTGTGTGTGTGTGTGTGTGTGTGTGTGGTCATGCATCAAATAAAAAAAGTGGGGCCTTTTCTATGAAAAGTAATTCAAGTCGGCACTCTCCCTGTACTGCCATTTGAAATGGGAAATATCTGTGAGCTGTGAAATTAGAAACATACAAGGGCATCTGTTAATGCTCAGGGTTTTGTTGGTTTGAATGTCAATTAGGTAGAGTTGCATTGGTGAAGGATTAAGATGAAGTAACTTCTGGTTAGTTGTTAGGTCACAGAAATGTACAGGAAGGGGACAAAGTTGCAAACCCGTTTCACTAAACAACTAAGGGGAGGACTACAGTCTGGTCTGGAGATGGAGAGGACTACAGTCTGGTCTGGAGATGGAGAGGACTACAGTCTGGTCTGGAGATGGAGAGGACTACAGTCTGGTCTGGAGATGGAGAGGACTACAGTCTGGTCTGGAGATGGAGAGGACTACAGTCTGGTCTGGAGATGGAGAGGACTACAGTCTGGTCTGGAGATGGAGAGGACTACAGTCTGGTCTGGAGATGGAGAGGACTACAGTCTGGTCTGGAGATGGAGAGGACTACAGTCTGGTCTGGAGATGGAGAGGACTACAGTCTGGTCTGGAGATGGAGAGGACTACAGTCTGGTCTGGAGATGGAGAGGACTACAGTCTGGTCTGGAGATGGAGAGGACTACAGTCTGGTCTGGAGATGGAGAGGACTACAGTCTCGTCTGGAGATGGAGAGGACTACAGTCTGGTCTGGAGATGGAGAGGACTACAGTCTGGTCTGGAGATGGAGAGGACTACAGTCTGGTCTGGAGATGGAGAGGACTACAGTCTGGTCTGGAGATGGAGAGGACTACAGTCTGGTCTGGAGATGGAGAGGACTACAGTCTGGTCTGGAGATGGAGAGGACTACAGTCTCGTCTGGAGATGGAGAGGACTACAGTCTGGTCTGGAGATGGAGAGGACTACAGTCTGGTCTGGAGATGGAGAGGACTACAGTCTGGTCTGGAGATGGAGAGGACTACAGTCTGGTCTGGAGATGGAGAGGACTACAGTCTGGTCTGGAGATGGAGAGGACTACAGTCTGGTCTGGAGATGGGCACTTTGATGCACTTAAATGTGCATCGGAGTCCAGGTAGTTCCTATTATTGGAATCTATGTAGTCCATCACTGTTTTAGTCAGTTTTTTCCCGTCCAGAATAACTAGAAAATAATGATAGTGACAGTCATCTAGGGATACCCTTGAAAATGATCCAACAGAAAAATATACTTTTTCAACTCACGGTGTCGTATGGCTGATCCATTGTGGTTATATCATCCGCAGACATGATGTCCCATCTCTCTTTGTCAGTGTCACTCAAGGGGCTTCCTGTGGTTTGCTGGGTGAGAAGTCATGTGTCCCTGGAGAGGACCCGTAAAGCTGCCGGTGTGGCTCTGTGTGGCTCAGAGTGCACTGAAGGTCAGGAATGGTGAAGTCACACAAGGGAACATTTAGCTCAATATCTCTCTCCATCCTCCTCCTCCTCTAGGGCACGAGAGAGAAGCTTTTTGATTTTTGATGCTCTTTGATTGAGATGTCCTCACAAACCAAAACATTATTTACACACAACCATCATGAAACCTATGTAGCGCGACAGAAGAGAGACAGAGACAGAGACACAGACGGACAGAGAGGAGTGTGTCTGTGTGTGTGTGGTGCATTATTTAGTGTGTGTGTGTGTGTGTGTGTGTGTGTGTGTGTGTGTGTGTGTGTGTGTGTGTGTGTGTGTGTGTGTGTGTGTGTGTGTGTGTGTGTGTGTGTGTGTGTGTGTGTGTGTGTGTGTGTGTGCAAGAGTACATGTGTGTCAGACAGACTATGAATAATTATGGGAATTCATAATAACATGAAAACAGTCATGTGAGTTAGGGTCCTCTCACTGTTTACCTCTGCTCTGCCCTGTTTTTAAGCAGACCTGTTTTAACACCATCGCCATAGAGATAGCAAATCAGAGTATATTCAACCCCGCTAGATCTGCTCATACATTATAGATCAGGTTAACACATTGACTTCTTGATAGTGTAATCTAAGTACACAGATCGATGTACTCTCCTGCAAGTGTTTGTTTGACAGAATCACATCATATACACAGTGGTTGTAGTACTTGTCAGAGCTCACACCGTGCTGTACAGTGTGGGTGGGCGGAAAGTGTGTGTGTGTGTGTGTGTGTGTGTGTGTGTGTGTGTGTGTGTGTGTGTGATGTGTAACAAGTTCTCACAGTCTTCGTTTGTCCATAAACTTCAAATTTAGAAGGTGAAGGCATTCATTCTGAATGGTTAAGGTTAGGATAGGGTTAAATCAAAAATAACTCCACAATGTAGTTTAGGCATTCATTCTGAATGGTTAAGGTTAGGATAGGGTTAAATAAAAAACAACCCCACAATGTAGTTTAGGCATTCATTCTGAATGGTTAAGGTTAGGATAGGGTTAAATCAAAAACAACTCCACAATGTAGTTTAGGCATTCATTCTGAATGGTTAAGGTTAGGATAGGGTTAAATCAAAAACAACTCCACAATGTAGTTTAGGCATTCATTCTGAATGGTTGAAGTTGCACTATGCAGAAATCACTCCAACATTTCCTGGTTGCTAAAATTAAAATAGTTCATCTAATTTCAGTTTATGTGACAAAAACAAGCAAGTACAGTGTACAGAATAGTGGTACCATGATTGTCGCCCAAAAAGTGACATATTGCAGCATTAAGGGTTAAGACCCAAAAAAATCTAAGATGACTGCCCAGCACTGGGATTGAACACACAACCCTCAGAGGTAGAGCTTGCAGCCTACGCCATCCACATCGACATCCACAATTCCCCAACAAAACCCAAGCCTACTTGATGGTTACAGCTCTCACCGTTGCCCCTAGTGACCAGTTTTGAAGTCATCACCCGACCTTCCTGCTTACCCAGACTGATTTCAAAATGAAATCACAAGGGAATAGAGAGTGAATAGCATGCTATTCTCCTACTTACCCAGACTGATTTCAAAATGAAACCACAAGGGAATAGAGGGTGAATAGCATGCTATTCTCCTACTTACCCAGACTGATTTCAAAATGAAACCACAAGGGAATAGAGGGTGAATAGCATGCTATTCTCCTACTTACCCAGACTGATTTCAAAATGAAACCACAAGGGAATAGAGGGTGAATAGCATGCTATTCTCCTACTTACCCGGACTGATTTCAAAATGAAACCACAAGGGAATAGAGGGTGAATAGCATGCTATTCTCCTGCTTACCCGGACTGATTTCAAAATGAAACCACAAGGGAATAGAGGGTGAATAGCATGCTGTTCTCCTGCTTAAGTTCAAGGTCAGAATAAGCATAGAGAGAAAAAAGGGATTTACGTTCCATTTACACACTCTTAACTCGGGTCAGAATTCCTCTCTTGGCATTTAGTCATGACATGAACAATGGATATGTTTCTGTACTTAGACCTACTGTATACCTACTTCAAAGATAGTATAGGAAGTGCATACACACACACACACACACACACACACACACACACACACACACACACACACACACACACACACACACACACACACACACACACACACACACACACACACTCTCGCTCTCTCTCACACACACACTCACACACACAAACATGCACATTACGCTAGGATTCACTAGGAAGATATGCTGTATTGGGGAGTCTCCCTTCAAAATGGCTCCTTTCACTGATATCAATCAACTAGGATTGCTAGCTGTGCTAGATTCATGATTCTTTGTGTCACTAGGCCTAATTCTGAGAGAGGAAGGGAGAAGGAGGACACTAGGGATGGAACTGGGTAACCACCAAAAAACAAACACCATCAGTACCTTTCAGAGTTATGTAGGGTTATGACATAACCAGTCTAGTATTGCATATTTCTATTGTTTGGCTAATGTAACAAATCATCATTCCACTCTAGTATTATATATCTCTATGCTGTGTCGTTTAGGGTGGCAGGTATCCTAGCGGACAAGAGCATTGGGCCACAAACTGAAAGGTGGATGGTTCGAATACCAAAGGTGACTTAAACCTAATTTGCTCCAGAAGTGCCATAGTACTATTGCTGACCCTGTAAAACAACACATTTCAATGCACCTATCTAGAATGTGACATTTTTTTTAAAACTCAACAGAGACGACATAGCCACTCAAGTATTAATCAAATCAAATCAAATTCATTTATATAGCCCTTCGTACATCAGCTGATATCTCAAAGTGCTGTACAGAAACCCAGCCTAAAACCCCAAACAGCAAGCAATTCAGGTGTAGAAGCACGGTGGCTAGGAAAAACTCCCTAGAAAGGCCAAAACCTAGGAAGAAACCTAGAGAGGAACTAGGCTATGTGGGGTGGCCAGTCCTCTTCTGGCTGTGCCGGGTGGAGATTATAACAGAACATGGCCAAGATGTTCAAATGTTCATAAATGACCAGCATGGTCGAATAATAATAAGGCAGAACAGTTGAAACTGGAGCAGCAGCACGGTCAGGTGGACTGGGGACAGCAAGGAGTCATCATGTCAGGTAGTCCTGGGGCATGGTCCTAGGGCTCAGGTCCTCCGAGAGAGAAAGAAAGAGAGAAGGAGAGAATTAGAGAACGCACACTTAGATTCACACAGGACACCGAATAGGACAGGAGAAGTACTCCAGATATAACAAACTGACCCTAGCCCCCTGACACATAAACTACTGCATCATAAATACTGGAGGCTGAGACTCTATGATATTCTATGATAACTCTATGATATTTGGTTAATGTAACAGAGCGTCTCCTGGCTGACTGACTGGTTAAATGGGCTACTCTGTCCCATGTAAGCCTCTGATACTGCTCCTCTGGATGGCAG